>NW_011494735.1:11683364-11751096 GCF_000754665.1 Bison bison bison | reverse complement strand
CTGAGGTTATTGATATTTCTCCCGGCAATCTTGATTCCAGCTTGTGCTTCTCCCAGTCCAGCGTTTCTCATGATGTACTCTGCATAGAAGTTAAATAAGCAGGGTGACAATATACAGCCTTGACATACTCCTTTTCTTATTTGGAACCAGTCTGTTGTTCCATGTAGAGTTCTAACTGTTGCTTCCTGACCAGCATATAGGTTTCTCAAGAGGCAGGTCAGGTGGTCTAGTATTCCCATCTCTTTCAGAATTTTCCACAGTTTATTGTGATCCACACAGTCAAAGGCTTTGGCATAGTCAATAAAGCAGAAATAGACATTTTTCTGGAACTTTCCTGCTTTTTCAGTGATCTAGCAGATGTTGGCAATTTGATCTCTGGTTCCTCTGCTTTTTCTAAAACCAGCTTGAACATCTGGAGGTTCACAGTTCATGTATTGCTGAAGCCTGGCTTAGAGAATTTTGAGCATTACTTAGATTTAATATAATTTTCCCATTTTTTTGACATTTTAAAAATACAAATTTGTCTTTCTTTTACTAGTTCTAGTAATATATATTATTTATGTCCTCCTGAACCATATACTTGATAGAGAGTATTAAATCAGATGATACCTCAAGACAATAGGAAGCCACAGAAATAACTTGCATTATCAAAAATTTACTTATGAAATGAGAACTTGATTGTTTTATTATTATTCATCTCTTTAAAACACATTCAGCAAATACATGTGTCTACTTAAAGGAAAATCTATATATAACAAGATATTTCTTATTCAACAATATTGGGTTTCTTGTCTAAGCACTGTGTCAAGAAGTTTCAGCTGGTCCTTCATCTCTTACAGGTTGAGTGACTAAATACTGACAACTCCGGTACATTTGAAGGCTGTGTATAGTTCAGTGTGGATAGGATAGGATTGGAAAGCAGATACTCTCATTCAGTCAACAAATGCTCTGAGGGCCCACTATGGGCTGGGCACTGCCCCAACATTGGAAAGTGTAGCAGATGTTTAAGAGCCTTAATGCTGTATTTGGAAGATGCACTTTTCCCCCTCACACTTTAGTATCTCTGACATTGCAGTACCTCTTACAGCAAACAAATGGCACCTTAGCTTCAACAAAACATGGTCATTCTAATTCCCTTTACTAAAATAGCATTTTTTAAAGAATAGCATTTTTTTAAACTCCCTCGAATGAAGAGCATGGAGTTTAAATATACAAGTAAATCTTGATCCCTTCTCTTATACCACTGTGTGAGAGATCTAATATTGACATTTAAATAGCATGCTTTTAATAATGTATACGTGTGCAAGCACCATTAATTTCTCAAGTTGTGAACTACTTGAAGCCAAGGATGACATCGTATTCTTTTCTTTCTTCAAACATGTGAAGAATCAGTTCAGTTCAGTCACTCAGTCGTGTCCAACTCTTTGCGACCCCATGAATCATAGCACGGCAGGCCTCCCTGTCCATCACCAACTCCCGGAGTTCACTCAGACTCACGTCCATCAAGTCGGTGATGCCATCCAGCCATCTCATCCTCTGTCGTCCCCTTCTCCTCCTGCCCCCAATCCCTCTAAGCATCAGGGTCTTTTCCAATGAGTCAACTCTTCACATGAGGTGGCCAAAGTATTGGAATTTCAGCTTCAGCATCAGTCCTTCCAAAGAACACCCAGGACTGATCTCCTTTAGGATGGACTGATTGGACCTCCTTGCAGTCCAAGGGATTCTCAAGAGTCTTCTCCAACACCACAGTTCAAAAGCATCAATTCTTCGGTGCTCAGCTTTCTTCACAGTCCCACTCTCACATCCACACATGACCACTGGAATAGGCACTCATTATATATGTATGAATGGAGACATGATCACTGAGACTTGAGCCAAGAAAGGAAGAATTTTCCTCTTTCTCCCATTTAATTTGCCTTTGTATTCTACAAATAACAACAGATACTTGGTAAGAAGTCATTTCCTTTGATTATTAACTATATAGGTATTACAAAGAGTATATGTGTGTGTGCCTTTGTGTGTATTCTTTATTACGGTTAAAATCCAAGTTCAATAATATTGTGAATATTTTGACCTGACCCTGTATTTGTATTTTGAAAAATACCAGACTGCAGGGTATATTTAGGATAATTTTAGACATTTGCCCTTGCTTTGTACAAAATTGTAAGTGAGTTGCCAGAATATTGTGAAATTTTATTTTTTCCCTTTAGATTAAGGAAAATTATTATAAAGCACAGAATAAAAAAAATTATAAAGCACATAAGCCACAACTAAATATTTGGACATGGACTAAAGCTATGTTCCCAGCTAGCTAGATTTTTTTTTCCTTATGAACCAGGGTTTTGTGTGTCTCCGTGTAGCCTCTGCCATGGATCTCTGCACAATACCAAGACTTGTTCTCCCCTGTTGTCAAATAGAATCCCACAGATATAGCTTGTGTTATTTCTCAAAAAAAAAAAAAAAAAAACAAAAAACCCTCTCTCTTGCTTTCAGAAACTTAACTTGGCTCAAAGGAATTTAAACTATAAGAGCAAGCAAGCATCTTGTAAACAGATGCTTTTGTAAACAAAGGATCTTGATTTTTCAACCCACAAAATGCCCTAGCTTCCAGAACCACATGTAGTACTAGCTGTTCTAAAGACCAGCAGAGGCTATACACTTTCTCCTCTTCTTCCCACACGCCCTCCTGTTCAGTCTTCTCAGACTTTGCCAACCCTTTCATCTAGTTTTTACTTTGTGGGTCTAGCTGTCTCCTAGTTTCACAAAAATTGATTTGTTAATTTTGTGTTTGGTATTTCTTGTTGCTTTGGGGTAATAGGAAGGAATAGAAATGCCAGCTTTACCCCATCATCCTTAAATCAGATATTCTCTGGAAATGTTTCTATCAAAGCAGGAACCATCGAATGTATTTTTGCTACAGGTAAAATAATTTTCTGAGGAGCTGCTCTCAGAGTTATTTGATGAATACCTAGCTGTTCTCCACCTATTTATTCCACCGTCCATTGAGTTATTGCTACTTCCTTACTCTGGCTCCAGAGAAGTCACATTTTAAATGTGACTGGTGAATCCCAATGGATTCTGCCCCGCCATGAATTACATAAAATCCCCATTGCTGTCTGCTCCTAAGATGAAGCAAACAGGTTACTTATCATTAAGGAAGGTCATGTCTCTATTGGTTCATTCTCCCCCAACCACCCTGTAAACACAGAGCATTTATCTATCTATCTTTGAACAGTATTATTCTAAATATTTGACTTTCTGCCTGGTAGCTATATTTGTGATCTTCATCATCGATAGTGTATCTGGACTCAGGATTGTTGTTATTATAGTTTTATTTGGGTTTATTTTAAGTATTCTACTAACTTGATTGAATTTCTACTCTAACTTCACATACAGGCATGTGCACTCAGTCACTCAGTGGTGTCTGACTCTTTGTGACCCCATGGGTGATAGCCCTCCAGGCTCCTCTGTCCATGGGACTTTTCCAGGCAAGAATACAGGAATGAGTTACCATTTCCTCCTCCAGTGGATCTTCCTGACCCAGGGATTGAACCCATGAGTCTCCTGTGTTGGCAGGTGGATTCTTTACCATTGAGCCATCTGAGAAACCCGTTTTAACCTTAGGTGCTTAAATGTTAAGCTTTTCCAGTCTTTGGAGGATTTACAGCCTAATGTTTTCTAAACCTTCTTGCAGATGCTCTAGTGCTGTTTGATTTCTCTGTTATGATACTAAACCTTACTGAACTTCAAGACCTGGAAATACATTCACTCAGCACTGCTCACTTGGTTCTAAAACACAGCTCTCAATTCATTACCACACCCTGAAATCCTAATCTCTGCCTCAGCCAACCAAATGTGAGCATCTTATCAATGTAAACAGAATCCATTGCTACTAATTCTCTGCTATGTCAACCAACTTTTAATGAGCTCTGAATATCCTCAGATACACTAATTTTTTTAAATATGCAGAAAATAACATTCTCCATAGTCTTTAGAAGTTAAGTAGAAGCTTTTAGTTAAGTACTTGATGGTTAGCACCAACTGTGTCAGCTTAAAGCAGATAATGTTTGAAGAATCCGAAGAAGCACAACATGAAAAGTGAAGGAAGAGTGCCAGATTGTAGCTGAGCGAACAGCTGTGGCCGAGATCTAGAAGAGCGGTAACCGTGGTGCTTTCAGTTTAAAATGAACCTTGTGAAAGTTCGGAAGAGCAGATCTCAGAGAGACTATATTTAAATTTTCTTTTTTAAAATATAAATTTTTTTATTTTAATTGGAGGCTAATTACTTTACAATATTAGAACTTTCTTTTCTATACACAACAGTCGGTGATAGGAAATTGAAGCTTGGTCTTCTAAACAAATTCCCACAAGCTCTTCTGTAACACATTTATTTGCACTTCTCTGTTTATCTCCCTATAAATTAATTGTGGACATTTATGTATTAGCATTTGAGAATTGATCTACTTAATAATCTTCCTGGGTTAGGAAGATTCCCTGGAGAAGGAAATGGCAAACCACTCCAGTCTTCTTGCCTGGAGAATCCCATGGGCAGAGGAGCCTGCCTAGCTACAGTCCATGGTGTAGCAAGAGTCAGACACGACTTAGTGACTAAACCACCACCAATAATTTAATAGAATGGTAGAAAGTCTGAACATTATTGAAGTCATTTTTTAGTAAACTTAAAGAAAAAGATGCTATTTTGTTTTGGGGAATTGTTATAAACAGTTATCAGGAATCAAATATATAATATCCTTATTAAAGATGCTTTACAATATACACATATATTAAAATTAAGACAAATTGAATTTAATTTATTAAATTCAATTTATTTATTGAATACTTTTATGAAATTTTAATTATTAAATTATTAAATTCAATTTATTTATTGAGTAAATACTTTTATGAAATGTGTATCCTAATTTATTAATTAAATTCAATTTGTCCTAATTTTAATATATTTGATTAGTTTGTTGCTGATGTTGCTTTAACTGAAGGAGAAAATTATTTAAATGCTGAGGCAATCATTTGTTTTGCTGAGGTCTTCTGTGTTAGAAGAAAAGGTAGGAGATTATCAGTGTAAATTTGGAATGAAGAAAATCATACTACAAAGGTTATAAACCCAAAATGTATAAAGACAAAATGTAGACACAATTGACTGTATACAAAGGAATAAAAAAGTGTTTGATAAATATATTACAAACAAAGTCCAAAGGCATGTGATAGATTAAGAAAACTATTGGCAAAATATGGGGCAGATAGTCAATAGGGCTTCCCTGGTGGCTCAGTGATAAAAGAACCCACCTGCCAATTCAGGAGATATAGGTTTGATCCCTGGGTTGAGAAGATCCCCTGGACAAGGAAATGGCAACCCACTCCAATATTCTTGCCTAGGAAATCCCATGGACAGAGGAGCCTTGCAGCCTACAGTCTACGGGGTCACAAAAGAGTCGGACACGACTTAGTGTCTAAACAACAACTAAGAGTCATCAATCCAACAACCATTAAATACCTATACACTGAGAAGAAAAGGCAAACAACATGAAGAAAAATCAACAAATGATTTAAGAGTTTCATAGAAGTCCAAATATTAAATGCATGTATGAATTCCCCAATTTATTCATAGCCTGCTGAAGCTGCTGCGTCGCTTTAGTTGTGTCCGACTCTGTGCAACCCCATAGACGGCAGCCCACCAGGCTTTCCTGTCCCTGGGATTCTCCAGGCAAGAACACTGGAGTGGGTTGCCATCTCCTCCTCCAATGCAGGAAAGTGAAAAGTGAAAGTGAAGTCACTCAGTCGTGTCCGACTCTAGCGACCCCATGGACTACAGCTTACCAGGCTCCTCCGTCCATGGGATTTTCTAGGCAAAAGTACTGGAGTGGGTTGCCATTGCCTTCTCCGATCCATAGCCTAGGGAGTGCAAATAAAAGAACAAGGTACTGTTTTTAAACTAGCAGCTTGGCAGAAATTTAAGATATACCATCCCATGCTAGCAAGAACATCAGTAAGTACAGTACTAGTCAAAGTGTCAATTGCTGCAAACATTTCGAAATTAGTCTGGGAACCCACCAAACACACTTTAGTGACTGAAAACATGATTAACTTGTTGGAGGTGGTCCTTAATCCAAAATGCAGTCCCTGTCCATACAATTCACAAACAATGCTTTAATCTAAGCTTGTTTTTTTTTAGTCTTATTCTTTAACTTGACTCATGCTAATAATTTTTCAATATATATGAGGGAAAAGAATGTGAAACTGAAGTCAATATAATTTTTTTTGTCTTTTGGAAAATTTCTAAATAGAATATAGTACATTTCTCAATTTATTGCTTATTGAATTTAGTATTACATATAATAAGCATTTTAAAATATCTTTGTATTTGAGATGCCAAGATAAGCATCTGTAACATAAAAGTATTTCAAATCTAAAAGCAAAGAAGGCAATTGTATTATAACCAGCATAGTACTACATCCCAAACCAATAAATTAGTCTGAAGTTTCTCTCTTTTTTTTTTTTTTTGCTGTGTAGCAAAATTTACTTAACACTTATTCAATCGTTTATTTAAGAGCAGTTTCAAATACTTAATATGTATTGGGAAATGTACTAGATTCTGAGGATATAAAAATGAATTCTCAGTGGACTACACAGAAAGTAAATCAGCAGTTACAAGACAAGATATAATATTTACTATTTATTTAATAGTAAATTATTTAATCCATTATATTTACTATTGATACTTTAGTTATAAGCCTAGAGTACATGACAGGCTCCTTGTTGTTCAAGCTTTTGGCAAGACAGGGAACATGATGTTTCAGGCAAGTCTTCTGAGAAGTAATGTTTAAACTGAGAGTTAAAGAGGAATAGAAGCTGTGTGCAGAAGAGGGAAAGAAAAAAAGATTTCTAGGTAGCTTCCTCAGTGTGAGTGTTGTAGGTTCAGGTATCTATATGTGCTGGACCAAAGAAAATACATACTTGACTCTACTGTGTTTTGTTCCTTTTTTTTAAACCCAATTTTTAAAATTTAAACCCAATATTTAGCACTTATTAAAATGTTTAATATGCAGAGCTACATAAAAGTAAAAAGTCAGGATTTCAAAAGGGGAGTCAGGAAGTGCAAACAAAATAGTCTTTTTGGCACAAGAAATACTACCTAATTCAAATAATATCAATAATATTAAGTACACTTGTGTTCTCTGTAGCAAGCTATAGGAAATGCTAAAGAAAACCCAATAATACTTACACTGCACACAAAACACTTGCAAATGTTAAAAAAATAATTGGTCTTCAGTATCCACTGTTGGAACACCTGTTGACAGAAGAGATATAACTAGTTAAACATTCTTAGCATACCAAAGGCTTTAACTTCTGTTATATGAACTGTGAAACATCTTTGGTTTATAATTTCCTCTATTTGGTCTTTTTTAAATTTATTTTTTAATTGAAGGATAATTGCTTCAAAATTTTGTTGCTTTCTGTCAAACCTCAATATGAATCAGCCATAGGTATATATTTGGTCTTTTTTAATTCTTAAAGCATTAAAAGATACCAAAGAAATGTTATATTTTCCCAAGTTTTTAAGAATTCACCTAAAAACAACAAGTGGATATAACCTCTATTGAATAACTAAGTTAGGTTTCAGTGAGGAACATTTTCTTCCCAATGAGACAAGCTTAAATAGAACTGATATACTTATACCTTGAGCATGTACTAAAATGTTTAATATGCAGAACTTGCAGAAAAGTAAAAAGTCAAGATTTCAAAAGGGGAGTCAGAAAGGGCAAACAAAATAGTCTTTTTGGCACAAGAAACACTACCTAATTCAAATAATATCAATAATATTAAGTACATTTGTGTTCTCTGTAGCAAGCGCTTATGTTCTCAACATAAACAATTTATTCCCATAATGCTGTGTCCTCTGTGTCCGTCCTGCAAATAGCCAGGCTCATGCTGCCTCCTTTCCTTTATTTATATGGATTCAGGGATTAAAGTATTGACCCACTTCTTCAAGGGCTACCTCAAGCTCTTCTTCTTCATGAAGCTTTCTGTTAGCATTCAAACCCATATCAATCTTCCTATGCTCTGAAACACCAATATTATCAATACCATATATCTTAGCATCATTCTTCAAACAGTGATTGAGTAGTTGCCTACACTGTGCTTGGTGCCAGGGAAGCGAAAATAAATTAAGCTTGATGCCTTCTTTCACTGCTCAGAGTCCGATCAGGGAGACAAACAAATACAATGGAAATTACATATTCAAGAAATGTCATTATTATTCAAATACAAATTTGTAGAAACAAATACAATGGAAATTACATATTCAAGAAATGTCATTAAGGGAACAGAGGCTAGAGTAGTTTTTTTTTTTTTTTTTTTAGAGTAGTTTGTTTAGTCATGTTCTATCTTTATTTAGTTGTTTCACGTATAATTTAATATATCTGTTCTTTGCCTCCTAGCTTACAGAAGACACTTTAACACTGAATATCTAGTGGTCTATTGAGTAGAATGTTTGGATACATTTTTGTGAAAAAATAACAGTGTCTTTGTAATTTTTCTGTAGATCTAGAACAGTTCCAAAAATTTAAAACTTATTTTAAAAAATAACACTAAAGACTATGCCCATCGAGAGAGAAGTAATATTTGTGAATTACTTAAGTTTCCATTCATTTCATATGTATTCCCCACCTTCTTAGTAGTTTTGTTCTCAGAGCCTATTACCTCTTTCCCACAACCAATTTTCTTATCTAGAATTCCCCTACATTCCTCTATATTAGTTAAAACCTGCAAGATGATACAAATTGATTAACATTGCAGTACTTTGAACAGAAACATGAATTCCAATTTTGAAAAAGATGTGTATAGCCAGTTTTAGCATCATAACTTGGAAATATCAGTTGGCCTCATGTGCAGATGGAGCCTAAATGCTGAATGTCTGGCTGCTAGACCAGTTTTGACACATTAGGAAAAAAAAAGAGAGAGAGAGAGAGATTTGTAGTTGTCTGTGGAGGCGACCTGAGATAACAGGATACTCCCCTGTTTTTATTATAACATTTTTCTTGCATCTTCTAGAATGTGATCATATCAGTTTCCTATTGCTGCTATAACAAATCACCTCAAACTTAGTGGCTTGAAACAAAACAAACTTACTGTCTTTTTGTTTGAGGAGTCAGAGCCAAAAGGAGAGACCTGAGTTTCTGCTGGTAGTTCTGGGAGATTTGTTCTCTTACCTTTCTCAGCTCCTAGAGACCACTCACATTCTTTGGCTTGTGGCCCCATTCCTCTATCTTCAAAGTCAGGAACATCGAACTGACCCCTTCTCACACTGCCAACTCTCTGGTTCCCTCTCTTCTACCTCCCTCCTCTACTCTTCCACCTCCCTCCTCTACTCTTCCCTTGTGATTACACTGAGCCCACCTGGATGATCCAGGCTAATCTCCTCATCCCAGAGTCAGTCTCTTAGCAAACAATTACATCTGCTACATTAATTCCCTTGCCATGTAACCTTTAAAACCTGGAGATTAGGACATGGATATCTTTGGAAGATGCTTATTGTCTCTAGCATGATTCTGCCAAAATATCTGCCCTCCTCCAATCAGACATGCCAGAACCAGCTTGGATACCCTCTCTGTCCTTAGAAATCAAGACTGGTTACCCTCTCTGTCCTTAGAAAACACAGCCCTATAAATTGCAACTCACGGTGCATACTGAAAATCTTTACTTTCTCTTGAGTTAGGAATTCTGCCATTTTCAGGAGGTACATCTTCTGACTATCTTGTGTGTACTAAAAGTGTGTTGGTCACTCATTTGTGTCCAACTCTTTCTGACCCCACACACAGTAGTCCATCAGGCTGGCTCCTCCGTCCGTGGAATTCTCCAGGCAAGAATACTGGAGTGGGTTGCCATTCCCTTCTCCAGGGGATCTTCCCAACCCAGGGATGGAAGTTGGGTCTCTTGCATTGTAGGCAGATTCTTTACCATTAGAGCCACCAGGGAAGCCCTGGTGTGTGATAAAGCTCACTGGATTAAAAGCAAAATAACTTGTTTTCAGTTTTCTCTTTGAAAGTCAATTTTAACAATTTTAATGATAGAGTATTGGTCAAGATTCTACTCTTTGGTCATCAAATTAAAACTGACCCTGACTAGATATTGCTATTGAGATAATTCAAGTGCCATATCTGTACAGAGGACTGGATAGCTTTAGCACATTTTATGCTGATTATGAATTTAAGCCTCATTAACAATAGACAGGGATTCATCTAGCCATTCAGCATAAATTTTTCGAATACTACTTTTTTCAAGGCCACTGGCTAACAAGTGGGAAATCAGGAGAAATACAGACCGATGTAGTGCTAACTATATAAACTTAACATTTTACCAGGAGACAGAGGTGTAAAACTACTAAACATATAATGAATTATTTAATTACAGTTGTGGCCAATGTAGCAAAGAGCAAAGCTTTATATATCCAGTAATTCTCCAGCTACCAACTAGGTTAGAAGGAAAGGGCTCACAAAAAGGGAAAGAAAGCACTAATGGAGTGAAAATTTTACCTGTTTAGTTCACCACTGTGTATGTGTCACTTTGCATAGTGCAGGGGACTTACTAGAAACTTATTAAATATTTACTACATGAAAGAAGATGCTAGAATGGAAAAACCAGAGTGTTTTTATTAAGAACTGTATTATTAAAAATGTATAATATTTGGACAGCAGAGCAGCCTTGCATAAACCACGTTTCCCATAGGTTTATGCAGAGGAAAGATGTGATCTGTATTGAACAAGACCCTTCCTGTTCTGTCCTAGGTCTTTGATTGAGCTTCCTCACAATTTTCTGAGCCCACACTGCAGTAGTAGAGTCAAAAAAAGTTTGGCATGGCTCAGATCCTGGAGTAAATGGGGCCTGTATGCTCAAGTATAGGGTTTCGAGTAAAAGCTAAGATGTAGACACATAGAAATCGTGCTCTCAGCAACAAGTCTGAGAAGGGATCAACAGACTCAGAGGAGCAAAGAGACAACGGAGCTAGCAAGTGCTGATGAGAAGGCAAACATGGAAATTAGGAATAAGCTTGCTAACATTTGTCTAATTGCATTTGTCCAGACTACCCTCTTATGTCTCAGAGCGTCTCATGAAAGTAGTAGAACTCACATCCCATGCTGAGCTTCAAGATTTTCACAATACTCATAATCTGATAACTGCCAGCATTTACCTTCTAAATGAGGTGTGGAATTAATAACAGTCTTCTCTTCTACATCAATATGAGCTAAAACTAAAAGTAAGCCTGTAAGAGCGAGATAAGAAAAAAAGTTTTATTCCTCTTATTGTCAGAATATGTGTAATTTGCTAATACAGTTAAGAAAATTAATCCTATAATCTTCTCACATTACATATTAAAGAAGAAATCATTTGTAGTTTATTCTTACCTTATTTTTTTCTTCCTCTTTCTTGTTTTTTTTTTTTTTTTTTTTTAAACTCTGGTCTAGAAACAGTAAAAAAGGCAAAGTAGTCTCACAGTTCTTTCAGTCAAAGAGAAAATAACCTTGAAGTCAAACAAAGAATGTCTATCATTTAAAGTAGAGATGAAGAAGATCTGATTAAAATCAGAATTCCCATCACTACATCTCTACTCACCACACCAAAATCAGTGGCTATTGATTCTTTTAATTAAAAAAGACCTGTTATAGAAATACTACACTGAGACCAATCCCATATGGGCATGTCTGCCTGGATTTCTATTTTTTTGGCTCATACCTCAGAGATAGACATGCGTAAATTTGCAATTAAACATTACAGGACCATGATGCATGCTCATCCACTGAAAAATCCCAGGGGGAAAGAGTATAAAACCAAGGGAAGAGAAATATGAGTAGACTCTCATAAGAGAAGAAGAAAAGATAATAAGAGCCCAAGACACAGAATAATGGATCAAAGAGTCAAAATAGAAAATGAAAAAAAAAAAATTAATGAAAGCAAATCACTAAAATCAAGATGAATTATTCATTAATCACTCAAATCTCCGTTAAGTGTATAACAAAAATATTATTAAATGAAGTTTAGACTGGGTGTTATATCCAACATTAAAATGTTATTTATACATTATCTCTAAAAATGTGAATCAACATTTATTCTCATTCTGTGTCTCTCTAATACTGTCATTATGTGAAGTTATTGGTGATGAACAGGGAGGCCTGGCGTGCTGCAATTCCTGGGGTCGCAAAGAGTCAGACACAACTGAGCGAATGAACTGAACTGAACTGAATGTAGACTTCAGCTAAGAAATAGGAGACAAGGTAAAGCTTATATATATATATACACATATATAGTGGTAGTTTAGTCACTAAATCATGTCCATCTCTTGTGACCACATAGACTGTAGCCTGCCAGGCTCCTCTGTGCATGGGATTTCCCAGGCAAGAATACTGGAGTGGGTTGCCATTTCCTTCTCCAGGGGATCTTCGCAACCCAGGGATCAAATCCAGGTCTCCTGCATTGCAGGTGGTTTCTTTACTGACTGGAACCACCAGGGAAGCATATATATATATATGCTTATATGTATATGTAGATATGTATGTGTGTATATATATATGTGTGTATATATATATATATATATATACACACACACATACATACATACATATGTATATGTATATATATATTTTTATTTTTTACTAATAGCAAGTAATAGCTATAAATCAAAGGAAACTTCAGCTTTCTGGCACCAATTAATGCAAATTGGCACCAATTAATGACTTTCTATGGCTGTTTTCTCCTTTCTCATATATTTGGAGTAGGAAATGGCAACCCACTCCAGTGTTCTTGCCTGGAGAATCCGACAGACAGAGGAGCCTGGAGGGCTACAGTCCTTGGGGTTGCAAAGAGTCCGAAACGACTGAAGAGACTCGGCACACATAGCACATATATTAGTATTTGCAACATATACATAGAAGCAAAATAATAGAAAAGGGAATAGAAAATGATAGGAGAAAAACAGGGAAAAAGAAAAAATGAGAAAGTGTATCATTTCATAAATGGACCTGATCATTAAATTTTCATTGCAGGTTATTTCAGTTTTGCATTTCGAATACTTGAAGTATTTTAAAATACTTACCTTTCTTCTGTTTATTAAATGCAAACTAGTTTAATGTTCTTAGGTCTGGGACCATGATGCTGGTGTCTGGAGCAAAGCCAGTTCTCCACATTTATAAAAATGTTCTAAATATATATTTCCTCTGTATATTATTAAATTATTAATAGTGAATTTTTCTCTTTCTGAGATAGATTCTTTTATAAAGCATAAGGGATGGTGTTTAAATGTAAAATGCAGCATTCAAGGAATAAAACCACTGTAGCAACTTGCAAAATTCTAAACAGAAAATGAGGAAGGCATAAAATAAAGCTACAAGAAATGATAAAAAGAAAGCAGAAGTAAACGATGAAACTGTAAAATAGGAAAAAACACTGAGAAAACAAGGTGTGGGCCAGTTGGGGAAAAAACTGATTAAAAGTCTTTGAGACATTACATCTGATTACCCTAATTGTTCCCTTTGGAAAGACTAATTCCTACAGGCTTTTGTCAATGAATCCTGTTGCTTATTGTTGTTGTTATTCATTTGCTAGGTCTTGTCCAACTCTGAGACCCCATGAACTGCAGCAAGCCAGGCTTCTCTGTCCTTCCCTGTCTACAGGAGTTTGCTCAAACTCATCTGCATTGAATCGATGGTGCCAACTCCCTGAAGGCTGTTAAAGAGAAAAACCACAAGCCCAAAAAGGTGTCACTTGTGCTGCTGCCCATGATACCAAATCTAGATTTAATACCTAACCTAATTGCTGTTTTGGCCTTCCTCAAAAATACAATAATAATTGATTAGTTTGGAATTCTGCTCAGAACCAACGAGATAATCTGTCATCTGGGGCGTCTCCATTCCCCAGTCCCCACACCCACCAGGTACAGAGGAAGAAGAGGCAATCTGCATGATAAAACCCTTAACATTCCCTTTTCCCCCAAAAAAGATGTCCTAGCCTAAATAATCCTTGCTTTCATTTTGCTAATAGCTCCTTTGCCCCACCCTTCTTCCTATAAAATCTTTTCCATTTTATATAACTTCTCTGAGCATCCCCCACTTTACTAGAAGTATTGCTGCCTGATTCATGAATCACTGAATAAAACAATCAGCTCTTCAGATAGACTAGGTTGAATTTTGATTTTTAATAAGGACCACGGCTGATTAATCTGTCATTTAAGTTGTAAACATTTCAAAGACATTTCTTCTATTATGTTTATGGCACCTTGGAGCTCAAAAACATTCAGTCAATTCAAATTTTCTTAGATTATTTTATCAAAATTGTAAAGAAGGAAGGTATCACCATATATTGCCATCCAGTAGGAAAAAAGGAAAAATATTTAAATCATTAATTTTTAAGGGCGTGGTTTATATATTAAGAATTGGTGATCATATACAGGTCACAATGGTCACCACAATAGAGAATGAATACTCCATAAAAAAGGGGGAAAAAAGTTCAATCACAAAATTGTATGTTTCCTATATTAGTAATGATCCTTGAAGATCTGGAGAAACCAGTCCCAATTAGGATGGCTGTGAGCAAAAGATTATGTTCTCCTTTGCTTTGCCAACAGCAAACAAGATCTTTTAAATATTCAAGATCTGATTCACAGAAGAGTTTAAGAAAAACAAAAAGATTAAAATAGGAGCAGAGTCTCCTGGTGGTCTTGTACACTGTTGCAAGAAGGGTGAGTTTTACGGTCCTTGAAACTGATCAAAATTTTTCTTGGGAAAGACCTAGTGACCAGATGGTAAAGTAGGAAGGCCCTTGCTTATCTCACCTCATGGGCATACCAAAATGACAACCATTCACAGGGCAACTACCTATGAGAAAGACCTGAGGACTAGCAGAAAAGATTCTCCACAAAGAAATACACGAAGAAGGAACCACAATAAGATAGGAGCAGGGGCAGAGACACAGTATAGTCCAGGTAGGCAATCCACCTGGGATGTGATTTGGGGAGGATAATCACAATTGCAGACATTCTCTCCAAGGAGCAAGGGCTCTAAGCCCCATATTGGGGTCCCCTACCTGGGGGTCCTGCACTGGGAAGACAAGAATCCAGAACATCTGGCTTTGGAAGGCTTTGGAGCTTGCATATAGGAGAGCCAAAGGACTGTAGGAGCCAGAGGTGCCAATCTTTATTTTTAAAATAACAATTGTAATTCAATACACAAAGCACAAAACATATACAATGTGTATAATTCAATACACAAAGCACAAAACACCATACTAAACTGATGGCAACAAAATATGGTATTTCATTTGCATTGCATGACAAATGACTAGCATCTTTACTCATAACTGAGTTCCTGGAAATCAGTAACAAAGACATTGATATACCAAGGGAAATGAAGGGGAAAAAAGTGAAATAACACAAGTGACTAGTAAGGATTAAGCATATATGAAGATGACTGAGCTGAAAAATGATGGAAGAAAAGCACTTTCTTTGTAATATCATATCGCCAAAGATTAAAAATGTAACATATGTACAGTTTTAGGAAGCATAAGCATATAAACAGTGGGGGAAAAGATTGATGAAGTCCTATCTGAATAGTAGGAGAAAGTCTATTATAGTTTGAACTCAAGCTATAAATTTAGAGTATCTTTAGTCCTAGCATTTCCAATTCATTGGAATTATTTCAATAAATTAGTTGGATAAATTTACAATTTACCACAAAATAAATTGTATTTATTATAAAATAATTTGTATTTATTATGAAATAAACTTTTTTTTTTTGCTTAAAAATTTTGTAGTTAAAAACTGACTTGCATATTAATTTATCAATAAGCCCAAAACGATGTGTTCATGTTCATGAACATGAGATTTCATGTTCATATAGTTAATAACATAGAGGTGGCAGAATTAGAGGAGGAAAAAAGGCATTTAAGAAGTAAAATAATATACAAATTTCCATATCCTTTGATATTTTGAAAAAAATGATTCCAACCTTAAAAGGCTCATGCCTCTTCTCATAAGCTCTGAGTCCCAGTGTAGAGGCTGTAATTTGGAAGGTCGTTGTTACTCAGTTGCTAAGTTGTGTCCGACTCGTTCGGCCCCCTTGGACTGCAGCACGCCAGGATTCCCTGTCCTTCACCATCTCCCAGAGTTTGCTCAAACTCATGTCCATTGAGTCAGTGGTGTGATCCAACCATCTCATCCTCTGTTACTCCCTTCTCCTCCTGCCTTCAATCTTTCCCAGCATCAGGATCTTTTCCAAAGATTTGGCTCTTCACATCAGGTGGCCAAAGTGTTAGAACTTGAGCTTTAACATCAGTGCTTCCAATGAATATGCAGGGTTGATTTCCTTTAGGACTGATTGGAAATTGGGTCAAATCCACTTGCTGATATTGGAAAGCTTCCCTCCAGGAAACTGGGACTTCCCCTGGGATTATATGCTGGTGGCAGCCACTTTGGGAAACGTTATACCATGAAGAGACTTATGCTGGCAAGCACCATTTTGGTGTCTTCCCACTCGGCTATTAGTGGCAGGGGCTTACCTGCTTGCTAGCAGGCCAGTACAAGTCCTGGTACCCATGGGTCAAGCAGCCCACTTCATAGGACCTGGCCCCACCCACCAGTGGGCTGGCACCAGCCCCAGCCTGCTAGTCAGCCCAGGACACACCCTCACTTGCCACCCGGCTGTCCTGCAGCCAGCCACCCTGGGACCCGGCCCTGCCCACCAGCAGGACAGCAACCACCACATGAGACAGGGTCTGGCAGCCAGTTGGACCAGGGGCTGACTTATTTCCTGCCTTAGACAGATAGAGGAGAAAGTTAAAGTGTCCCTCTTATTTGGCTGTTTCTTACTTAATTTTCATTCAAAATAGTCAATATGCTACTGGGGCATGTTTGGGGGTGACCTTGCCCTGGGTCCTGAGTCCAGTTTGTGCCCTGGTCTCTCACTTGGGCCAAAGTCATTCCCCTAATGATTGGATGTCTTGAATATTTTTACTGAGTGGTTTGAAAAGTGACCCCCCCACCACCACCATACTTGAATACACATCTGCTTCAATTGATACATGTTAGAACATTCTTCTCACCTGCAGCGGAGACAACAAATACTCTATCCCCACCCCACCGCACCTCCCAATTAGCTCTCTTTTTCACTTGCAGCTAATAGGGGATCTGGTGCCCCCATTTCTTACTGGTCATATGCCTGAAGTAGTCACCGATATATTAAAACGTTGAAATACAAACACAAAATTATACAAAGTTTGGCAGAAGACTACAGTAAAATATTTTTCAGATCTGGAAACTAGTGATAATTTCTCAGCTTTAGAAAAATTTTAAAAGCCATGGAGAAAAGATAGGCAGTTTCAAACTTTCAGAAACATCTTTACAATGGAAATCAGCAAAACTGAGACATATAGGAAATCAAACTCCTGCTATATGTAAGTGTTCATGTTCATATTATGTTCATGTTCATATCAAAAAATTCATGTTCATATTATGCAGAGATTGCCTTTGTATTTACAATAAAAATATCAAGACCCCCAAGAGATACACAGGCAAGTGAAGTGAAAGTTGCTCAGTCGTATCCAACTCTTTGCGACCGCATGGACTATGCAGTCCATGGAATTCTCCAAGACAGACTACTGGAGTGGTTAGCCATTCCCTTCTCCAGGGATCTTCCCAATCCTGGAATCGAACCCAGGTCTCCCACATTGCAGGTGGATTCTTTACCAGCTGAGCCATCCGAGAAGCCAACATAGGAATCGAACTGGCGTCTCCTACATTGCAAGCGGATTCTTTACCAGCTGAGCTACCAGGGAAGACTATATAGGCAAGGATCATGAATAGATCGTTAGCAACCAAAGAAAAGCAAATATTCTAAACATTAAAATAGTTCATCCTCACTGCTAAACTTAGAAATCCATATAAAAAACAATTTAAATATCATTTTAACCCTACTAAGTTGCAGGGAAAGGAGTTCTACTTAGCATTTATACTGGAGATAAACAAATATGCTTATACAAAACTTGCTGAATTTTGAGCTGCAAAAACCCTAAAGGCAAGCAATATAACAAGTGGCACAGTGGTAAAGAACCCGCTGCCAATGTAGGAGAAACAAGAGATGCAGGTTCAATCTCTGGGTCAGGAGGATCCCCTGGAGTAGGAACTGGCAACCCACTCCAGTATTCTTGCCTGGAAAATTCCATGGACAGAGAAGCCTGGTGGGCTATAGTCCATGGGGTCGCAAAGAGTCAGATATGACTGAGCATGCACCCATAACAATATATAGCAAGAACCAAAAATGTTCATTTTGTCTCAGGAATGTCACCTCTGTAAATTCATCATAAAGATAACTGAATGGAAGGAAAAAATCAATAGATAAAAAGAAGCTCATGGCAGGGCTGTCAAATGCTAGCTACATATCTAAACACACACAGACATGCTCCCTGTATTCTCTGAGTAGCACATAACATAAATTCTGTAAGAAATATGCCATGCGTTAGAATCATAATTTTGAAGACTGTGGAGAAATACAGAGTTTCTGGTATTAATGGGAAAAGAATAAAAATAAAAATGAACAAAGAGAGGAATTGACACTGTGACTTGTAGTTACAGAAAACATAAAGTTCAGAAGTTAATCTGTAAAACTAAAATTCATGTTAAATGGCTGGGATTAGAAATAGGCTATTTTTCTAACATTTTAATAATCTTATATAGCGCTTAAGAGCAAAAAAAAAAAAAAAAAGAAGAAGCTACTTTGTTCTTTCAAAGGTTTGTTTCTGAAAGGTAAATCGTTTGTCATTCTCAGCACTGTCAAAAGAAAATGGTAAGAATTTCATTTGGTATGGAAATAAATTAAGTTTTGGTTCATACAAAACCCTGTTAAAATCTTGATCTATAGAGAAGGAAAATTCTTGCAGAGAGCTAGAAAAGAAGGTGAGATTTCTTTCCATTTAAGGGAAACCCAAACTTTCATCAGCACCTTAAAATACTGCCGATTCTGGTCACTTAACTATACAGAAGGAAAAATAAAGTCAAAGGCAAGAGAGCTGGAATTAGAGCATCCACATGTCAAAGAAAATAGTAATGAGCTATTCTTCAAGCTGAAGTAGGTATGGGTCCAGCTACAAGAAACGGCAAAACCTTCTGACACTTCATACCTAAAGTTCCAGAGACCTCTTTAAACTCTGAGAAAGATTTTGACAATAAATTGCAAGAAATAGCTACATTAATTGCAAGAAATAGCTATATTAATTCCAAGAAAACAGACAAGTCACTGAATAGCAGATATACCTAGGTATTTCTTATTGTTATAAACTGATGATGAAAATACTCAAACATTCTCATCTTTTAGGCATCACAGCATGAAAATAGAGCTTTTTAATTAATTTGGTTAGTATTTTTATCAAAGATAAATATAGTTACCATATGAGGCAACAAGTAATTCTACAAGGATTAAAAAAAAAAAAAAAAGCAATATTTTGTGCACCATTTCCTCTCTCCAAAGGATTCACTTTTAGCTAAAACTTTTCGTATTTATTTCCTTATCCCTAATAGTTTCTCATAGTGATACTTGTAAATTTTATTTCCATTTTAAGGCACTATGAAGTAAGTAGATAATGCCCTCCTGGTGCCTACTACACATGCACATTCACATGTCTTAATCCTCTAACCTCTGAATTTGGTTAAGATAAATATTCTGTTTTTCTTTACTAGATGCATGGTTGTCACTGCTGAACTATGTCCTTTACCATAATTATTTTTGCTTTTCTGGACAATGTTTTGTTTTCCCTGTAATTATTTTTTTCTGCTCGTCTGATTAGCTTTCTATGTAGTCACCACTGATTTAATTCCTTAAATCTAATGTGATGTGTGGGGCTTCCCAGTGGCACTAGTGGTAAAGAACCCTCCTGCCAGTGCAGGAGAGGTGAGAAACACGGGTCCAGTCACTGGGTGGGGAAGATCCCCTGGAGGAGGGCATGACAACCTACTCTAGTATTCTTGCCTGGAGTATCACATGGATAGAGGAACTTGATGGGCTACAGTCCGTGGTGTCTGTAGAGTTGGACACGACTAGCATGCACACAATGGCACCCCACTCCAGTACTCTTGCCTGGAAAATCCCATGGATGGAGGAGCCTGGTGGGCTACAGTGCATGGGGTCGTGAAGAGTCGGACATGACTGAGAGACTTCACTTTCACTTTTCACTTTCACGCATTGGAGAAGGAAATGGCAACCCACTCCAGCGTTCTTTCCTGGAGAATCCCAGGGACGGGGGAGCCTGGTGGGCTGCCGTCTATGGGGTCACACAGAGTTGGACACGACTGAAGCGACTTAGCAGCAGCAGCAGCATGCACACAGTGAGATGTGCAAGCCTCACCTCAACACACTGAAACAATTTGTTATCGCATTACTTTCATTTTTCTTAAAGAAATCTTTCCTGGAATCATTTGCCCTGCATTAGCCTGATTGTCCTTGAATCTGATACACTGTTGTTTTCTTGGGAATGTCTCTCTGATTTATTGGCATTTGTTTCACTTTTATTCTTTTTGGAGCCTTGTGTTTTTCATTTCATATTTTCCTCTATCTGGAAATAAAGATTCTAGATAGGAAATATTTTTCAATCAGAATTATTAAGCCATTGCTCTATTACCTTCCAATTTCCAGTGTGTCTATAAAGATTATCTAGTACCATTCTGATTGTGAAAATATCAGGTCATCTTCTTTGTACCATTTGGAAATTTCAGAGTGATAGGTGGCACAGTATGACTTTTTCATCCACTATGCTATATACTTGAAGGGGGGACTCTCAGTCTTGGAAATGATATTCATTTCTATGTATTTTTCCTAAGTTGCTTCTTTGATGATTTTCTGTTGTTTGTTTTCTATTTCATTCTGGCAGTCACGCTGTTGTGATCTTGGATCACCTGGACTGGTTCATTAATTATGTTATCTTTTCTCTCTGGCTTTATATATCTTTATCTCTTTGATAAATCTCCAAAAAATCACTTAGAAAATAGGGAAAGGAGATTTTCCTAATCTTATCTTCTTATTCTTGTTTTTTTTTTTTATTTTTATAATATTTCAATAACTAAGAATTCACTTTACAACTAGATGTTCCTTTTTGTGGCATGTTTTTCTTATTTAATTAGTGTAGTACATTTTCTTGTTGCTTTACAAATATCAGAGACATTATAAATATTTTCTTCTGCCTTAAAAGCCCATATTTACTCTAAATCATTAGAGGTCATATAGTGATTATTAGCACAGACTCCAGTAACTAAGTGCCTGCATTCAAGTCAAGACCCCACTGCTTATTAGTTAATGTGACCTTGGGAAAGTTAGTTAACCCTTTAATATCAGTTTCTTTATCTATCAATATTATAAATGATAGAGTTGTTCCAAATATTAAATAAATAATACTTACAATACACAGAAGAACTATACAAAAAAGATCTTCATGACCCAGATAACCACATGGTGTGATCACTCACCTAGAGCCAGACATCCTGGAATGGGAAGTCAAGTGGGCCTTAGGAAACATAACTACGAACAAAGCTAGTGGAGATGATCGAATTCCAGTTGAGCTCTTTCAAATCCTAAAAGATGATACTATGAAAGTGCTGCATTCAATATGCCAGCAAATCTGGAAAAATCAGCAGTGGCCACAGGACTGGAAAATTTCAGTTTTCATTCTAATCCCAAAGAAAGGCAATGCCAAAGAATGCTCATTACCACACAATTGCACTCATCTCACACGCTAGCAAAGTAATGCTCAAAACTCTCCAACCCAGGCTTCAGTAGTACAGGAACTGTGAACTTCCATATGTTCAAACTATATTTAGAAAAGGCAGAGGAACCAGAGATTAAATTGCCAACATCTGTTGGATCATTGAAAAAGCAAGAGAAACATCTATTTCTGCTCTATTGACTATGCCAAAGCATTTGACTGTGTGGATCACAATAAACTGTGGAAAATTTTTCAAGAGATGGGAATACCAGGCCACCTGATCTGCCTCCTGAGAAATCTGTATTCAGGTCAAGAAGCAAAAGTTAGAACTGGACATGGAACCACAGACTGGTTCAAAATTGGGAAAGGAGTACTTCAAGGCTATATATTGTCACCCTGCATATTTAACTTATATGCAGAGTACATCATGGTAAATGCTGGACTGGATGAAGCACAAGCTGGAATCCAGATTGCCAGGAAAAATATTAATAACCTCAGATATGCAGATGACACCACCCTTATGGCAGAAAGCAAAGAAGAACTAAAAAGCCTCTTGATGAAATTGAAAGAGAATGAAAAAGTTGGCATAAAATTCAACATTCAAAAAACTAAGATCATGACATCTGGTCCCATCACTTCATTGCAAATAGATGGGAAAACAGTGGAAATGGTGACAGACTTTATTTTGGGGGGCTCCAAAATCACTGCAGATGGTGACTGAAGCTATGAAATTAAAAGACGTTTACTCCTTGGAGGAAATTATGACCAACCTAGACAACATATTAAAAAGCAGAAACATCATTTTGCCAACAAAGGTCCGTCTAGTCAAAGCTGTGGTTTTTCCAGTAGTCATGTATGGACATGAGAGTTGGACTTTGAAGAAAGCTGAGCACTGAAGAATTGATGCTTTTAAACTGTAGTGTTGGAGAAGACTGTTGAGAGTTCCTTGGACTGCAAGGAGATTCAACCAGTCCATCCTCAAGGAAATAAGTCCTGAATACTCATTGGAAGGACTGATGCTAAAGCTGAATACTTTGGCCAATACTTTGGCCACCTGATACAAAGAACTGACTCATTTGAAAAGACCCTGATGCTGGGAAAGATTGAAGGGTGGAGGAGAAGGGGATGACAGAGGATGAGATGGTTGGATGGCATCACCGGCTCAATGGAAATGAGTTTGAGTAAGCTCTGGGAATTGATGATGGACAGGGAAGCCTGGCATGCTGTAGTCCATGAGGTTGCAAAGAGTTGGACATGACTGAGTGACTGAACTGAACTGAACTGAATAGTTATAAAGTACTCATAACAATGGTTGACATAAAGTGAACCTTATAAATGCCATGTTAAATGAGAAGCTGATCATTTTTTCCCCATTCGTTAGTTTTGGACTTTGCTATTCATACATTACTTTAGATATTTTGTGATGTCCAATGTATGCACAGATCTATTTCTAGAGTACCAAAGAGATGACAGCAGATAAAGAATCTGCCTGCGGTGCAGGAGACACAGAAGACACAAGTTCGATTCCTGGATCAAGAAGATCCCCTGGAGAAGGAACTGGCAACCCACTCCAGTATTCTTGCCTGAAAAATCCCATGGACAGAGGAGCCTTGTGGGCTACAGTCCAAAGGGTTGCAAAGAGTCAGACACGACAAAGAACACACACACACACACACACACACCCCACACACACATAGAGATGACTGAAAACTCTATGCCTGCTAAGGGTCTTTCCATTTGCAATCTTCACCATAGGCCATTTGATGGGGGAGCCCTGGATATCACTATGTTCATATCTTGAGCTTGTCAGATCCCCTGTCTGAAGAGTACATACCTGCTTGTAAGATAAGAAAAGATGGTGATGTCTTTCAACCTTCAGTGTAAATGTTTACTTAAGCTTTTCTTTAAGGTATTTCTACCCATCACTCTGTTTTGTGGTTTCTGGAGAATGAACTCCAGTGTTCGGTCTGTTAGGGATGAACTAAATTAGGGAAGACCTGGGTAACCAACTTTCTCTTAAAGCAAATTTCATCATTTAAGTCCTTTCTTAGATTTTATTGTCACTGGCTTACAAATCACATTCTCTGAGCTGGTCAGTTAATAATCACTTACCCTCAATTTTCCAGGTTCCAGTGCTCTCAGCAAAAGTGGTTTATTATCTCGTTTATAAATCCTTTTGCTATTTTGCTATTTATATCTTGTTATAAATCCTTTTGCTATTTTGAAAGGGATTTTTTTACAGAGAATAAAGGTGAATGTGAATGTTCACTTTACTATCTCTACCAAGAATGTGAAACGCCTATTTAAGACAACGAAAGGCAATTATTAGTGAAAAAAAAGTTGTCTAGTTGTACCTAGGCATTTATCTCTATAAATTTCTTTTTCTTCAGAAAGCATTGGTATTTTTGGAATAGCACTGTGGAATAATTGCATCCATTTAACAATTCTCTTCTCAATAATAAAGCAGAAAGAACACCTTAGTTCTGAATCCAACCAAGATATTCACTCCTCTGCTCAGCCAGCCTCGGTCTCTCTGCAAAGGAATTGCCAGTGGTGCTAGTACTCAACACCAACCACCACACGTTGCCTTCTTTACGTTATGCTTAAGCATGTAAACATACATGAGGTTGTCTGTCTGTGAGGTGCTATATCTCAATTTTTTTCCCCATCTTCCATGAAAATTGTTTCAAAAGAGATTTTAGAAAAGCTAAAGTGCTTCGGAGAGAGCTCAGAGAAGCATCATCTTCAGAAGTAATTCAGAAAAGGTCAGCAAAAAGAGAGTGAGAAAGTAAGAAAGAGCAGTGGCCAGAATATTCACTTTCTCTGTATCTGATATGGTGAGGGAAGGCTTGCTTTTCAGGTCTGAATTTTGCTATAAACTGCGCTGTACTTTTCAACAGAATGTGCTTTATGGTAAGAGTTATTTCAAGAAAAGCCTTTTTTGCCTTACACTCTGTTGGGGGAAAACAAATTAAGGGCATTAAATTGGGAGTAGGTGTATTTTTTTTAACAGGGTTTCAGCAGTGCTAATTAATATTGCTAAGTTTAGCTATTCATCTATTCTGTTTTTTAATTAAATAAAATTATAAGTGAATGGAAAGACATTACTAATCCATGGTTAATACTATGGGTCTTAAAAGCAATGACTGTCACTAAAATATTACATCAGTGGCACTGTGATGGCAGCACAATCTTTACTGCAGACAAGTGTCTAGGGGAAATCTGCAGCCTATCAGTACTGTACCCTCAAACCTACTAGAGATAAATACGACAGCAGAATTGGAGCATAACATCTCAACCCTGAGTCAACTGAGTTTATCTTCTTTTGAAACACTGTCTCTTTTCATCCCATGTTACACCCCATCCAAATGTTCTGACAAGTATAAATATCAAAGAAGCATAGTGAATGATTTAAACATATAACAGCTAATGCTGCTGCTGCTGCTGCTAAGTTGCTTCAGTCGTGTCCGACTCTGTGTGACCCCATAGACGGCAGCCCATCAGACTCCTCCATCCCTGGGATTCTCCAGGCAAGAATACTGGAGTGGGTTGCAATTTCCTTCTCCAATGCATGAAAGTAAAAGTGAAAGTGAAGTCGCTCAGTCGTGTCCAACTCTTAGTGACCTCATGGACTGCAGCCTACCAGGCTCCTCTGTCCATGGGATTTTCCAGGCAAGAGTACTGGAGTAGATCACCAGTGCCTTCTCCGAACTGTTAATGAGTGAAAGATTTCTCTTTCTGCCTACGTGCCATCTTTCTGTAAAGTTAGTTCCTGGAATTATCAATACCTATTAACAGAACACTTGCCCTATAAATTTCTCCAGACTAAACAGAGTTATTGTATTATCTTACTAACTTTTTAAAAGTATATTCAATTATTAAACTTCACCTCAGGTTGTTCCATTTTGATCCCAAATTCAAGATAGTCATCCTGAAAAGCATTTATTGATGTGCAAAATGATTTATATTTTACTCCTAAAAGGTGTTTTGCTTGGTGCTCTTTAAAATTAGACCACTGAGACTTAATTATTTTCTTTTTTTAAAAATTAAACAGCTATATTTGTAAATACAAATATATGTGTTCTATATTATTATATTTTATATAAAAATATATTTTTGAGCAAGATAATGAATCCCCTGAGACCCCATGTAAATTTACCAGCCCCACAAAAGTATATTTTTCCATCATGTAAAATACTCCACACCTCTGACTATATAGTGGGCTTTGATTTGGAGAGGAATAGAGAATAAGATTGTGACATCATGTGGAAAAGTGAATTTAAATTGTCATAGATAGGCAGCAATATTCAAAAATATCAGAAATTTAAATCACTGATTCCCCATTATTTTCTTTTCTTAAAACATATACAAGCTGTGAGACAGAAACGTGCCCTGGTTACCTAGCTGAGTGATGAGAACATGTGTCACTCTCTGCCTATTCATTCACATACTGCCTGATAAAGAATTGAAATTGTAGGGAATGTTAATAGAAAGACAGACTGTGAAGTTCTTCTGTAGAGGCTATTACTTGATGCAAATGAAAAATGCAGAACACAGTGCTCTGGGCTCTTTGGCCCATTCTGCTGAATTGAAAGGGAAAATTGAAAAGGCTCCAGTTATTCCATTTATTAGTTTGATGCGTTTTTATAACATGAAACACATATGTGATTAATGAGGATTTTATGTAGACTATGCATAAAAAACTTCATCTACAAAAAGCAAATAGTGTTATTTTCTGGCTAATGAAGGTGAAAATGAAATGCAAAATAAAGTTGATTGACTTAAATTTAATATATAAAAGGTAACACTAGTTAATAGAGTATTGATTAAAGATATAAAAAGAGATGGTGACAATTCATCAAATATCCTTGTTTTAGATCCTCAGCATGACTGCTTAATAAACATCTTTTCTTGTAAGTAATTTATATTTTCATATTACTCCTTTCATATCTTGTTTCTTTTTCCTATAGAAATATCAAAATCACATGCTACCATTACCAGCAGCACATACTTATGCAAAAACTATTATTAAAAAAAACTCCGAGTTTAACATCTTAAATGGGATTGATCTTAAAATAGAAGCAGATGCCAAAAGGTTAGAAGTAAATATAATTAAAACACATCAGCTATAATCAGTCAATTAATTCAGGCTCAAAGCTATAATTGAAAAATAAATATATCTGTAATTTTTATGTTCTTAATCCATATAATATTAATTTTCAAGTAATTTAAATATGATTCATTCATATATTTTATATGAATTTATAGTTTATTTTATATAAATTTATAACATAATTTACTTCTAAAAAATACTTGTATCTTGACCACTTTATAATATATCAAATATTTAAAATAATTTTTAAATCTTAAGAAAATTCAGTTTTTTTATTGAATTTATCTTCTCTTCCTTGTTACCAGGTGTTGTACTCCCCATATATAGACAATTGACATCCTCAAACCACACACACTTATAAGCTTCCATTCAATATTTAGCTCTGTGAAAGAGAAGGAATCCACACAGCCTCTCCCCAGGGTTATGCAAAAACAATTCTGAATCCTAATTCAAGAAAAAAATTAAACCACTCTCTATGCAACAACTTCATCCTTTGTTTTCCTCTAAGTCTTGACATGTAGACTGATGGGCAGGTCCCTAAGCACAGCACTTCAGCCCTCCTGAGAATACCTCATGGAGTACATATCATTCTGTGACATCTGTGATTGTTTCTTTATCTGTTAAAGGAACAAAAATAATAAAGGAACAATCACCCTACTTATCGTATTGCATTTTAAACATTTTCTTCTTTTTCTTGAACCACTGGTTAATATTAAGCTACACTTGACAATTTGAACTTTAGCAAGAAATCTGCAACTCTGTCAAAACAAGTATTACTTGTTTTACTATTACTGTATGTTCATATATGGCCAAATAAATGGACTGTGATCCAGCGTAGGATGAATAGCCAGAATGGCCAGTTTATCAATCCAGTTGGCAATCTGGTCAGTTGGTCCAAGAAATATCTAGCTAGAACCAATGGATAGTTCACAGGAAAATATATTGAATATTTCTATTATGTCCTACTTAAGTTTCATAAGTATCTTTCAACATATAAGAACATAAAAATACAGTAATGTGTTACATTTACTGATGATAGAAAAACAGGATTAAGAGCTGCATTATTTCTGCTCACAAATAGGATCCTGCAAAGTTGAGAACACCCTAGGGTAGAACTATTCTCTCCTCCTTGAAATGATGTAATAAAAGAGTAAAAATATTTGCTGGACTAGTATTTTAAAAGGAAGCACAGATTTTAGACTTGAACTAAAAAAGAAACAAAACCTTAGCATATGTTTTTGCTCCAAATTTCTCATATATGGTTAAAAAAATGTACAGCACGTCTCTGCATGTCTACCTTCTGTGCTATGCTATGCTAAGTCACTTCAGTCGTGTCCGACTCTGTGCGACCCCATAGACGGCCTCCCACCAGGCTCCTCTGTCCCTGGGATTCTCCAGGCAAGAACACTGGAGAGGGTTGCCATTTCCTTCTCCAATGCATGAAAGTGAAAAGTGAAAGTGAAGTCGATCAATCATGTCCAACTCTTAGCAACCCCATGGACTGCAGCCCACCAGGCTCCTCCGTCCATGGGATTTTCCAGGCAAGAGTACTGGAATGGGGTGCCATTGCCTTCTCCAGTACTTTATATAGTCAAGTGTAATCATTCTTGCCATATACCACCAAGATAATAGAAACTAATAGCATTTTGCTGGAATAATTTTGAACCTTCAAAAAGAGCTGCTGAATATGGTTAAGTATTATTATTAATCACTAGCTATGCTCAGGATCAATATAGCTGCATAATAAATTTAGCTTTGCCTGAATTATGCCTGAAGATATATTTAAACAATTATGTGATGCTTCTACATAGTTATGTAGACCATACAACCCAAATTTTCCAGCTCAATTGCAGAGTTAAATATTATATTTCATTGTCAGCACATGTGTCCTGGTTTTTATTTTGAAAAATTTAGTCACTTTATGGATCAGTGATATTCCAAGATTCATGATATTTATGTGGTGTATTCTCATTAAAATTACTTCTTGCTGCTTTACCAAATACGACTCTCCATGGAAATAATATTGAAATGCCATATTATTTCCAAAATTTCATGAGCATGTATTTTTTTCCTTTTACCTAATTAGGCCAAAAGTTGGTGTAAACAGTAAAAGATAACATTACATTCTTTGCCATTCTTCCTTCTCCTCTATAGTCATCAAATTACTACATCAACATTAGTTGCAATATGCACAAAATCAATCACTGTTCAGTCTAAAAAGTAACAGAGATTTTCCCACAATTGATATAAACCATATCTTCACAGAGGATATATTAGGAACACAGTTTGCAAAACTACCTGGCTACTCATAATAACTTAAGTTTGTAATATTCCCTTTGCTTTACAAAGTAACTGTGCATTTATTTTTTTTTAGATTTTATTAGAACTAATTCTGTAAGGTTGGAGAAGGCAATGGCACCCCACTCTAGTACTCTTGCCTGGAAAATCCCATGGACGGAGGAGCCTGGTAGGCTGCAGTCCATGGCGTCACTAAGAGTCGACATGACTGAGCGACTTCACTTTCACTTTCATGTATTGGAGAAAGAAATGGCAACCCATTCCAGTGTTCTTGCCTGGAGAATCCCAGGGATGGGGGAGCCTGGTGGGCTGCCGTCTTTGGGGTCGCACAGAGTCGGACACGACTGAAGCGACTTAGCAGCAGCAGCAGCAACTCTGTAAGGTTACCATTTCAAAGAGGCAAAGGTGCTAGAGCAAGACCCTAAATGATGGGGTTTTGTCAGTTCAGCCACATCTGGCTGGATCCATAGGAAAGATATAAGAACTGAACTAGTGTGGCAGACAACCAGGAGCATATTTCTTCAAGCTGCTGATTAAAGATCTTCCTTTTAATATTCTAAGTAGTAGAGAGGGAGATGAAGTCAAGAAACTCAAAGTTGACTCAAAGAAAATCGGATGGAAGTTGACAGAATAGATGATTCTGAACAAAATTTAATGTGGGTGTTTTTTGACTTACATTCATGCCTTGCCTGGTTGCTAGGAAGAGGTGAGCCTATCTGAACAAAGAAGAACAGCCAAAAGAAATAAATATACCCTTACAAGTAAGAGTATAGTAGTTTTAGAATATGAACAAAAAGTCTTCAGTACTGTGACCATCAAGAAATAGAGGTCTGCCCCTTTCTTTTAAATCTGGGTGGAGTTGTGACTGCTATAACCACAGAATATGATGGACACAGCACCATATGACTTCTGAGGATAGTTCATATAAAACCATGCAGAGTTTTCCTTATTTTTATTGGAACAATTGCTTTTGGAATCTCAAGCTCCGTATCTGACTATCTCGAAGTCTTTATGCCATGAAGAAATCCCAGGCACCAGAAGAATCTTCCAGACACATATTAGTGAAGAACTCTCTAGATAATTCCAGCCTCCAGTCATTCAAGTCATTCAAGTCATTCACAGCCACTTGGGTCTTCCCAGTTGTGACCCAAATATCATAGGGACAAACTAGCCCCAGTATGACCTTTCTAAACTGAACAGAACCTGTGAGCATAAGAAAACTGTTTGTTTTGTGTCTTTAAGCTGTGGGGTAGTTTGTTACACAGTAATAGACAGCAGATACAATGGATAAATGTAATACTGAATACATGTCAGGACAAGGTTTTTCTCCAGTTCTTTCTAGGAGCAAGGCTTTGGTAAGAGAAGAGACTGAGAGAGAGAGAAAAACCCATACCCATTTACTCAGACACATCCAATTCTTTGCAATCCCAGGGACTGTAGCCTGCCGGTCTCATCTGTCCATGGGATTCTCCAGGCAATAAAACTGGAGTGGGTAGCCATTCCCTTCTCCAGGGGATCTTCCTGACCCAGGGATCAAACCCATGTCTCCCACAGATTCTTTATTGTCTGAGCTAGAAAAGGTCCTCATTTAGCTTATGGCAGAAAGTGAAGAGGAACTAAAAAGACTCTTGATGAAAGTGAAAGAGGAGAGTGAAAAAGTTGGCTTAAAGCTCAACATTCAGAAAACTAAGATCATGGCATCCGATCCCATCACTTCATGGGAAATAGATGGGGAAACAGTGGAAACAGTGTCAGACTTTATTTTGGGGGGCTCCAAAATCACTGCAGATGGTGACTACAGCCATGAAATTAAAAGACGCTTACTCCTTGGAAGGAAAGTTATGACCAACCTAGATAGCGTATTCAAAAGCAGAGACATTACTTTGCCAACGAAGGTCCAGTCTAGTCAAGTCAAGGCTATGGTTTTTCCCGTGGTCTTGTATGGATGTGAGAGTTGGACTGTGAAGAAAGCTGAGCGCCAAAGAATTGATGCTTTTGAACTGTGGTACTGGAGAAGATTCTTGAGAGTCCCTTGGACTACAAGGAGATCCAACCAGTCCATTCTAAAGGAGATCGGTCCTGGGTGTTCTTTGGAAGGAATGATGCTAAAGATGAAACTCCAGTACTTTGGCCACCTCATGCAAAGAATTGACTCACTGGAAAAGGCTCTGATGCTGGGAGGGATTGGGGGCAGGAGGAGAAGGAGATGACAGAGGATGTGAGTTTGAGTGAACTCCGGGAGTTGGTAATGGACAGGGAGGCCTGGCGTGCTGCAATTCATGGGGTTGCAAAGAGTCAGACATGACTGAGTGACTGAACTGACTGACTAGCTTTAGACTGGATATAAAGTAACTAAGAGAGGCAGACAAAAGTAACAGACAAAGTTTTGTTGTTTTTATAGCAATTTCCTTCTGGAAAATGTGAAGCATCTAAATTTCCCAGTGACATTCAGTGTAAGGACTGAAATGATCTATTGTCTTTTCAACTTCAGTAACAAAGAGAAACTGAAGAACCTTGCCTATCCCTTAAAGAATGCAGTCTGGATCTTTTAATGAGAGCGTGGTAGAAAATGCAAAGAGAAACGTGGAAGGAAAGGGGGAGGGAGGGAGAGGAAGAGGAGGGGAGAAGGGAAGGAGAGAAAATACCCATCTGAGATGGATGCTGTAGGCAGGAAATTAATGTTAGCTCCTTACATCAAGGCAGTTGTACAATCAGCAAAGAAAAGTTTCTCTTCTTCATTTAATTTTGGAGAGTTGAGATCGACTAAAATACAGAAAGAAATCACCTCAAAGCCTAATCCAACAGCCTGTGTACTATCTGATTCTCAGAGGAAGCTACTATTTCAGGCTTCAGAGGCTTCCCTTCTTTCTCCCTCATCAGTTTATATTTCTTCTAGGAATCTCTTCTATGTATTTGTAGTTTTAAAAAATCAGTTTTTAAGTTTTATCTGACCAATTTCCTGCACAAATAACAAAAGAAAGATGGTAGTTTAATAATTTGTTGTTGTTGTTGCCAAACCGCATGGTTTGTGGGATTTTAGTTCCCCAACCAGGGGTTGAACCCAGGCCCTCAGAAATGAGACCATAGAGTCCTAACCACTGGGCTTCCAGGGAATTTACAATAATTTGTTATTAAAATTTAGCACAAGAAGTTCATGTGCCAACAATGAAAAGACAGTGTATTTCAAAGGTATTTTATAACTAGTCTGAAAAGTCTGGAAGGAAGGCAGAAAAAAAGACATTGTTTATTTGCATTTTAATAGAGTAAGAATTCCATTTTGAAAACTGCTGCAGTTTTATTTTAAACCAAACCATGTTTGAATATGCCCATTTCAGCATTTTTAAACACCTCTGCTTCCCATTAAGCCACTACATACGTTTAATTTCCTCAGTTGGAACTCCACTGAGATAACAATATACAGAAAAAAGCATGAGCACTTTGGGCAATCCACAATCCACAATTACAAGACAGTTGTAATAGTACCTGTATAGTGTGTTCCATCTCAGTGGCTAGAAAAGTACTGAATCTGACAAAATAAATTCTTGCTCTCCTGAGTGGACAGACTCCACTACACTAGCTCAAAGATGACTATATCATATATTGCCACTTTTAGGGAAAATTTTATATACATATGCTTCCTTTCTACTTGACACTAAACTAAATGAATTGAGTGAGCTCAAATATTTTATTTTGTCCAGTGATGTTGTAAATCATGTTGAACATCTAAAGAATCTCTCTTGTGAGGTAGTTTATTACCAAATATTTACACAAGAAATGTGAAGGGATGTGGTATTCATTCACATAGGAAAGAACTAGAAAATTGCAACTGTTGAACTACTGTTTATGTAATGAGGTCTATAACTTCTAATTTTAAGTTAGTGCCACTTACTCCTCTATTGGAGAAATTAACTTTCACAAGTTAATTAGAAATAAGTGCATTACACTGAGAGATTATTCTACCCGTCAATAAAACTGATTCTAGGATGTTTTGATGCCTGTCACTCTACAAGTCATAAATCTTGAAAATAACACTGTCAATTCTTAATAATCTATAAATTAATCTCTCTTTCCCTCATTCTCCCCTGTTTCAGAGGAGGAATTACCCTAGTCTTTTTCATGACTCCTAAGTTTATGTCTGTTCTGCTTTCAGTTATTGCTGCCTTTTACAGAGAAATCCTTTGCTACTGGAAGACACTCTAAGAGTTGAAAGAGATTGACTTGTAGGAGTAAATAGACCTCAGTTCTGCTGTTGCTGCTGCTAAGTCACTTCAATCATGCCCATAGACGGCAGCCCACCAGGCTCTGCTGTCCACAGGATTCTCTAGGCAAGAATACTGGAGTGGGTTGCCATTTCCTTCTCCAAGACCTCAGTTCAGACCTTGATAACTCACTGTTTCCTAATTCCCAGAGGTGTGGCCTTAGAGGAATTACTCAATCACCTTCTACCTTTAGGTAAAGAGTTTGTAAAACTCTTTCCTCTATGGTGTGAAAACATTGGCCTTTGGTTAACTCTAGCAAAATGACTCCTGCATGGTAAATTGGATTTGGATGAGAGGAACTAGAAATGTACTATGAATACATTATAGGAAAGCCTTAGGTATTGACTTCCCTAAATGTAAAGACTCATAACTAGCAACTTCCTCACTGTTTCCATTGTTTCCCCATCTATTTGCCATGAGGTGATGGGACCAGATGCCATGATCTTAGTTTTTTTGAATGCTGAGTTATAAGCCAGCATTTCACTCTCCTTTTTCACCTTCATCAGGAGGCTCTTTAGTTCCTCTTCATTTTCTGCCATAAGGGTGGTGTCATCTGTATATCTGAGGTTATTGATATTTCTCCCAGCAACCTTGATTTCAGCTTGCGCTTCATCCAGCCCGGCATTTCACATGATGTACTCTGCATATAAATTAAATAAGTATGTTGACAGTATAGAGCCTTGACATACTTCTTTCCCAATTATGAACCAGTCCATTGTTGCTTGTCCGGTTCTAACTGTTGCTTCTTAACATGCCTACAGATTTCTCAGGAGGCAGGTAAGGTGGTCTAGTATTCCCATCTCTTTAAGAAGTTTCCACAGTTTGTTGTGATTCACATAGTCAAAGGCTTTAGCATAGCGAAGAAGCAGAAGTAGATTTTTTTTTCTGGAATTCTCTTGCTTTTTCCTATGATCCAACTGATAAACAAACTTTGTTTTTATTACCTTCCTTTTTGCAACTCTCCAAAATGCAGTGGAATGAGAAAAGGACATATGCTTCCTGCTTGTGCAATTCCATTCCTCTCTTTTTTAGGGCCAGATTTTGAGATGGGTTTTGTGCAGGAAATACTGCCAGAAATTGAAAGATAAGTCCTCTTGGAGCTAAGTGTCCTTGAATATAAACAGAGGCAACTAATTCTCTTATGGACCTGTGAGGGGAATGAGAGCAGAAACATTTAGTAACTTTCCAAAAATCCCAGAGCAAGTATTACTTCTCTTTACAGGCCACCTTATCATTGATTGAAATGGTTCAAAAACTTGCCACAGTTGTCTGATTATACAACACCCCCCACACACACACATAGACATACTAAATCATTCCAAATGATAAGAAAATAAGATAAAGTAGAAAACTAAACATAAGTCCAAGAACCAGAGGAATTCTCAGGTACTGGGTCTGTGGGAGTGATCTCACCTTGTTTTCATGCAGGTAACTATTGGAATATTTGCTCTCTACAAAGCAAGATGAAGTTTTACATTTGTTGCATCTGTTTTTCCCAGTCTTCCTTTGATCCTTGACCCTCAGCTCAACAACAACAAAGTATTGCCTCCCCTTCTTCTTCTAAAGCTCTCTATAATTTTTAAATCTTTCAAAGAACCTGTATTTAATTATCTCTAGCACCTGTTTCCTTGTTTGCCTGCCCAGTTCAATCATAAATTCCACAGTGAGAGCAACTGTAAATCACTCATAGGATAACCCCCAGGATTCAGTACATAGTATGTCCTTACCAAATATTTAAAAAATTAATAGATGAGCTAATACAATGAGGAGAATTTATTTGTTTGCTTTGTTATTTATTATATATATATAGTATATTGTATCTATTATATAATATATGTATTATATATTGGAGTATACTTGCCTTACACTGCTGTGTCTGTTTCTGCTATGCAACAATGCAAATCAGCTATATGTATGTATGTGTATGTGTATATGCATAAATATACCATCTGTCTTGAGCTTCCTACCCCTCTCGGTCATCACAGGCTACTGAATGGAGCTCCCTAGACTGTATGGCAGCATTCCACTAGCTAGCTGCTTCACACTCGGTAGTGTATATGTGTCAATACTACTCTCAATTCGTTCCACCTTCTCCTCCGCTCACCCATGTCCGCAGTACTGTTCTCTGTGCTTGCGTCTCGTTCCTACCCTGCAAATAGGTTCTTCTGAGTGAGTCAGTGGAGACAGTGATATTTGTCCACATAATAATGCAAATTTCTGTTTCTGCAGGCGGGGGGAAGCATATGTTTAAAACTTATGTCACTAAATATCATATACATATAAGCATTTAAGGCCATTTGATGATTCCTGATGTATTTCACTGGGCTTAATAAAGACTTTATGGGGTCCAGAGCACGTATGCCAGGCTGTTGCTGCTGCTGCTGCTGCTGCTGCTAAGTCGCTTCAGTCGTGTCCGACTCTCTGCGACCCCAGAGACGGCAGCCCACCAGGCTCCGCCGTCCCTGTGATTCTCCAGGCAAGAACACTGGAGTGGGTTGCCATTTCCTTCTCCTTTGCATGAAAGTAAAAAGTGAAAGTGAAGTCGTTCAGTTGTTTCCGACTCTTAGCGACCCCATGGACTGCAACCCACCAGGCTCCTCCATCCATGGGATTTTCCAGGCAAGAGTACGGAGTGGGGTGCCATTGCCTTCTCTGCAGGCTGTTGCTAGTTTAAGGTACATAAATATATAATATTTTAAAAATAATACTCAAAGAAACTAAATCTCCTTTTACTCAGAATAGAACAATTTTCTTCTATCTTATTATAAAATAAGCTATATAATCACCAAGGCTCAGACATCTTTAAGAAGAGAGAATTGGGAAAAGGAATCTATTTTACCTCTGAAGAGATTTTGGGGAAGAAGAGAAGCAATAAATTCATGACTAGATCCTAAAAAACAAGAACCTTATTAATGTGCTATATGTGTATTAATCCATCAAAGTTTACTCACAAAAGGAAAGATCTTCATGAAACATTTAAGGAAATTTGTCCTATATTTGTACTGGAAAGACAGAAGCAAAGATCTAGGGGTCATAGGGTTAGACTGCAAGAAAGAATTCTTATTTTTACCCTTAGCAAAAGCAAATTAGAAATGTGTACACAGATATCTGATTTTTTTGACTAAAAAGAAATCTCTTCAGTGACTCTTCATCATCTTACAAGCAAGCCCCTCCTGCATTCTAAAAGACCTCACTTACTCAAGCTACTGAATTAATAAGGAATATGTAGATTACAAAGAAACTCAACTCAAAATAAGCTAAACAGAAAGGGGGATTTGGTTGGATAGAAAATCTAGTTCCTCATGAAAGAGTTGATCAACCAAATTAATAAATGAGCTTGCACGTAATGCAGGCTGATCTCAGAAAGCAAAGGAACAAGAGTGCGAGCAGTACAGGATGACCCCCAGGCCTCAACTCAGCTTCCTTCTCTTGTTTGTTGCTGCTGTTGTTGTTGTTTTTGGCCATACCATGTGGCTTGTGTGATCTTCGTTCCCCAACCAGGGATCCAACCAAGGCCCTTGGCAGTGTAAGAATGGAGTCCTAAACACCTAATCAGCCTCCTTCTGCTCAAAAACCTCTTATTCCAAACTAACAAACTGCACATGTGGCAAAAATATGGCTCCTCATAAAACTCAGGTTTATGTCTGACTGCTTCAGCATTGAAAGACTCATTGGACTTTCTAGATGCCAAGGGAGTGTCTCAGCTTGGATAGAGTACCCAATATGTATCAAAGAACAGTAATGGAGGAACAAGGTCACATAAGAACATGAGAGTCCCCTTAGTGTCCATGTGAATGGACTGAAAAGAGAGCTATTTCCAGAGGAAGGAGAGCTGTTCCTGAGAGAGTTGTCACCAGATCAAAAAAAAAAAAAAAAATCAGACTTTTATAAGTAGAGTAATAGCCCCCAATGATGTCCATGTTTTAATCATCCTAATGCTGGAAATCTGTGAATATATTACCTCGGATGGTAAAAAGGACTTTGTGATGAAGTTAAGGTTTTTGAAATGGGGAGATTATAATGGATTACTTGTGTAGACTGTGTACACCCAATGTAATCACATCCTTGTAAAAGAAAGAAGCAAGAAGGAAAGTCAGATAGGAAGATGCTATGCTTCTGGTTTTGAAGATGAAAGAAGGAACCATAAGCCAAGAAATACGGTCTGCCTTCAGAAAGTGGAAAAGGCAAGGAAACATTCTCTCTGAAATTCCAAAAGAACACAACCATGCTAACACTTTAATTGTAGCCTAGCCAATCCCATTTTGGACTCCTGACCTCCAGAACTATAATGTAACAGTACCAAGTTTGCAGTACTTTGTTACAGCAGCAGCAGGAAACTAATTCCCAGTCTGTCTATTGTAACCTCACTCCTTTAAGCAGCAGGCTTATACATGTCATGTTCCAACATACACAATTTTCTGTTATTTTGAAAGAGTAATATAAAATTAAAACTGTACTCTCGCCAGTTACGTTTAGTGTATGTTTTTGCAGCATGTCTTCTAATACCAGCCCTCTGACTGATCTCTAAGAGATTGTAAGTGGATAAGTCATGTCTCTACTTCTTTGAAATACAGCCCCATCAGGAGAATCCACTGACCAATATTCCTTCTTGACAAGTCTCTGCTCCACATCTTTGGGTTAGTGTTCTCTCTTGCTAATTTTGTATTGAGGTGTATTTGACAATTAAGAATTATGTATATTTAAAGTGTACAATTTGATGATTGGATAAATATACTATAAAAATAATCAGCACATTCAATATTAACATATCTAGGTTAGTGGTCCCTTCTAATTATTGTTGGTTTATTTCCTCTTCTACTGATCCCTTAAACATACACATCTTTTCCTCCAGTCTATGATCTGTTCCTCTGTATACTTTCTCCAAAGACCACTAGCATGGCACTTGGAGACACCCAGATTTCAGTATTATGTCTGACAATCAAATGTGGGTCAGATTATTCAGTATGACTGTGTTTGCCAAATGATCATAATACCTGCTTGTATTGTTATTGGATGATCAGAGACATCTAGAAAATGCCTTCATGTAGTATAGATAGTAAATCATGCCTTTATTATTTTGCTTTCTATATTTCCTCTTCATTTTTTCACAGTTGTTTTTCTCTAACCCTGCTGTTTCGTATGTAGTTCTAAAACTGCCTACTGGACATCTGCCTATGCATGCATTCCCTTATGGCCACAAGTCTAAAACCATTGCATTTCTCATGTAGTCCACAACTTCTGAGTTTTATATTATCATAACAGAACCACTAGCAATCACACGTCACAGTATATCACCTGACTGGAAAGTTAATAAATTACCTTCCAACTAGCTGTTTCTTAAAGCCAATTAGTGTAGTCAATCAATTGTGTCTGACTCTTTGTGACCCCATGGATGGGAGCCCTCCAGCCTCCTCTGTTCATGGAATTTTCTAGGCAAGAATACAGGAGTGGATTGCTATTTCCTTCTCCAAGGGATCTTCCCAACCCAGGGATCAAAACTGTGTCTCCCACAATACAGGCAGTTATCATGAAATATCTCACTTAACTTCTTCATAATATCCACACTTCAGTTTCCAAACGTTTTCCAGTTTCTTTGACGATTGATTCCCAATCCTACCATCTTCAATTTCTATGATGATACTATTTTATAATTGGGTGAAAATGAGTTCCAATGAACTACCCCATCTTGCTACCTCGTCACCTCAAATTTTCTGAACATCTTAATTAACTCCTTACTTTTATCCTTCTATCAGGGAAAAAGAATTACTCTTCCTCTCCATCTAACTTTGAAAGAAGGAAAACCTCACAGCAATTTAAAAATCAGTTTTAAGTGTCAAAAAGAGCTGGATTCAATACCAAGCTTTTTTATTTTATAGCTATTTTATTAGCTATGTGATCTGTAACAGCTTAGCTTTTATTTTGTCTTATTCAATATGAAAAATACCTCAAAAGATTGAGATGATGATTGAAAATGGAAGAGCACTGCATGGTACCTTTACACTCTTCTTGACCACATTGCCTTTTGGTGGCATCCCCCTACTCTCTACCATATGTATTCCCTCTCATCACTACACTTCTAATCTCCATCTCATTAAACTGAAAGTATTTGAGACTAAATGTCCTTCCTCCAAACTCGATTTTCTGAAAAATATTTAATCACCATACAGAGAGTTGCCAGATTCAGAAAATAAAAATACAGGACACAGTTAAATTTGAATTTCAGGTAACAATGAATATATTTCATGAATTTTTTTAGCATAAGTATGTTGCAGGCAATATTTGGGATATAATCATACTAAAAAATATTCATCGTTTTTCTGAAATTGAAACTTAACTAGTTATCCCCATATTTTATCTGGCAACCTTAACAATATATCATTTTAAAGATAGATAGGGAAAATCTCTGGGAAAATCTCTGCTTTAATTTTTTCAAGATACTTAAATGGAGAGAGTGTTCTGAGAGTTAAATGAGTTCATGTATGCAAAATATCCAGAAAATGCAGGGCATGTGGTAAGCATTTGTTAAATAGTTGCTATTTACTAAAACTTTTGAAAACCTTATAGGTGCTTCTGTTAATACAGACAAATATTACTATTTTATAGATGATAAAACTTAGACTCAGAAAGTAACATTAAGGTCTTGTGGGTATATAATGATAGATGTTTACCTCCTCTAACTGCTAAGCTGATGCTTTTCATAGTCTTATAGGTCACCTGCCATGAATTGTAAGGTTCCAATTTATACACAATATGTGGGATTACTGCAGAGTACTAATGTCTTGGGCAAACTGACAATGTAGTTTAAAAAGATAAACCTGCTCTTTAAAAAAAGGAAGAATAAAAGAGGCAAGAAAATAGGCAAGAAAGGAGAGAGAGAAGGCAGTGAGAGGATGTATTATACTGAAAGTGGATCACCCATTATCACTCCGGGTTTTGTGGTTTAATAAAGATAAGTTTATCGTAGGGAAAGCATTAACACATTTTTACTACTGCTGAGTGATTCATGCTATGGAAAATTTCTGTTTCTCTGTACTCCTCTCCTGCTTTGGATAATGCACTCTCTTATTAATAGTCATTTTCATTAGACTTGGTGAAAACATATTTAAAATGAGCCATTTTTACTCCCTCCATCATTGAGAGAACTCAATTTTGAGGACAATAAATTTCTGTCTCTCTTGCTTACAATGGACCAGCATGTGCCTCATGCCATTTCCTAAGTCTTCAGCTGTGAGATATTACCAGCCTAACAGGGACAAACCAGTAATGTACACAGAGAGACAATACTCTGAAGGCATCTCATATTTTAAAGACACACTGGAATAAGTCTATTTGGTATGACCTATAACCTCACACACGGTATTAAAAAGCACACACTGTGCTGAAGAAACAAAGTATAAGGTCTAGTAATAAATAGCTGCAGAAGGAACTAGATGAAATTAGTATTTGATTTCAAACATTCAAAGATATATTAAGGATCTAAATCTATTTTATTTTGAATTGGCTATATTAAGTCTACGGATCATCTAAATGGACTCAAAAGAAATCTAGTTAGGTCATTCAACTCTTAAAGAGTCAATGTTCATTTGGTTTTGAAACTAAGTGTCTATACCTATTGATCACAGCATAACAAACTCTCCCCAAATACAAGTTGACTTGAACCCAGATCCATTGGATAAGTATTATGGAGAAGAATAGCACATATTTGAATTTTTAATATTATATATTAATTTAAGAGCCAATACTTAGTTTTCCTATTGCATTTAATTTGTCACCTGAACTATCTTGATTGAAAATCAGTAGCAAATAAGTGTCTAGACTTCTGTTTTTGACTACATTTTTTGAGTAATTCCTAGACTGCTGCAATTACTCAGTGTCATCAGTAAAAAAGGCCATGAAAGAAAAGTACAACATTTTCACTAACCTTTCTAAAAAAGTCATTTCTAAATAGCTGCTTCAATCATTTCTTCTTCTTGGCAAGCAGTAGGGGTTTTCTAAAACTTTTTAGGGCTCACAGTGGCCCACACACTTGGGCAAGTTTACCTTCTTATCCTTTGGGGTCCACTTGCAAGAGTGAAAAGAATTAGAGGAGCAAATATACTTTACCTCAATCAAAATTCTAGGTGCAATCTGCAGGTGACTTTTTAACAACCAATTTACTGTAGCCAAATCAGTCACAAGCATTACATAGAGGACATTTTGCAAGATGGGTTCACCATAGGTGGGACAATTTCTGATGAGACACCATTAGGGTAACTAGCATGTGGTCAGCATCACTGGGGATCTGACAGATTCAGGTAAGGATAGTACCTTCCCAAGCAAACATACTGTAATCAGTGGGCAATTGTGTCCAAACTATAAGGTGTTTCAACTTAAAATCACTGAATATAGTTTATATCAAAGAACGCAAGTAAGACCAAACACCACAATTGATGAACTACATATAAAGCAGTAGATAGTTAATAAAGAGCCTCTTAATTATGTTGTAAACTTGAAATTTTTGTAAAAAATATGTCAAAAATAGTCATCAAAGATACACAAGCAACCAATTACCATTGGTATAGCAATAATAACATCATGATTCAAATTTAATAATTCTTAGACTCCTGTCTTAATTTATCTAGCCACAAATGTTGTTACAACTTTTATTTATTTATTATAATACATACCTATAACTATAGACTTAATAAAGGAAGACCTATTCTAAATGTATAAAATCTTTAAACAAAACAAAAATATTATTAAAATTATTAAAAATGATAAAACTATCAAACCAACAATATCAAATTTTCCATCAGTAGTTTAATAGGGTGTGCTATTTTACTCAAACTGAACAATTATTTTCAATGTACATATGATACATATTTGGCTTCACTCACATATCAGTTGGGAGAGAATCTGCCTGCAATGTAGGAGACCCAGGTTTGATTCCTGGGTTGGGAAGATCCCCTGGAGAAGAAAATGTCAACCCATTCCAGCATTCTTGCCTGGAGAATATCACGGACAGCCTGATGGGCTACAGTCCATGGGGTGCCAAGAGTTGGACATGACTTAGCAACTAAACTACCACCACCATGATATATATTGCTGTGATAAAGGTTCTAAATTTAAAATAAATAAATATATATATATATATCTACTTTTTTATTGTGGGAAAATACACATAACAAAATTTTGCCATTGTAGCCAATAAGTGTACTGTTCTGTGAACATTAAGTATGTTCACATTTTTGTGCAACCATCGCCACCATCCATCTTCAGAACTTTTTCATATTCCCAAGTTGAAAGTCTCTGTCCGTTAAATATCAGTTCCCCATCTCATCTTCCACTCAGCCCCTGGCAACCACAGTTCAGCTTTCCAACTCTAGGAATTCTACTACTCTAGGTACTGTATATTAGTGAAATCATATAATATTTGTCCTTTAGTGACTGGATTATTTTTTTCAGCAAAATGTCCTCAAAGTAAATCTGTGTTGTATCATGTGTCAGAATTTTCTTCCTTCTTGCGTGCAAACTGTCACTTCACCATGTCTGACTCTTTGCAACCCTGTGGACTGTAGCCCACCAGGCTCCTCTCTCTGTCCATGGGATTCTCCAGGCAAGAATACTGGAGTGGGTTGCCATGCCCTCCTCCAGGGGACCTTTCAGACCCAGGGATCGAACCTGTGCCTCCTCCATTTCCTGCATTGGCAAGCGGGTTCTTTACCACTAGCGTCATCTGGGAAGTCTGAATAATATTCCATTGTCTCTATGTTTCACATTTTACTTACCCATTAATCTGTGAATGGACACTTGTATTGTGTCTACCTTTTGTCTCTTGTGAATGATGCTTCTGTGAATACAGGTGTACAATTGTGTGTTTGAATCCCAGTTCTAATTTATTTGGTGTATGTACCCACAAGTGAAATTGCTAGATTATATGGTAATTCTATATTGATTTTTCAAGTAATTTCCATGTTTTCCACAGAAGCTGCACCATTTACATTCTTACATTCTGGTAATCAATTTATATTTTTGATTCTACTCCTTTTTAATAGTGCCTTGATCATAACACCCAACTATCTAAATGGACTAAACATCTTTGCTGCTAATAAAAATAATCTCAAAAATTATGCTGATAATGGTAGTTCTTGTGAGTACTTGATTTTAATGGATGAAGATATCTCCTCAAAGCGCTGTTAGCATTTTGTTACTGTTCCTTCTAACTTCTTCCTATTTCGGATTCTTCATATTAGCATATGTGTGTACTAATGTACGGAGAAGGCAATGGCACCCCACTCCAGTACTCTTGCCTGGAAAATCCCATGGATGGAGGAGCCTGGTAGGCTGCAGTCCATGGGATCGCTCAGAGTCGGACACGACTGAGCGACTTCACTTTCACTTTTCACTTTCATGCATTGGAGAAGGAAATGGCAACCCACTCCAGTGTTCTTGCCTGGAGAATCCCAACGACGGGGGAGCCTGGTGGGCTGCCGTCTACGGGATCGCTCAGAGTCGGACACGACTGAATCGACTTAGCAGCAGCGGCAGTACTAATGTAACAAAAAGAGAAGATATTTCTCTATGCCTACTCAGGAAAACAAGTCTTATTTTTTTGTCATCCATCCAGCATTCATTTGCAAAAGGTCCAGTATCTCTCTTCTTTAGTAACCAATCCTTGTGTGATTCTTGTTCTGTTTCCCAGGACTAAGTTTTCTTTGAGGGCAGTCTCAGATTTGCTGGGCCTCTAAGGGCTGCAAGTGATATGCCAGGTCACACTCCTGAGAAAAGGGGGATTCCTCCCTGGCCCTGTACCAATAAGCTTACTGCTCCTGCCTTCTTCTCCTGGACTCTGCAGGTGGCCGTTAACTCCTCTACCATTAGTACCTCATCTTCACCATGACATCTTCCCAAACACCCTTGACACAGGTTCACCTGGTTTCTAGACTCTGATGCCCTCCATTGTTTGAGGCAGAAAGAAATAACTCCTGAGCACCATTCTACTAAGAAAAATATTATCCATCCAATTCATTCTGATCTTTTCTAATCCCCCCCTTAAAAAAAAAAAAAAAAAGAGAGAGAGAGAGAGAATAGTTCAGGATATATCCAGAATAAAATCTAGCAGAAAATAGATGTAGTTAATAATTTTTATGAGATTTCTATTCTTAAATATAATGGAAGAAGTGAAATAAAAATCTGCTTAAACTAACTCTACAAATGCTGCAACTTGTATGGATCTGGACACATTATACTAAGTGAAATAAGCCAGAAACATAAAGACAAATACTGTATTATCTCACTTATATGTGCAATATAAAATATTTAAACTCAAAGAAGCAGAGAGTTGAATGTTGGTTGCCAGGGACTGGGCAAATGAAGAAAAGATGGTCAAAGAATACAAGGTTTAAGTTATGCAAGAGAAATACTTCTGGATGTCCACTATGTAACATGCCTATAGCTAATTTTATTATATACTTAAAATTTGCTAAGAGGGTAGGTCTGTAGTAACTCATCTCACCACTAAATAAGTAAATAGTATAATAATAAAGGGAATAAGTGGAAATTTGGGGAAGTGGTGAATTTGTTTATGGCACTGATAGTAGCAATAGTTTCATATATATATGCTTATCCTGAGACTCATGGAGTTGCATACAGTAAGCATGTACAGCTTTCTACAACTCAGTGAATTTTTTTTTTTAAAGAAAGCACGTGACCTGGAAGTAATGCCTCAAGAGGCTCCAATACTTTAGCCATCTGATGCTAAGAACTGACTTACCAGCAAAGACCCTGATGCTGGGAAAGACTGAAGGTGAGAGGAGAAGGGGACGACAGAGGATGAGATGGTTGGATGGCATCACTGACTCAATGGACATGAGTTTGAGCAAACTTCAGGAGATGGTGAAGGACAGGGAAAGAATTGAACATGACTTAGCAACTGAACAACAACAAAACTGAGTATTGGGGTGATCAAGTGATTTGTTTTTTGCAGATAATTTTGTGTTTCCTCATCTGTAAAAATAGTTAATTTTAAAATAATTGATGATTTAAACAAAATGTATAGTAGTGGAAAGATGTAGTGCATTGGAAGAAGACCATCTGGAGCATGGATCTTGTGTTCCACACAGACTAGCCACATGGACTCAGTAAATTATGTAAGTTCTCCGAATCTCAGTTTATTCACCTGCAATTTAGGTATGAAACTTTTACCTTGAAGCACTGATATAAGGACTATTAGTCAATATACATAATGCATCAGATCACCTAAATGTGATAGACAGGAAATGCTTAACACATGAGAGCCAGTATTACATTTTGGAAATTTTTTACATTTTCACCATCTTTTTCCCAACCTCTGGAGAGCAAGAGACACCATGTTTAATACACTAAAGTTACAGCTGGCATTATCCAACTCAGCAGGAAATCCATTTAAACACCTTTAACGCTTCAAAATTTCCCAGCCCTACCTGTCTGCCTGCACTAATAATCCCCAGCAGTGGGGAACCTGCCTTTTATTCCTCCTATGAGGCTCTGGCACCAGCACAATGACAGGTTATGTTTCTCATATTCTGTCCTCCACTTGCACCGCTTTGTTCAGGGTCCTGTAATAACATCTCAGAAAGTAAATTTGTGCTAGCCCAGGTAAACTTTGTTATCCTGTGGCACATTATCCCTGAGTCATTAAATGCTCCAGAGTAAATCCTCCTGCTCTGCAGTTTAATAGGGAGTCACTCAGAGTTCTGGAATCAATTACGTTCCTGCTCCCTGCTTCCCTCCACAGAAAAGGGTTGACAAATGACACACAGAGGCCTGGTTAGTGAAATGAGTCACTTTTCCCTTAACTGCAACTTAATCAGCATGGTAGTCTTAGTGCTAATGAACATTAGTCCAACCAAATTTCAGCTGGAAGCAACCCAGAGAACTTCTCCAAGGCAATCATTTTATCGATGAGAAAATTAAAGTCCAAAGAGTAAATGATCCACCAGGACATAGTAGGCTCTGATTACAAGCTTGGTGAATGAATTAACTTTTATGTCAGAGAGCTGGCTTATAGTACAAAAAGTAATAGCTTATGTATTTTAAGGGATGACTGTTGTTCCATACTATACTAAGTGCTTCACGTGTGTTAGCTTAGGGGACCCTTGCCACAACATGTTTTACAAACTGAGGAAACTGAGGTTTAGAACACTTGGTGATTCAACCAAGGCCACAAAGCTTTGAAGAGGTGAAAGTGGATTTTGGTCCTCGAAAATCTGTCCCCAGATCACATACTCTTAATAAATAGTCTATGCTCTTCTTCAGATTAGGGTTCCAGTCCTGCATTTCTGTTTTTAAAATACCTCTTAACTCCCTCCATTTCTCTCCACGGTTATGGGTTTCCCTAGTGGCTCAGTGGTAAAGAATCTGCCTGCAGTGCAGGAGACTTGCAGGAGATGTAGGTTCAATCCCTGGGTCAAGAAGGTCCCCCTGGGGAAGGAAATGGCAACCCACTCCAGTATTCTTGCTTGGAAAATTCCATGGACAGAGGAGCCTGGCGGGCTCCAGTTCATGGGGTCATAACGAGTCAGACGTGACTGAGTGACTTACCAACAACAATATTAATCAAGTTCAGCCACCATCCCCTCACATTTCTATTCCTGAAGCTGCCTCCTAACTGACCTTACCTCCAATCTTCTCCCTCTGCTATTCACCCTCTACTATTCTTTTCAGAACTATTAGACTAATCCTTCAGAAAGACAATTTAATCATACTGTGGCCCATGGTTTAAGCTCTGAAAAGTTTCCTCATTATCCTTGGTATGTAATTCGGCTTATCAATGGCTCATAGGACCCTTCATATTCATTCCCCCCTTGAAACTCATAGCCCTATTATATTTTTTTTTCCTATTATATTTTTAAAATTTCTTTTACTTCCTAAAAACAACACTCTCTTTAACCTTGAATCTACCCTTTGTCCTTGCTGCCTAACATCTACTGATTGATTCCAGGATCCAGGTTACTTACTTGGGAAAGCATCCACTCAACCTCTCCCAAGTCTTGCTTAGATGCCCCTTCTTTGTATGTGTTTCTCTAGCAAACACACACACACACACACAAACAAGCAAAAAACCTAATCACGTCATAGTGAATATTATTGTTGAGTTGCCTGTTCCTCCCATTAAATGACTTACCAAAATAAAACTCAAATTAAATTTGCCTGCTCATCACTGGATCCCATTTGCCTTGGAAATCGGTTAACCTGTCTGTCCTTCTGTTTCCTCAGGATGGTGATGAATGATGCCTGCTGCTGCTGCTGCTAAGTTGCTTCAGTCATGTCTAACTCTGTGCAACCCCATAGATGGCAGCCCACCAGGCTCCCCCATCCCTGGAATTCTCCAGGCAAGAACACTGAAATGATGCCTACTTCATTGAATTAAGGGGCTTCCCTGGTAGCTCAGATGGTAAAGTATCTGCCTGCAGTGCAGGAGACCTGGGTTTGATCCCTGAGTTGGGAAGATCCCCTGGAGAAGGAAATGGCAACCCACTCCAGTAGTACTCTTACCTGGAAAATCCCATAGATAGAGGAGCCTGGTAGGCTACAATCCATGGGGTTGCAAAGAGTCGGACACAACTGAGCGATTTCACTTTCTTTTTTTTTTTTTTTCTTTCATTTAATTAAATAAGAAAATACACATAAAGTATGTATTGCCTGACATAATAATTCCTTAGCAAATGACAATAAAGATAATTTTCAATATAGAGATACTTTGTGATATTTCATCAGGAAGGCAGGACAATTATATTAAATACCAGCTTAAAATGGTGTCTGATATGTTTAATATGAAATACAAATTTCATTTTGAACAGCGACAAATTTAAGAAATACAGAGAAAGGATGACACTGAGAGAGAGCAAAGGGGAGAGGTAAAGTAGAAAGAATAAAAGCATAAATTTGAAGAAGTTGGCCTTCTTATTAGCCTGCAGGACCCACTATCATCCTATGCAAAGGTCCTGTGGCCAGGGAAGCCCAATTCAGCTTTCTGAGGGAAGGAGGAATCTACCAGGGTAGAATAAGAGTTTCATAGGGCTTATTATTCCAGTATGGAATATTCTATATTATTTAGGGAATTCCCATTTAAATCCTGGGGAAAAAATCAATGTATTTGCTTACTAAATCTTACATTTTTCTTAAAAAGATAAAAGACATGTATTTCACAACAGATGAAAGATAAACTTTACCAAAAATGTCTAGGCTGACCATTTGAAACTCATTCACACTAAAGTAGAACTAGTCAGTCAGCAAGATGTTTGGCTATTGTTAGATTTTTCCCATTTTCCTTTCTAGAGGCAGATAGAGAACAGGACAATTTTAGTTACATCAGAAGTTGAAGTATGCAGCTAAGTCTCTGTGTCTACCTTGAGGGTAGGCAGGGTGGCAACAACAATCAATACAAGGTATAATTCAAAGGGGCCTCCCAGTTGGCTCAGTGCTAAAGAATCTACCAGCTTTGCACGAGATGCAGGTTTGATCCCTTTGTAAGGAAGATCCTCTGGAGAAGGAAATGGCAACTCACTCCAGTATTCTTGCCTGGGAAATCCCATGGACAGAGGAGCCTGGTGGATTACAGTCCATGGGGTCACAAAAGAGTCAGACATGATAGCATGATTTAGCAACTAAACAGCAACATAATCCAAAGACTTCCTAAATTTAGTTTAGGGCAGCAGATAGAGTGAATATTTTGTATAAAGGTGTTTTTGTCTTAAAAAACTTTGAATTCATAAAGTTCTGCTTCACATATTAATATTTTAATGAACCTGTATCATTGTTTAGTGTAGAATCTCAATTCCTATGGGAGTTCTTAATCTTGAAGTTGTGTACATAGGAAGCTGCCCTCCAAGAAGCTGGCAACTTAACAGCAGAAACTACAGTGGGCTAAGTGAAGGAGGGGTTCCATCCTTCCAAAAATCCATGCTTTTGTGGGGGCTAGACAACCTCCCCTCCAGAAGAAATTGTGGATAAGAATGTGAAAAGCTGAGCCAAGCCACAGTGAGGTTCTCCAGTGTGATAAGCCAGACACTTAGAAGGCTTTCACTGTATATACATATATTCTTTATGGATGGATGTTTGCGTATGCGTGTGTGTGTGTGTGTATACACTTACATTATATATATATTTAAAATGATATCAATTACAGATTTTTTCTTACGTGACAAGCAAAATAGGGGGGAAAAGTTCTTATTGTAAGATAATTTGGCTTGTGAGTACTAACCATTTGACAGACAGAATGCTAAGCACTGCTTTCATGTCCCTTTGCATCTGCATAACAACCTTGAGAGATAGTCATTGTTATTCTTATCTTACTACGTAGAAATTGAGGATCATAGAGGTTAACTAAATAGCCCAAGGTGACACAGCCTACATGGCAGAACCAAAAGCCCTGCCCAAATTTCTTAGGCTTAAAGATGAGATTATAGCCCCCAACCACAGCACAGGGGACCCTCATTTAGTCTCCAGGTGAATGACCACCGTTACAGAAGTATGGCTTAGAACATACACAAACACAAGCAAAGGCAAGAAAAGGTCCTGGATGATGATACCTCTTCAACTCCAAAGGAATAAACGAAGTCAAGGTTTGACTATTCAGAAAACACTCCCAAACTGTAAAGAATGCTTTTCCCTTTTAAAGCTCCCCTCGTGGTATCAGGCTGCCAAGCATTTCCTTGCAGGAAGACATTACATAACCTTGCAGACCATCCCAGTGCTTCCTACTCCCCTTACACTCAACAACCCCCAAGACTTCAGCCTTCTATTTGCTTTCTCTTTAAGAAAATACTCTCCAGATGCAAAGATAATATCAAACAAAAATAGCTTTTTAGTTCATTAAAAGATCACTTCAGGCCAGAACAGGATTCTTACCTCTTCGTCTTGTTTTCATGCCAAACATATTAGTAGAAAAACAATTTGCCGTCATTGATTTCCCCAAATTCCCACTCCCAAAACATATCCCAAGTATTCATCTCCCATGAAATTCTGTATTAGCAGATTAAGTTATTTCAGGTACATTGAATGATGATCTCTCAGGCATTTAAAATAATGGAAGCAAAACTAAAAGTACAACCTTCAAATTGCCCAAAGAGCACTTTATAGCTCTATTTTCCCTATATTTTATAACACTGAATGAAAGGAAACAAATATATGACTACTGAATCAAGACAATATTCTTCAGAGACAAATGTGAAAACAGGAAGTTGATCTCCATAAAATTAAGAAGTTACATAACATACTGTGGTACAGCTTAGACTTTAAAGTGCATGTGAGTTACTGGAGGATCTTGTTACATTTGAGATTCCATTTCAGTAGGTCTGGAGCAGGACTGAGATTCTGCATATCTAACAAACTCACAGTGGATACTGCTGCTGCTGGTCTAGGTACCAAACTTTGAAGAGCAAGAGCCTGGTTATGTAAGGAGTAGCTCTTGAATTAAATAGCCTGAGTTTGTAGCTGGCTTGCAACTTAACTATGTTGTGATCTTAGGTGCATTATTTAACCCTCTCCCTGTTCAAAATTGTCTGTAAGGCAGGGCTAATCAGAATGTTGTTTCATAAGACAGTGTATGTGAGACATTTATCATAGTGTTTGGTAAATAAGAGATAATTAGAAGAAGGAGCAGGAGGAGGAATAAGTGAAGAATTAATGTATTTTCTTTTAATGTGGCTGTTTAACAGGTGCAAAGGGACAAGTTTTCAGCCTTATGGAAATAATGGAATTGTGTGTGTGTTCACTGTTTCACAACTATCTCATTATATATGCATATATATTCACTGTTTCACAATTACATAATTATATATGTATATATGTGTGTGTGTGTGTGTGTGTGTGTGTGTATATATATATATATATATATATGTAGGAAATGGCAACCCACTCCAATAGTCCTGCCTGGAAAATTCCATGGACAGGGGAGCTTGGTGGGCTATAGTCCATGGGGCCACAAAGAGTTGCACACAACTGAGCACATGCACACACACACACACAGTTTTAGTGTTGATTCACATATTTACTTAGGCTTTCTCCAAAATGAATGAGAATACATGATAAAATGATGAGCATGCCTCAGGATCTAAAGAGCAGATATAAATTGGTCACTGAGTGTGAGCTTCTTGACCAAGCTCACAACCATAAGTTCGAAGTTGAAGTTGAGTCACTCAGTTGTGTCCCACTCTTTGCAACCCCATGGACTGCAGTACACCAGGCTTCCCTGTCCATCACCAGCTCCTGAAACTTACTCAAACTCATGTCCATCGAGTCAGTGATGCCGTCCAACCATCTCATCCGTCAGCCCCTTCTCCCACCTTCAATCTTTCCCAACATCAGGGTCTTTTCTAGTGAGTTAGTTCTTTGCATCAGGTGGCCAAAGTATTGGAGTTTCAGCTTCAGCATCACCCTAAAACTGGCTCAAAATCCAGGAGATTCAGGGAAGCCCTGAGCTCATGAAACAGCTAACACAGGACTAATTTGACTACTGAAAAGCTACTGAGAAATTTTGATGGCCACTTGGAACTAATTTTCCAGCCAGAGGAACTTCTGGTCAGCTAGTGACGATAAAAGGTTTTTCCAGGGGAGTAAAAGTTAACTTGACTAGTAGGAAGACAAAACCGCATGTTCAAAGGTCGGACATGGTGGAGCATGGTGGGAAAGAATTGTTGAAAGAAGGTAAACATTCTGGGAGAGCAAATGGCAAGAGGCTACATGGCAAGAAATGAGGGTAGATACTGGGGCAATGCCAGATCATGGCTGACCTGCAGTCCATAGAAAGAGATTTATCTTGCTCTTAAGAGCAAGCATTGACATGATCAGATTTCAAAATATCACACTATCTTTAGTATGATATAAGGTCTGGAATGAGGCCAGAGCTGATACTGATCAGTTGGAAGACTATTAACAATCATTGAAAACAATGATAGTAGAATGAGAGAGGGGGAGGGTGGTCCATAGGCACTGAGGTGAATCAAGAAGGTAAGGTTGTCATTTTAGAAATATATATGATAAATTAACCATTCAGCAGCTTAATGTATGTCTTCCTTCAATCCTGCCACCCTCTTGCTAATAAAATTTCAGAGTTGTCATAGTTCTGAGAATAACACTGTAAGTCAAATAATATCATCCAAGTATAATTTCCCAAATATTTTCGTAAGAGGGAATTGTGTTCTGACCAAGAGGTTGATATGCAGTGATTTAAAAGCCAGACCGCACATGTCACATTTAATCAACTGTAACTTGGTGTGTGAGTACGCTGTATGAATGAAAACCATTTTGTCAAGAGGCAATGTCTGAGTCTGCAAACCGGATTGAACCTCCACAGTAACGTGAGTCATCACAGGGTTTAGCCATCTGAAACCTGAAACCCAAGAATCAAATCTTATGAACTGAAACATATTGGGAGTCAATAGGTCAATGTAGTGTTGCGCTATTTGCTGTAACGACACTAAGCAATCACACGGATGGATTGGCAGAGCAACCTTCGTGTGAATCACCGTTGTAGCATCACCCTGAGTTCATTTTTAGTTTGAACTATCTATGAAAGAGCTGGAAGAGACACATGGCAGTACCCCTAAAGGAGATGCTGTGACTCAGGAGCGGACAATGCCAAGATGAGTGTGTATTTACTTTTATCGCAGAGAGCTGGATGGCAGTGCAGCCTGGAAAAGTTCCAGCGACATAACTCACCCTCGATGATGAAGAGATCAGTGCTTTAAAGAAAAGAACATAGGCTTTGAAGCTGGACTAGATAAACGTGTCTTTGCATTGAAGTACTTACACTTTCTGGCTTTGCGAGCGTGGGAGAGAAAGACGAACCACATTTTCTCCCTGTGAAATAATAATGACTGATTTATACCACATGTGAAGACTGAACAGCCAATATACAAAAAGCACATAGAAAAGTGACACATTTGTCACATAGAAGTGTTCATAAACATGTGTTCTTTTTGTTCATTTTTCAGTGAGTGCTTCAGGACTTTAGTGTACATAAGAAACCCCTAGAGGGTTTGTAATAATGTAGGTTCATACTTTCCACTTCCCAGTATTTCTAACTTACAGATCTAGAGTAGTTCTCAGAAATGTATATCCCAAAGCACACCAGTGCCTGATGCAGCTGATACACGGACTAGTGATTTCATGTTGAGAGTATTATAAGAGAGCTGAGACAGTTTTTCTGGGCCACAAAGGGGCAATCCTGGAACCACTACAAAAAAAAAAAAGGATGGAGTTCTGACTCAAAGAACGCTACAAAAAAATGACTCAAGTTTCCTGGAGTGGTTCAAAATCTCCATAGGAAAGAAGGTGTCCTTACCTGAGGCCAAATGCAGGATATTTCTCAGAAGCAAATGTCAGTGACTGGAGATCATTCTGCCAAGTAACCTAAAATTTAAGGCAAAACCATAAGATCATCCTATGACTAAGAATGTTTGATTTTCAAAGGTTAACTCTTATTTTAGCTCAGTGAGTGAGTTTTTAGGGGAAAATGAATCCAGTATTTAAATGTTAGGACATATATTTCTATATGCAAATTCATTTTCTATGTTTTATTTCCCCTGCTTTGCTATCTCAGAATCTCTAAGAAGCAAAGTCAGTTTCTTCTTATTATCCCCTCACTTAACATTTCCTTTGCTCAGTTCTGTGCACAGAACTCTCTCATTAAGAACAACGAGTCAATCAACCTTCTGCATACAGGATGTAGTATTTTATACTGTGTTCAAACACAGCAGCAAGTACAACAACATTTTACCTGATTTCCAAAAACTGTTCATCTCCCTAAGCAAGCTCAATTCATTTACCTTGGCAGCCAGCTCCCCCCTCCAGCTGAGGTGAGTGAACCAGCTAGTCTCATTCCCAAGTAGCTGTCCATTCATCTACTAGCCTTGTTCTTCTAGATGTGTGAATGCATTAAATCACGTGGGGCTTGGTGGCGATAAATCACAGCTCTGCATGCCTGACTTCCACTGAAGCTGCTGACAAGAAAACCTCATAAAAGAAGATCACTCAAGATAATAATCTTGTTCCAGATATGATCTGGGGGGAGCCAGAAGCCATAAAAGGGAGAAAAAGAGGAGAGGAAGAAGATGTGACCAGTCAGCATGAATTCAAAATTAAAAAAAAGGAAAACGAAACAATTTAGGCTCCTTCTTTTAAAATAGCTTTAGTATATGAGAGAATGAGAAAAGAATTCCCCCAATCACAATTCTTTGGGAACAAAACTAACCTGGGCTTTGTAAATAGGAATTTAAGACTTAGGAGAAAAATAGTTTTAAAGTTGCTAATCATTGCTTTCACATTCGAGGACCCGTTCAAACGCAAAAAAAAAAAAAAAAAAAAAAAACACCTCTCTATATTTAGGTCTTTTTAGAGCCCCAGGGAGAAATCAAGGAACTGGTAATCAGCACTTTTAAGATTAAATTCTAAGTGACCCCAGACAATCAGAAAATGGAACTTTCTTCTCTTCAAAGGTTCATGTAGTATGTGACTTGACTGAATGCAATCAGGTAGAGAACGTAAAAGAAAAGACCTGATTCTGAGTTAAGACAAAATTTCAGAGGTACAGGGAGAAAGGCAGACCCCAGAAAATGGGAGAGACGAAATCATCAATCTATCTCTCACAAGATTTTAAGACACAGTGTATTTTTCCATGTCTACAGTCTTTGTAGCTGCAAGAAAAGCAAATCAATTAAGGGATAGTTTGTTTTAGGAAAAGTATTAATGAAGGGTTTCTTAGGGTCTCTTGTAAATAAGTAGTTCTTATATAGTACTCTCTATGCTAAAATATGTTTCTAAACAGGTTTCCCTAGTCACATCTAACGCCTAAAGTAAGATTTGCCCGTCTTCTGGTTTCCATAGAAAACCCTCTAATGTGCCCAAATTTTAATCATTAAGAAACTCATCTTGTGAAGGAGGAAAGAAAGTTCTTGAAAGTTTTTCATGCACTTCTCCTGAAAATATTTCTGAAAGACTTTGAATGAAATATAATATTCATTCAGCAAAAAGTCATGAATTAGCAACTCTCCCAGCCTCTCTACTTTCTCGGTTTGAGGCGGCTTCCTTGTGAAGACTGACTGCACTTCTGACACCATCAACACATCCAGCTGTGCTCCCTAAAGCTGAGACAGCCTCCCCATAGCAGGCCTTTTCTTGGCACCCTTGGGGATGGATACAGGTGGAATGCACATGTTGGATTCAGCTTCCACTTATCACTGACCTAAGCACCACATCCACCCCTCATCACTAGGGTTATCAGGCCACTCGGTGCACACTCTGTGTTTATTTCATCACCAACCCTAGGAGAATGTATCATGTGTCTAAATTTTGTGCTTTCACATGCCCAACTCTCCAGGTTCGGTAGCAACTACTTTGCTACTTAGTTCACTGTGATTTTGTGAACTAGGTATGGTAACAAGGCCAACTAGGTATTTGCCCACCTAGCCATGTCCATTCTATGTCTAATAGTATGACTTCTACTATCCCTATGCCAAAGACCCACATGGTCCTAAATTTTCATTTTAAATACCAGTTTAAGCCACAAGGATACCCAGAACCTGTAATACCCTCTTGCTCAGCCTCTTCTGCCCTTCCAACAACAACAACAACAAAATGTCTATATCAGTTGCTGCAGTATTATTCTACCAATTAGAGTTTTGCAAATGAGGCATGTGGTTCCATATCTCTGTTCCTTTGAAAGTTTTTCTGTTTATAAAGCTAACTCCAGCATGTCCCTCAAAACTCTATTCAGGCATAGAATTTCATGCAAGCTTTCCTAGGTCCCTCCTTCCCAAATCTCTCTCACCTCTGTGCCCCAAAGCTCTGTGTGCACAAGTCTATAGTAACCTTTTCACTGTTTGTTTACTGGTCTGTCACCCTCAAACAATTTGAGTTATTGATTTATCAGCATGTTGCCATTTTAGAAAAGTTCTTTCTGCATCTGCTTCCATGCTAAGTACCCAGATCTCTGTTGTAGCATTTAATTCTTTAAAATCAGAGATAAAGTTTTCTCTATTTTTTTCAAATGGGAAAGCACACTCAGACTGAAAACAAATGATTTGCTCAAGGCCAAACAACTAGTAAATAGAGGAGCAAAGATTTGAACCTCCAAAGTTTTCAGTCTTTGCCAATTTCCAATACTGGTTCTCTGTTGTCAACAGTGGCAATGCTTAACACTTGTTAACTTACTGATACGAATGAGTGAATGCCATTATTGATTCAATGCAATTGTTTAGATTAGGAAAGGTGCTTGACCAGAGCTATGCCAATCAGATTCTCTCTCCCAAGATTTTACAATTTGACTAAATTCTTGTTCTGTTCCTCTACAGTACTAACCTGGAGAACTTATTCATTCAGTGACAAACTGGGCAACTAGCTCACAATCTCTCCTTCAAAACCTGCCATCCTCCTGGGGAAATCTGGATATCTCACCCAATATGCTGACATCTCACTTCCCTGAAGCCTCAACAGACATCTCCTTGTATCTTGACACCCTTTCCCTGAGAACTGACCCTAATCTGCAAGGCTGACCCAAGGAAGTTAGGTTACAAGTATCTAACACATTTCACAGACACAAGTTGTTTGAATTAGAAGCCTAAACAGACATCTCCACAAACCTCTACTTGTATCTTGACGCCCTTTCCCTGAGAACTAACCCTAATTTGCAAGACTGACCCCGGGAAGTCAGGTTAAGAGTATATAACACATTTCACAGACATAGTTGATTGAATTAGGAAACATACTAGACCAAAGTTGCACCAGTTAGATTCTCTGTCCCAAGAATTTAGAATTGGGCTGGTCAACTGAATAAAGAAAACATTTAAACTCTGGACATGAGAAGTGGTCTGGTTTGTTCATGTACATGTCAAGCAGTGAAATCTAGTATAGAAGGAGAATACTGAAGTAGATACATAAAGAGGAAGCAAAAAAGATACAGAATATCACTTGAATAAATGAGATGGTTGGATGGCATCACCCACTGAATGGACATGAGTTTGGGTAAGCTCTGGGAGTTGGTGATGGACAGGCAGGCCTGATGTGCTACAATCAATGAGCCACAAACAGTCGGTCATGACTGAGTGCCTGAACTGAACTGACTGATCACTTGAATTATTTACATTTTATGCTTACTTTTACAGCATGGCTTATTTCCAGGCTGCCTTTTGGTTTGTTCCACGTATATGTATATGTGTATATGTATATGTATATATATATATATATATATACACACATGCCAGAAAATTTGAAAAACTCAGCAGTGGCCACAGGACTGGAAAAAGTCAGTTCTCATTCCAGTTCCAAAGAAAAGCAATGTCAAAGAAAGCTCAAACTACCTCACAATTGCACTCATCTCACACACTAGCAAAGTAGTGCTCAAAGTTCTCCAAGCAAGGCTTCAACAGTACGTGAACAATGAACTTCCAGGTGTTCAAGCTGGATTTAGAAAAGGCAGAGAAACCATAGATCAAATTGCCAACATCTGTTATATCATCGAAAAAGCAAGAGTTCCAGAATAACATCTACTTCTGTTTTATTGACTATGCCAAAGCCTTTGATTGTGTGGATCACAACAAACTGTGGAAAATTCTGAAAGAGATGGGAATACCAGACCACCTGACTTGCCTCCTGAGAAATCTTTATGCAGGTCAAGAAGCAACAGTTAGAACTGGACATGGAACAATAGACTGGCTCCAAATTGGGAAAGGAGCACATCAAGGCTATAGATTGTCACCCTGATTATTTAACTTATATGCAGAGTACATCATGAGAAATGCTGGATTGGATGAAGCACAAGCTGGAATCAAGATTTCCAAGAGAAAAATCAATAACCTCAGATATGCAGATGACACCACCTTTATGGCAGAAAGTGAAGAAGAACTAAAGAGACTCTTGATGAATGTGAAAGAGGAGAGTGAAAAACTTGGCTTAAAACTCAGCATTCAGAAAACTAAGATCATGGCAACTGGTGCCATCACTTCATGGCAAATAGATGGGGAAACAATGGAAACACTGACAGACTTTATTTTGGGGGCTCCAAAATCACTGCAGATGGTGGTTGCAGCCATGAAATTAAAAGATGCTTGCTCCTTGGAAGAGAAGTTATGACCACCCTAGACAGCATATTGAAAAGAAGAGACATTACTTTACCAACAAATGTCCATCTAGTCAAGGCTATGGTTTTTCCAGGAATCATGTATGGATGTGAGAGTTGGAATATAAAGAAAGCTGAGCGCCAAAGAATTGATGCTTTGAACTGTGGTGTTGGAGAAGACTCTTGAGAGTCCCTTAGACAGCAAGGAGATCCAACCAATCCATCCTAAAGGAAATCAGTCCTGAATATTCATTGAAAGGACTGATGCTGAAGCTGAAACTCCAATACTTTGGCCACCTGAGGCAAAGAACCGACTCATTTGAAAAGACCCGGATGCTGGGAAAGATTGAAGGCGGGAAGAGAAGGGGACAACAGAGCATGAGATGGTTGCATCACTGATTCAATGGACATGAGTTTTAGTAAGCTCCAAGAGTTGGTGATAGACAGGGAAGCCTGGCATGCTGCAGTCCATGGGATTGCAAAGAGTCAGACAAAACTGAGAGACACAACTCAACTGATATTTATCAGTTCAGTATATATATGTATATATATATATATATACTACATTTCACAAATTTTCTTTATTGTTTTGAGTTATTTGGAGAGTTTTAAGATAATTCTTCATTCCAGGTACCTTCTCCATCACTTTTATTCAATCGCAGGACTTCGGGAGCACCTCAAATAGCTCTACTGTTACAGAACCAAACTTGGGCCCATGCACCTGTATGTAGTAAAGCTCACCTACTGACACTTGTAGCTATTGTTTAGTCAGTTGTGTTCAACTCTTTTCCAAACCCATGGACTGCAGACCTCCAGTCTTCTCTGTCCATGGGATTTCCCAGCCAAGAATACTAGAATAGGTTGCCATTTCCTTTTCCAGTGGATCTTCCTGACCCAGGGATCAAACCCACATCCCCTGCATTGCAGGTGAATTCTTTACCACTGAGCCACAAGGGAAGCCTCTAGCAAACTAATACCACACCTCTAAATGTGCTTCAGGAGAGTGTGTTTGTGGCTTCTGCCATTTAAGGAGCAGGGTGATAAATAACAATTGGGATGCCCACTTTTCAGTATATAAACTTTCAATTTCTCTGCTTCTAGTCCTGTACTTCACCATCAACACACCCAAAAGCGCACACACGCATACAGACACACACACATCTTATTGTGTCAGGTGTCCTGACATTTTTATTTAATTTCCTCAGAGAAAAAGCCCCCTGGATAGCTGTGGGAGACTCTCCTGATTTTGATGACGGAGGCCATGGATCATCAACTTCAAGTCCTCCATTCAGAGATCTTCAAGAGCCCTCTTTTCTTCCTATGCCTGCTCTTTACTTTCTATGGTACATGGTTTGTCTAAGACCTGAAACTCTATGAAGGGTCTTGAGTCTTAGATGTACTGAAAATTCAGCAAGCGACATTAATATCTCCTTCTGCAATAGCCTAGTTTCTAAATTTCTATGCTTCTTCAAAAGTGTATGGCATACTCATTGTCACCATTGTGGATATACATATATATGTATATTTCTTAATTTTTAAATTCTCATCATAACTGGCTTTCTGAAAGTGTGGAAGTAGGTATACATGAACAATTTATTTCTCTCTCAACAAAACTCGATCAGCTTTTAAATATGTTCCTAAATTTGTACCTCTCTAATTCCACATTTCCTTTTAACTACTGTTCTGTCAGCCTCCTCCACAGACTTCAAATTATTTATACTCCTTATCTCTATTTCATTACCTCTCCATTCATCTTCACTCATCTCATCTAGCTCCTCCCCTACAGGCTCCATTAAAAGTCCCTGAATAATGTCCCCTAATATTTCAACATCATTGTATCCTGTAGACACTACACAGTTGACAGCTCATCATCACTGTTTAGATGCCCATCCTCAATTTCTTGTTGCATTCTCTCCTGTTGCTTCTCATGACACTTCCTCCTCATAACTTGTCTTCTACCTTTAAGGTTATGCATTCCCGGCCTTCCTCATTGGCTTAATCTCCTCTGTTGTTGTTGTGTTAGTCACTCAGTCGTGTCCAACTCTTTTCAACCCCATGGACTGTGGCCTGCCAGGCTCCTCTGTTCATGGGGATTCTCCAGGCAAGAATACTGGAGTGAGTAGCCATTCCCTTCTCCAGGGGCTCTTCCTGACCCAGGGATTGAACCTGGGTCTCCTGCATGGCAGGCAGATTTTTTACTGTTAGGAGCCACCAGAGAAGCCTCCTGTTCCTGAAATTTAAATGTTGGGCTTTCCCAAGGTAGTCTCCTCTACCTGAACATTACCTCTGAGGCAAATTTCTCTCCAGAGGCTACTCTTTACATGATGATTCATTCTACTCCCATGGTTCCACTTACTGCATGTTCCCTTATGATTCTTAGATGTTCCTCTGTAGATCACACTAGGCCTGGGACCCAAGGGTTCATATAGTCTATTACCTATTTAGCATCTCCTTACAGATTTCTTATAGGCATTTCAAAACAAATATTTAAGTCTAAAAATGGTAATGTATCAATACCACGATATGAGAGAAAAGCTGGAGTATATAAAGGAAATAAAATAATAACCAGAAATACAGAGGCAGCAGAGTATGTGTTGTCAAGGAAAGCAGAATAGACCACTAGAACGATGGATTTGTAAATCAAGGTATTATGAAGATCTTGTAAGAATCCACACTTGGAAAAAATAGGTATTAGGTTAGATAAATTCTGAAAGAAGAGTGAGAGGTGCAGCACAACTGTGGTTTTGGTAGTGTAGAGGCATTTAATGAGAGTCTTTGGGGAGTAGGGAGGTCAAAGTGATGGCACATGGAATGAAAAAGTCAGACATTAACCTTTTTCTATCCTCATGTTCTGTCCTGATATTCCTTCTGAGTACAGATTTAATTCTGGTATGCTATTCATGTATAAAAATGTATATTTTCAAATCATTCATTCAGCATTACCAACCATCTCTCAAGCTATAGTCATGTAGGGGTACAGACAAGACTCAGTTTGACTTTACACTGTTTTTTTTTTTTTTCATTCTTTTTTTTTTTCTAATTTTATTTTATTTTTAAACTTTACATAATTGTATTAGTTTTGCCAAATATCAAAATGAATCCACCACAGGTATACATGTGTTCCCCATCCTGAACCCTCCTCCCTCCTCCCTCCCCATACCATCCCTCTGGGTCGTCCCAGTGCACTAGCCCCAAGCAGACTTTACACTGTTTATTTCTTAGTTTAGCCCCACCAACTAGATCCTCAAAACTCCTGAATGAAAGCTCCTACCTCTATATGACATGAAGATGGAGAGGAAGGTCACTGGAAGGTGTGACCTTGTGGTGCCTGAGGAACTATTTCTTGTTCCTCTAAGGGACTCTTAGTTTTCCTCACCAGTTATTGTTCAGTTGCTCAGTCATGTCCACTCTGTGACCCATAAACTGAAGCACACCAGGCTTCCCTGTCCTTCACTGTCTCCTGTAGTTTGCTCAAACTCTTGCCCATTGAGTCGATGATGCCATCAACCATCTTATCCTCTGTCACCCCCTTCTCCTCATGCCCTCAATCTTTACCAGCATCAGGGCCTTTTCCAATGAGTTGATTCTTCACATCAGATGGCCAAAATATTGGCACTTTAGCATCAGTCCGTTCAATGAATATTGAGAGTTGGCTTCCTTTAGGATTCACTGGTTTGATCTTCTTGAGAGTCCATGGAACTCTCAAGAGCCTTCTCCAGCACCACAATTTGAAAGCATCAGTTCTTTGGCTCTTAGCCTTCTTTATGATCCAACTCTCACATCTGTACATGACTAATGGAAAAACCATAACTTTGACTATACCTTTGCTGGCAAATTGATGTCACTGCTTTTTAATATGCTGTCTAGGTTTGTTTGGAGAAGGAAATGGCAATCCACTCCAGTATTCATGCCTAGAGAATTCCATGGACAGAGGAGCCTGGCAAGCTACAATCCACAGGGTCACAAAAAGTCAGACACGACTGAGTGAATATCCACACAGGTTTTTCAAAGCTTTAATTCCAAGGAACAGGCATCTTTTAATTTCATGGCTGCAGTCACTTTCACAGTGACTTTGGAGCCCCAAAAAATGTCTAACGCTGTTTCCATTTTTTCCCCATCGAAGTAGGTGAGACTGTGCAAAGTTTCCAGAAAAAATATTGTTAATGAACTGCACTTGAGTCTGCTTGACTGACTGTCAGCAACATCAATCTATTGACCACAGATTGTGATGAGCAAAATCTACAGTGTTTATTGAAAGATGCACAACAGGGAGCCGAGCAAGGAGAACAGGCCACTCATGCTCAAAAGATCTGAACTTCTTGTGCCTTTTGGGGAAGGGTTTTTAAAGGCAAGGCAAAGGAGAGGATTGCAGGGTACCTGATCAGCTTGTGTATATTCTTCTGATTGGTTGGTGGTGAGGTAACTGGGTGGTATTTTGGGAATCTCAATCATCAACCTTCCGGTTCCAAGTGGTTTGAGATCTACATCCAGGTGGTTAGCATACAATTATTTCTTCCATCTGCAGACAGCTCAAGGATATGGTTCAGGATTCTATCACAACCCTTGAGGAGGAACTAATGTCTCTTGACTTTGTTTTATGGCTAACTACTATTATTTTGCCCTGTTTGACTGTTTTCCTTTGTTTTTGAATTTTCTTATTTCTCTGATTAAATTTGCTCCTTGGAAGTCAGGAAAGGCCTAGGAAGCTAAAGCTTTTCCATGAACAAGAGGAAGGGACACAAGGAGGTCTGTCCTACAGCATTTCAGTATGAGCACCAACATGACTCTTTTATCAGTGTTGTTGTGAAATGAACTATGCTGGTTTGATACAACAACCAATATGCTCTTTCTTCTGCAAGAAGTCTCATACCAGAGGTATATACTGAGCCTTTTGTTTTCTTTCTCCTATAATTCTGATCACAAAAGGGTATAAATGTGCTTCTCCAGGGCAACTAGTGTTGCTTCCACAACCACTTTAGGAACTTTCCAGGCGTAATCTGAAATTGGCCCCTGTCCTTGGTGAGGGAGACCAAGAAAAAGCTGTTGGTGTGTGTGTTAGTCACTCAGCCATGTCTGACTCTTTGCAACTCCATGGACTAGGCTCCTCTGTCCATGAAATTCTCCATGCAAGAATACTGGAGTGGGTCCTCATTCCCTTCTCTGGGGAGATCTTCCCAACTCAGGGATCAAACCCAGATATCCTGCATTGCAGACAGATTGTTTACTAGCTGAGCCACCAGGGAAGCCCAAGTAAAAGGTAGATTACTCTATTTGATAGGTGGCAGGTTCAGTACACAAAGGACTTACATAGGATGCTTGTCTTGGGCAGCTACAGGACCAATAGATCTCTGTATACACCTGCCAGAATCTTAAAATTTTACAGTGTAGGCCTTACCAGGGATCAGCCATAAGCCGAGTCCATAGCCTCATCATCACATATCTATTTCAAGGCTGTTTCCTTGGAGCAGCTCCTGGGAGTGAGGAAGGCAAGCTGAATACACATTCCAAGAACAGAGGAGGGGTCGGGGAGCCTCCAGTTGCCTGGTTCCAGTGTGTGCATCAATTGACCTTCACATTTTGATTAACTCCTCCAGTAACCAGTCGGCTTACATTGTTCCACACTTTGTCATTCTGATTGTTTTTTATATATTTTTCCCCTGCATCTCATCTTGGAACTGAGTTTTCAGATTGCTCCTCTTTATTTTACATGGACATTCAGTTTTGCAGGGCAAAATGGGATCTTACAAAACTCTAACTTTCAGCTCTATCTTTTTTCAAAGAACTGATCTTTTCCCTATGCCATCCATCTTGCCTCATTCTCATAGTTTAGTTGGCTGCAACTTGATTATGTGTCTCTTTGGAGCTGTCACTATCCATCCTTAAGCTAATATTGAGAGATAGAACCCATTTCATATTCCCATCTTAAAGATGACTATACTGACACTTAGTCTGCTTATTTCAGAAAATTCTTAAAAGCTAGTTAAATAAAGTACTGTCTATAAAATGTTTAGCAGATAATAACACTTCTCACTACTTCCACACCATACCACATGGCCAAATCATAATCTCTCATGCAGATTATTCCAACAGGCTCTTCATTGAGCATCCCACAGTTTATTTTTCATTCTCCCACAACAACTCATGATATTTGTAAACATAAATTTGTCATTCCACAGTCACTCCATTCAAATTCTCCAATGGTACCCCATCTCAGAGTCAAAACCAAAGTTCTGATGTTGCTCTATAAAGCTCCATTTGACCTAGTCCTCTATCATGTCTCTTACTTGATCTGAAATGACTTTTCCTTTCATTACCTGCCCCTTCAACATTCAGTTCAGTTCAGTTCAGTCGCTCAGTCATGTCCGACTCTTTGCAACCCCATGAATCGCAGCACGCCAGGCCTCCCTGTCCATCACCAGCTTCCGGAGTTCACCCAAACTCATGTCCATCGAGTCAGTGATGCCATCCAGCCATCTCATCCTCTGTCGTTGGCCTTCTTGTTTTCATAGAGTGCAGCAAATATGCAGCCACCTCAGGGCCTTTCTTCTCTGCCTATACAGCCCCTCCCCTACCATCCCAGGTATTTGCATGCCTGTATTCATTATCTCCAGCATCACCTTTGCAGCTTGCCTAGCAACCTGATTTTAAATTATAACTTTCCCGTGACTCCCTGAGAGCTTTCCAGGCAATGCTAGTGGTAAAGAACCTGCCTGCCAATGCAGGAGACCTAAGAGACACGGGTTTGATCCCTGGGTCAGGAAGATCCCCTGGAGGAGAGCCAGGCAACCCACTCCAGTATTCTTGCCTGGAGAACCCAATGGACAGGAAAGCCTGATGGGCTACAGGCTGTAGTGTCACAAAAATTTGGATATGCCTGAAGCGACAGCTCTCATGCACGCATGACTCCCTGAACTCCCTAACTTCCTCCCTATTTAATTTTACTCCATAATATTTTTCATTATCTGATATATTCTGTGTTTTAGTTATTTTGTTTACTGTCTATATCCTAAACTCACACACATACACACACACACACACACCCCCATTGTAAGCCACAACATCAGGAATTTGTTTCTGTTTTGTTTTTGGTTACATCCCCAACAGATAGAAAATTGCCTGGATACCTAGTGGGTGCTCAATAAATATTTATTGAATTAACAGTGAACAGTCTTTCCCATAGTAATAATTTCCATAGTAATATTTTCATATTAATGAAAATAATATTAATATGCAATATTAATTTATATTTCCATAGTAATATTTCCCCAATAAATATTAATAAACATTTGGTGCATCTGGTATTGCTATTTTTCTCTTGACATTGTTCTATTGCCATTAGTATTAGCCAGAATGAGAACCCAGTTCTTCTGATGTCACATCTCAGTGATCTTCTTACTCATCCAAAAATAGTGTGGGTTAGAAGATAAAGAGAGAATAAATTATACCAGCAAACATAAATAAATATAAATAAAAAGCATTCCAACATAAGAACTAATAAGTTTTCATCAAATGCACACTGAAAATATGAAGGATGCAGCAAAATTGTTAAAATATGTTCCATATCCTCCCACATTATCTTTCAAAGTAGCATGGAGGCCAGTGATGCAAATAATGATTCAGGTGTTGTTATCAAAGAATAAGAATTACATGGTTCAAGGTGCATGAATGTGTACGTGCTGAGAGTATTTGGCGAAGGCATTTCATAAATCGACAAAAGGTACAGGGAGGAAAAGTGTGTAACTTCTTTCCTTAAAAGAAAATATTGAACTTTTTCCTAACTTGGGACTGGAGGTACTAAATACATTTTCACAGCAGTCAAAAATTGAGAATAACTCCCAAATCCCCTTTCTTTAATTTTGAAAGTTATTAGATCATTCCCATAAAGATGGTTACATTAGAGTTTCCCCTAAAGATATCTCCTACCTACTAAAAGAAGTATTATTGGCCACATATCTATTGTATTTATGGTTTATGGACTAGGTCAGACAATTGCTAACTTCCTGTCCATGTCACCACATGCCTAGCATGTGGAGACCACAAGGTTGCAATCAATGTCTTACAGTAGATGAAGGAGCTTTGCAATGTTATTCAGCCCCCATGAGCCTTCCTTTTCTCACCTGTAAATGGCTCTCATTGCATCCTTTACTTATAATGCTGTAAGGATTAAAGAGATGATTATGTAAAATTCTTGGCTTAGACTCTAGAAAATAGCAAGTAATGATAAATGTTAATTTCCTTTCAGTTCCCCCAGATACTCAAACCCTGGGGCTCTTGCTCAAACTAGTTCATCTAATCACCTAATGTTAAGTATATTCCCCGTCACTGATAATAGAAAACTTTCTTTCTGAAAAATGTTCTATGTCAAAATAAGTGACAGAGTTGATTGTAAAATGGCATCTAAAATGCATAATAGAAGAGAAATTTTGAAGCAGCTAAGACTCAAGTAGCTGACTGACAAGTTTAGCTAGGGAGGCCCAGATCAGGATAAACAGACTCTGTATAAATGCTGTTATGAGATGATTAAACAAGGCTATAGTAAATGACTTGGTCTAGATCATGGTATACATTCCACCCACTTGGAACCTCCAAATTTTTTCCCCAAACCTCCATATTGTTTTATATTCCTACCAACAGTGTAAAAGTGTTCCAATTTGTCCACATCCTCACCAACATGTTATCTTTACTTATTTCAGTTCAGTTCAGTTCATTTTAGTCACTCAGTTGTGTCTGACTCTTTGTGACCCCATGAACCGCAGCACACCAGGCCTCCCTGTTCATCACCAGCTCCTGGAGTTTATCCAAACTCGTGTGCATTGAGTCGATGATGCCATCTAACCATCTCATCCTCTGTCATCCCCTTCTCCTCCTGCCTTCAATCTTTCCCAGCATCAGGGTCTTTTATAATGAGTCAGTTCTTCGCATCAGGTGGCCAAAGTATTGGAGTTTCAGCTTCAACATCAGTCCTTCCAATGAACACGCAGGACTGATCTCCTTTAGGATGGACTGGTTGGATCTCCTTGCAGTCCAAGGGACTCTCAAGAGTCTTCTCCAACGCCACAGTTCAAAAGCATCAGTTCTTCAGTGCTCAGCTTTATAGTCCAACTCTCACATCCATTCATGACCACTGGAAAATCCATAGCCTTGACTAGATGGACCTTTGTGGACAAAGTAATGTCTCTGCTTTTTAATATGCTGTCTAGATTGGTCATAACTTTCCTTCCAAGGAGTAAGCATCTTATAATT
>NW_011494735.1:11662374-11683264 GCF_000754665.1 Bison bison bison | reverse complement strand
GGAGTAAGCATCTTATAATTTCATGGCTGCAATCACCATCTGCAGTGATTTTGGAGCCCAAAAAATAAAGTCAGCCACTGTTTCCACTGTTTCCCCATCGATTTGCCATGAAGTGATGGGACCGGATGCCGTGATCTTAGCTTTCTGAATGTTGGGTTTTAAGCCACCTTTTTCACTCTCCTCTTTCACGTTCATCAAGAGGCTCTTTTGTCCCTCTTCACTTTCTGCCATAAGGGTGGTGTCATCTGCATATCTGAGGTTATTGATATTTCTCCTGGCAATCTTGATTCCAGCTTCTGCTTCCTCCAGCCCAGCATTTTTCATGATGTACTTTGCATAGACATTAAATAAGCAGGGTGACAATATATAGCCTTGATGTACTCCTTTTCCTAGTTGGACCCAGTCTGTTGTTCCATGTTCAGTCCTAACTGTTGCTTCCTGAACTGCATACAGGTTTCTCAAGAAGCAGGTCAGGTTGTCTGGTTATTTCTTTTCTAACCACAATTTCCTATTTTTCTAATTCAACATTTTAAGAGTTAGCATTCTCTAGGTTTTTGCCTTTTATTTTTTTTCATATTCTTCATTATTTAAAAAGAGACCTCATTTATCTCTCTTATATCCTATGGTTTCAACTTTGATCTTCTTATTTCTTATACCTGTTTACCACACTAAATGCCCACAAACAACTTGTGTGCTGAGTCTCAGTACCCTAAATTAACTTCACTTCAGCTAATCATTCACCATTTCCATCTGTCCCATACCAGAACTTGTTAACTTGTCACTTCTAAATAAGTGATTTTACCAATCATGGAAGGTTCAGCACTAGTAATGAGCTCTCTCTGCCCTTCTCTTTCTCCCTTTATCTCCTCCTTTCCTTATTTCCCCTTTTCTTCTGCTCCCTCTCTCACTTTCTTCATTATTCATTTGACAACTAAACATGACTTTTCACCTGTTGCCAAAATTACATTCATAAAGCCAAAGAGGAAAGTCAGAGGGCCAAACAAAACATTTTGGTTTAATTTACCCATTAGGAATGGCTGCATAAATTAAACCTGACCATTTAAGGCTGATGAGAATCAATTCAGAAATTAATATATAAAGGAGTTATGTAAGTATCAAAAGTGGCTCCTCCTACCCCACCTTGTTCGTTGTATCTAATTAGTCAAATCATGTAAATTGTGACACTTAAATAGTTCTCATTCCACTTGACTCTGTTCTCTCTTGACCATTTTTATGGGCCTTCTTAGGGCTCATCAGTCCTGCCTAGGTTACTACAGCCCAAGGGCTCCATTCTCTCTATCCCAGCTCTGCACTGTTGCTGGAATGATCTTTCTGAAAATCCAAGTTGATTTTCTTTCTTCATTTTCAAAGCCTTTGGGGTTATGGTGGTCTTAAATGTGAAATTCAGTCTCCTGACCATATAAAGCCCTTCATGAGCTGATACTCTATCCTCCCCAGGCTCAAGTCCAGTAGCTCACAATGCACCAATTCCCCCATCTCATGTGACTCCTCTGTATCAACTTAAATATCACCTCCTCTTTGAAGTCTTCCCCGACTCCCCAAAGCTGACTTAGTTAAGTGCTCTTACTTCTATCCCCATAAACATTTTGTGCAGATCCATTATGGCAAATATCTCACTATATTTTATATAGAGAGAGTCCTGACACTAAAGTCCTGAGGGCAGACTTTGTGGCTTATTTAATGTTAATTTGACATTAAAGTCCTAAGGGCACACTTGCACTAAAATCCTGAGGGGCAACCTTTGTGGCTTGTGTGCGTGTGTGTGTACAGTCGCTTCAGTCATGTCTGATTCTTTGCGAACCTATGGACTGTATCCCACCAGGCTCCTTGTGGGTTGCTGTGCCCTCCTTCAGGGAAACTTCCTGTCCCAGGGATTGAACACTACTTATTTCTTACGTCTCTGTCATTGGCGGTGGGTTCTTTATCACAAGCACCACCAGGTTTTGTCACATCCAATGTTAATTTCTTAATGCTAAGCAAAGTGCCTGGTATGCAATGAGCTTTCAATAATTGCTTATTGAAAAACCCAATGAGCAGGTAGGTTGAATCACATGTGGCATACCTTCTCTACATAATATTGAGGGTCTATAGTAAAAATCCTAAATATCTGTTTGCTTTCTCAAAGGGTTCTTAAAGATGTTTCTCAGGGTCTCAGAAACACAACTCCTCTGGGTATAAAGGATTAATAGGGCCACTCTAGTCATCTAACGAAGTCTGAGCAATGAAAGGTCATCTATAGACCAATCTAATATACTTCTTTGGAGCAAAGCCTTGTGGCATATTTTCAATGACTTAGCAATGCATTATGTATTGTCAATAATATCCAGACTGTAGCCAAGTAGTTACATGAGACTAGAGCACAAGGTCACAGGAGAGTTTATGGTGCTTGTAACTGAACAGCATAAAGTCAATCTTCAATTCAATGAAGGAAATAACACCACTGACAGCATCACTTTCCAATATGAGACAAATAAATTGCTTTTATGATTAGAGACATGTAACACAAGTGTCCAATCTCCAATTCACTTCCAACAATGAGTTCAGCTGTCAACTAACCCTGGCCTTCATGGTCAAGCAGGTTATCATAAGACAGCATAATGCCATCAGAAACCTCTCTCTACAACCTCTCCACTGCAATTAGTTCAACCCAAATACATGGGAGTACACATATATGTGCATGTACACACACACGCATGAGCTGTGTATTATTTTCTGTCCCTGTCTGACCAAGGCTCAAGGTATGTTTTTAACAGAAGTCTCCCTGCCTTTGAATTCATAGACTTTTGCACTGTCTTCTTTTGTAACACTTTCTCAACCTCAAATATCACTTCCTTTTTGGAGACATTCAGTCCATCTTCTTCAAAATGAGTCACTCCTCCCTCCTTTCCCCATGGCCCTTTGAACAAAACTTATTGTAATACATATTTCAAAGTTATTCTAATTATTTGTTTATCTATTTCATTTTTTCTACTTGCTGGTTAACTCCTTGAGGACAGAGAATATGGTTTGCTGGGCCTTATGTCTCAGTACACAGCAGGCTACCTGTCACATCTAATGTGCTCATTATGTTGTTGAATGAATCATTGTATTTCAGTTATAGGTTTGCCATTATTCTTCTAAGAACACAACTTTAAAAACAAAAAATAGTCCTTTTTGGATGGTCTATGTCTTTATAATTCTAGTCTCACTCATATCTGCAAACAAAGCTCATATGTTCTGTCCAAGAGCTTTATGTCCCAAGTGGGAGTCCTCCTTTCCAGCCGGGCTGGCTCACCACTGCCCAACATACATTAAACGCTAATCCCTATCTTGATTCATTCAATTTAAAGGGCCTTTTCTCCTCTTCTACGAGTATTTGACACTTACCTATCATGAACGATTCTCCAGTGTTCTTGCCTGGAGAATCCCAGGGAGGGGGGAGCCTGGTAGGTTGCAGTCTATGAGGTCGCACAGAGTCGGACATGACTAAAGCGATGCAGCAGCAGCAGCAGCAGCAGCATGAAAGATCCTATTGAACTCTCACTTCCTCCATAAAGCTTTCCCACCATGTCCAGTCCTGACTTATCTTTTCATTCAAGGACTGGGGCCAAGGTTGTGCCTATGCTTCTCTTATGTGCACAACTCCTTCATTTGTATTCTTCACAAGATTCAGCACTTATGCATTCATTCCTAATTACTTTTCACTTATTTTTCCCATTTTATCACCTAGGCCCCCTAAAAGGTGTAGGGCATTCCAATGTTTCCCTTTTATAGCATTAAGTAGATACAGATCATTTATACTGTAACCATAAACTTTGTCCAGTGTCATACTATCTCATGAGAAACTAATTAATTTCCTGCTGCTGCTAAGTCGCTTCAGTCATGTCGGACTTTGTGCAACCCCATAGACGGCAGCCCACCAGGCTCCCCTGTCCCTGGGATTCTCCAGGCAAGAACACTGGAGTGGGTTGCCATTTCCTTCTCCAATGCATAAAAGTGAGAGGTGAAAGTGAAGTTGCTCAGTCATGTCTGACTCTTAGCGACCCCATGGACTGCAGCCCACCAGGCTCCTCCATCCATGGGATTTTCCAGGCAAGAGTACTGGAGTGGGGTGCCATTGCCTTCTCCGGATTAATTTCCTAAATATGGCTAAATCTGGAAACCTTTAAAACAAAGATGAGATTAAAATAATTATGAAGAACTTATTTATTATGGAATAAAAAATTTAAGAAAGGGATTATTAGACCTTTGACTACTTAACAAATTAGGGAAAGGAACTCTCTTTCCTGAAATCCAAAATAATTTTCACAGATGGGAAATTAATATCAGTTCAGTTTTGTTAAGTCACTCAGCCAGGTCTAACTCTTTGTGACCCCATGGACTACAGCACACCAGGCTTCTCTGTCCATCACCAACTCCTGGAGCTTGCAAAACTCATGTTCATTGAGTCCATGATGCTATCCAACCATCTCATCCTCTGTCGTCCCCTTCTCCTCCTGCCTTCAATCTTTCCCAGCATCAGGGTCTTTTCCAATCAGTCAGTTTTTCACATCAACTGGCCTAAGTATAAGGGTTTCAGCTTTACCATCAGTCCTTCAGGACTGATTTCCTTTGGGTTTGACTGGTTTGATCTGCTTATAGTCCAAGGGACTCTCAAGAGTCTTCTCCAACACCACAGGTCAAAGAATCAATTCTTTGGTGCTCAGCTTTCTTTATGATCCAACTCTCACATCCATACATGACTACTGGAAAAACCATAGCTTTAACTAGACAGATCATTGTTGGCAAAGTAATGTCTCTGCTTTTTAATATGCTGTCTAGGTTGGTCATAGCTTTTCTTCCAAGGAGCAAGCGTCTTTTAATTTCATGGCTGCAGTCACCATCTGCAGTGATTTTTGGAGCCCAAGAAAATATAAGTCTGTCACTGTTTCCTTTGTTTCCCCATCTATTTGCCATAAAGTGACGGAAACGGATGACATGATCTTTGTTTTTTGAAAGTTGAGTTTTAAGCTAGGTTTTCCACTCTCCTCTTTCATTTTTATCAAGAGGCTCTTTAGTTCCTCTTTGCTTTCTGCCATAAGGATGGTGTCATCTGCATATCTGAGTTTATTGATTTTTCTCCTGGCAATCTTGATTCCAGCTTGTGCTTTTTCCAGCCCAGCATTTTGCATGATGTACACTGCATATTAGTTAAATAAGCAGGGTGACAATATACAGCCTTGACATACTTCTTTCCCAATTTTGAACCAGTCTGTTGTTCGATGTCCAGTTCTAACTGTTGCTTCTTGACCTGCATCCAGAGTTCTCAGGAGGTAGGTAAGGTGGTCTGGTATTGAGAGGGTAACAGTCAGGAAGGCCGGGGGTCTGCAAATGGAGAAAATAGGCTGCAAGTGTCAGACATTTTTTATCTTTCTTAAGCCACAGGAGGAAACAAACTAGTGAGATATATATATATTCCCTTCTCTATACAAATTTAAAAAGGTTTCTCTTAAAATACTGTGTTGCCATAATTACACCTGGTTCCATCTGAAGTTAACTGTTCTCAAACCTTGAGTTAACCAATGCATTTTTCTTATCGAAATGTTTGTCTTAAGCTACGTTAATGTACTATCCATTTACCCCAGAATCTGTCTTCAAGTCAGTTCTGCCTAATGGCTCAGAACCTACTTGACAAACCATTATGTTATACTCAGACATTGTTACCATAATCAATGTAAACGAAACTATTTGTATGGTAATCTGCCCTTCTACAAGATTCAAGTAAATCATTTTATGGCCAGGGATGAATTGTCTGGTGCCAAGATTATCCCAAAATACATGTTAAGGATGAGGGGCCTGGTGCCATTTTGAGTTTTAAGCCATTCCTTTCTTTCATTAACAAACTGCTAGTGACTATATAACATCCAGCTGAAGACTAGCAGGGAGGTATTCTTTCTGCCTCCTTCTGATGCCTATGTCACAAGCTTTCTCTATCTCCTTTATACTTTAATAAAACTTTATTACACAAAAGCTCTGAGCAATCAAGCCTTGTCTCTGGCCCTGGATTGAATTCTTCTCCTCTGGAGGCCAAGAATCCTGGCATCTTTTCATGGTTCAGCAACAACCTTTCAGTATCCCAACCTCTGTAAGGATATTCCACAGTTTGTTGTGATTCACACAGTCAAAGGCTTTGGCATAGTCAATAAAGCAGAAGTAGATGTTTTTCTGAAACTCTCTTGCTTTTTCTATGATACAACGGATGCTGGCAATTTGATCTCTGGTTCCTCTGTCTTTTCTAAATACAGCTTGAACATCTGAAAGTTCTCAGTTCATGTACTGTTGAAGCCTGGCTTGGAGAATTTTGAGCATTACTTTGCTGGTGTGTGAGATGCGTGCAATTGTGCGGTAGTTTGAGCATTCTTTGGCATTGCCTTTCTTTGGTTTTGGGATGAAAACTGACCTTTTCCAGTCCTGTGGCCACTGCTGAGTTTTCCAAATTTGCTGGCATATTGAGTGCAGCACTTTCACAGCATCATCTTTTAGGATTTGAAATAGCTCAAGTGGAATTCCATCACCTCCACTAGCTTTTTAGTAGTGATGCTTCCTAAGACCCACTTGACTTTGCACTCCAGGATATTTGGCTCTAGGTGAGTGATCACACCATTGTGGTTATCTGTGTCATTAAGATCTTTTTTGTATAGTTCTTCTGTGTATACTCTTGCCACCTCTTCTTCATATCTCTGCTTCTGTTAGGTACATACCATTCTTTTTCTGTCCTTCATTGTGCCCATCTTAGAATGAAATGTTTCTTTGGTATCTCTAATTTTTATGAAGAGATCTCTAGTTTCCCTTTCTATTGTTTTCCTCTATTTCTTTGCATTGATCACTTAGGAAAGTTTTCTTATCTCTCCTTGCTATTCTTTGGAACTCTGCATTCAGATTGGTATATTTTTCCTTTTCTCCTTTGCCTTTAGCTTCTCTTCTTTTCTCAGCTATTTGTAAAGCCTCCTTAGACAACCATTTTGCCTTTCTTTTTTTTGGAGATGGTCTTGATCACTGCCTCTTGTATAAAACTAAACACTATAATTTTATAGCAATATTTATGTAGTTAGTATTAAAGAATTGTATATTCAGGAACACTGAGAAATAAAAAAAAAAAAAAAAACTTTCTATAGCAATGTGACAGAAGGATAATAAGTAAATTTCTACAACACTTGTGTTTATCTAAAAAAAACTACCTCTCAGTAATAAGGGTTATTTCTTATACTATCTTGTTGATAAACCTCTGTACAGGCTGATTCAATCAAAATTTCTGTATCTCGCAGAATTCCTATAACAATTGAATATGTGTTCTAGCCTCAATTTCTAACATATAACTGCATTAGTAAAAGCATAAAACTACATGGGATTTATCATACCTGGTACCATACAGTTTATTATACTAATTTTTTTAGAGAGGTAGCTTACATAATTTACTTTCTCTTTCAGAAAGAAGGTGGAAAGCACAGGAAAAATTATTATAAGTGTATGTAGTTGGGGCTTTCAAAGTATAGCATTTATAGAAAAATCTTTTATTTAAAAAAGAGAGCTTAATATCCCAATTGTTTCCCAATTTGTTTGCTATTATATAAACTTGGACAATTTGTTTTTATATCCTATTAAGATATATCAAGTTGGTGGCGAAAAGCTGGGCCATTCTGCTCAGTAATGTTTTTGTGAAATGTTTGTAGTCTTCAGGACGTGAAAGGAAGAAAATTGCATGTATTTATCACCCATTATGATCCAGGAACTGTGCTTGTTACTTAACCATTATCTCTCCTACTATCTTGTTGATAAACTTGTGTACAGGCTGATCTAATTACAACATTCACTTTGAGGCCATTAATATTTTCAGTGCTGCAGTGTGCAGTGTACGTAGTTTACAGCAGTACAGCAAACTCTGGAGTGAGAGAAAGTGAAAGTGTGACAGTGTTCGTTGCTCATTCATTTCTGACTCCATTGACTGTAGCTTGCCAGGCTCCTCCGTCCATGGAATTCTCAGGCGAGAATACTAGGGTGGGTTGCAATTTCCTTCTCCTGAGGATCTTCCCAGCGCATGGATCGAACCCACGTCTCCCTCTTTGCAGGCGGATTCTTTCCCATCTGATCCACCTAGAGTGACAGCCTCATTCAAATCACAACTGTATCATTTACTGTCTGTAGAGACCTCTCTGGACCTTAACTTTATAATCAAGAAAATAATAGCATTAAAACTTCTACCACATAGTTTTACTGATAAAGATTAAATTGAGTCTGATATTTGTACATCTCTTAGAATAATACATTGGCAATTAGAAGTGTTCTCTATGTGTTAACTGATATTACTTAAAATTAAACATGTAATTAATTATTCCCTACTCAGGATGCAATTTTTGCAATAGTTGCTTCTCAGATGTTAGTCTTGAAATCATCCTTGCTGGGTCACCAACATGGAAATGAAATGATAACCTGAGCTCACCTGAACATAAACTCCTTAATAGATTTATTCAATTAGTTCTTCAGAGACAGATACATTCCTGGGAGTAACCAAATCATATTATAAAAAATGATAAATACATTTAAGTGGTTTTGTTTAGTAAATAAACATTTTCAAAAGATACAGGCACTGAAGTGCTGGTAAACCAACTCTCTGGGGAAACATAAATCTCTTATTAGTGTTTGCAGATTTCTTTGATATAAATTCTCCCACAAGCTAACTACTCTTTAACGTCAAGGAACACAATTCTTGGATATTTGACATTTTGATTCTCATAAACTGACGTGAGCCAGCCTCAGAGACCATGGGAATAGGGGTATTATCTGCCTTCATTCCTCTTCTAACTAGAATCCCTCCAGTGATGTGGCAGTGTTATCTTTGCCTTGTACTTGCTTTTCTATTTATTACTTGTTTTGATTCTATGTGACTAGAGCTTTTTGACTGTTCATGTATTTACACAAACTCCAGCCATTATGTCACAAAAGGTTTTAATGTGCTAACTGCCAAGTGAGCCCCAATCAGCAGGATGTAACATAAAGGTCACTACCCTGCAGTCATCAACTGGATTTAGCTTTCAGAGGAGTTTCTTTTGATCAGTCAACAGCTTTCTGAAATACTGAATTAATTAGCAGCCTCTACAAATTAAGAGCTTTCACATAAAAACATGAATTCTCAGTTTGTCTTATGAAGTTTGAAGATCTGACAACACCAAGCCCACATCCCCATGAGGCAGTATCTTCCGGGAGCTAATTGGGCACTGCCTCCTTTAAGAGCATACCATATGCTCTCTGGCTTGCCCATGCATCCTCCACTCTTAATGCTTCACACCCTGGTCAGTTTTGCTCATTTCTGTTACCTATCTTGCCCCTGAAAGATTTTGAGTTGGGATTAATCTGAGGCATAATGTGGTTTTAAAATAAGAAGAAGAAAAAAAAAAAAAAAACTTTGGAGTTAGACAAACCTGGGAACGAGTCCAGCCTCTGCCACTGACACATGTGTGAACATAAGCAAGTGATGAAACTCTGCTAAGTCTGTTTCATTCTCCAAGAAATGAAAATAGAAAGTCACCTCAAAGGATTATAAGGAGGCCTAAACATGACAGCACTTGACAACACCTTGCCCAGCTAGCTCCAGCCTAGTGATCACTCTCCCATTTCTCAAAGGGACCTCTTGTATCCCTTCCAATTTTGTTCATTTCACTTTGCTAGAACTCAGTTTCTCTTATGTTGGACTCACTGAATTGGGTGTCTTTATTTCTTTTCCTTTACCATTTCTTTCGTTTCAAGTTATATTTTCTTTGTGCAAATGCTGCTTATCTCAGAAATGTCAATTGCCTCACTGGTCTCATTTTTGCTCTCTGGTCTTGCCAATCATTTTAACTGTGCAGGGCACATGTACATCTACTGGATCTGACTTGTCATCTCCTCTGTCCACACCCAGTGAAAGAAATATGGAGATATCCCAGTGGTTGAGATTGGAAACAACCCTTTACTAACCAACCCTACAATCCCCTCCCTGCTCCATAGAAAACAAAGTGCAGACTTTCAGTTATGAGATGAATAAGGTCTGAGGCTCAAAAGTATAACATGATGACTGTAGTTGATAACAACTGTGTTGTATAATTGAAATTTGCTAAGAGCAGAGAACTTCAATGTTCTCACCAAATAATAAATAAAAGGTAAATATGTGAGGTGATGGATGTGTTAATTAATTGAGGAGAATCTTTTCAGTGTGTACATACAGCACATCACCATGTTACACACTTTAAACATCTTAAAATTTTATTTGTCAATTATACTTCTGTACAGCTAAGGGTGGTAAACAAGGTAATATTGCCCTCAATATATGCCCTGCACTTTCAGTGTGAAGCTTTTTCCACTGTTGTAGGATAGGTAAAAACTGCCAAATACATACTTTACAAATTAGCTGCTGATTCTATTAATGTTTTTACTCTATACAGAGGAGTATTTTATCACTTTATCAGTTTCATTTTGATAACCCCTTCCTTCTGAGCACATATATGCCACCAACCATCTAACCTAATGAAAGTACTTGTGCTTATTATTACAGCAGATAACAATAGCAGATTTATCTCCCTTCTTCACTTACTGTCACCGAATAAGTCCTTAGCCTCTGTTGATTCTACTTCCATAACAAGCCTTGAGTCTGTATCTCTGATCTCTGCTATCATCCACCCTAGTCTGAGCCATCCAATTTCTTGCACAGAAAACTGCAACAGCCTCAGAGCTGCTCTGTCTACATACAATTGGACATACATGAACCTTGTCTCCTTCTATTAACTAGAGTGATCTTCTACACTATCAAATCTGATATGTCACTCCACTGCTTGAAATACTTCAAGGATTTCATTGCCCTTAGGAGAAATCTCAAATTCCATGCTTTAGCACTGTGGGATGAACTGGTAGTACAGCATGGAATAAGCCAGACATGGCCCTGTCTTCAAGGAGTTTAAAATGTACTGGCAGACAGAGACAATAAATTGCAAAAATGTAAGTAACTCTACAATTATAATTTTGGTAGGTTCTATGAAGGAATCTTTGTATCTATTTAAATTAATTTATAATATATATTTATAGAAATGATAGTGTTATTATTTTAATTTTGAAGGTAGCCGTGACAAAATTCTGGTGAGCAAAAGGATGGTGCAAAGTTTTAGTTAATAGAAGCTTCTTACAGTGATAAAACAGTGTTTTTTTAGGTGTTCTGTGGGCATTCTCTCATTGAATTTTTGTAGAAGACCTTTGTATATTCTTTCACAAATATTTATTGACCACTATGTGCCAGGCATGGTGTGAGGAAACAATGTTATAGAAAAGATTAAGACAGAAAACAGAGGGGGAGATTAAAAAATATAATGGCATAAGAAAAAACAGTAAAATTACAATTAAAGTAATTACTGTATATGAACAGAAGCTACAATTCAAAGATTTGAACTCAAGGCTATCTTAATCCCAAGTCTATTCTCTGGATCACAATATTATGCCACCTCCTTGAGCTCTCTCCACAAGACAGAAGCATATATTTTAGTCAAGAATCCTACATTTATTCTATTACACACTTAAAAGAGCATGTCCTTATTATTTTTAATAACTATAGAATTTTAATTATAAAACAGTTTCACACATTAAAAGCTACATAATAGTTGGAAAACAATGATCCACACAATATAGTATGAGCATTTGTTAATTCATAGTTAATTTTATTGATCTCAAAATCCAAATCATTACTTACTTAAATCTTACAGTTTAGCAGTCTCTAATGGCCAAAATTTGCTTCACTGGTGATCAGCAGTAAAGAATCTGCCTACCAATGCAGTAGTTGCCTCCTTGATCCCTGGGTCTGGAAGATCCCCTGGAGAAGGAAATAGCAACCCAGTCCAGTATTCTTGCCTGGGAAATCCTGTGGACAGAGGAAACTGGCAGGCTATAGCCCATAAGGTAACAAAGAGTCTGACAAAACTTAGCAACTAAACAGCAACAACAATATTGACCAAAATAGTTGCAAGACTGCCAAATTCTCACTCCCTTTTGATCTCCAGGTAGTGAGTTTTTCTTGTTTTTGTTTCACTTTGATTTTTGTCAGTCATTTCAATACAAAAAAAAAAAATTCTTATGACAATATTTCTATGAGGGCCATGTCCCCATATCTTAGCACATATCAACAGAGAGATGCAAAATAGAGTTAACTGAATGCCTCCATCATAAGAAATGCTGTACTATATGAAGCACAAGCTGGGATCAAGATTGATGGGAGAAACATCTATCACCTCAGATATGCAGATGACAACACCACTATGGCAGAATGTGAAGAAGAACTAAAGAGACTCTTGATGAAAGTGAAAGAGGAGAGTGAAAAAGTTGGCTTAAAACTCAACATTCAGAAAACTAAGATCATGGTATCTGGTCCCATCACTCCATAGCAAATAGATGGGGAACCAGTGGAAACAGTGACAGACTTTATTTTTGGAGGCTCCAAAATCACTGCAGATGGTGATTGTAGCCGTGAAATTAAAAGATGCTTGCTCCTTGGAAAAAAAGTTATGATCAACCTAGATAGCACATTCAAAAGCAGAGACATTACTTTGCTAACAAAGGTCCCTCTAGTCAAGGCTATGGTTTTTCCAGAAGTCATGTATGAATGTGAGAACTGAACTATAAAGAAAGCTGAGCACTGAAGAATTGATGCTTTTGAACTGTGGTGTTGGAGAAGACTCTTGAGAGTCCCTTGGACAGCAAGGAGATCCAACCAGCCCATCCTAAAGGAAATCAGTCCTGAATATTCATTGGAAGGACTGATGCTGAAGCTGAACCTCCAATACTTTGGCCACCTGATGCGAAGAACTGACTCATTTGAAAAGACCCTGATGCTGGGAAAGATTGAAGGCGATAGGAGAAGGGGATATCAGAGAATGAGATGGTTGGATGGCATCACCGACTCAGTAGACATGAGTTTGAGTAAACTCCAGGAGTTGGTGAGAGACAGGGAGGCCTGTTGTGCTGCAGTCCATGGGGTCTCAAAGAGTCGGATGGGACTGAGTGACTGAACTGAATTCCTCCTTCCAGAAAGAATGAAGTGTTACAACAATCTAGGTAGAATAACTGCCCAGTCTGGCAGAATTACCGTTTGCATTGAGCCATCTCATCTCAGAATTGGACAAGATAGGAAAGGGACTCATTTCCAGCCTACTTTTATGTGCTTAAGCGCCTATCAACGTTGACACCTGGTGGTTATCTGGCACATAAAGGAAACACTCTACGTATGAGATACTTCTCAGAAGAGTACCGCAGTCTCTTTCCTGGAGCAAAAACTTATGTATCCCGACTGTCCTATTTGAGACATTCAGAGCCAGTCTGTTTCCTCTTCAATATAACTATCCCGTTGAACATTATTATGCATCTGTTGAAATATCACATTAACTATTAAAAACAGAATAACTACTATGTTACATTTGAGGTTTTACTTCCTAATGGTCAGTGTAACTAAGGCTGTCTTTTTGGTTCTACATCTGGGAAAATGAGTAATGGTTCTTATAGTGTTCTGCAGGCCATTCAAAGATGTTTATTCCAGTTATCTTGTCAGCTCCCTCTTCATCTTCCTTTTCAGGCTGACCCATTTAGTTCCTATAAGCAACTTGCAGGAAATAGTTGTAACTTCTCTGAGTTTGTTCCCAGTTTATTGTGTTCTAGAGAAAATGGCTAGATATGAATTCAACTGTTACTATGTATATTTTTCTAAGCTGTTTAGATCACAACATTTAAAAAGAAAACTTACTTAGAAGGTGTATTGGTTTAAATAAGTGAAAAGTTCAAGGAAAAATCTTTCTTTAGGACCGGCTGGATACAAGGCTGCTAGCAATGAGGTCAGGCATGTGTAATTTCAACTTGACTCTTTACTGGTTTCATTCTCTGGCAGTGGTTCACTCACATTGCTCTGGCATAGCAAAACTATGGAAAGAGCACACTCATTTTCCAGTTCTAGCAAAATGCTTGGATTGATATTGAGTTCCTGGCTTGCTCACATGTCTACTTTTAGTCCAAAAGCTGAGTGGGTTATTCTGTTCCCTTTGGCCAAGCCTGAGTCATGTGACCATTCCAGGAGGCAGCATCAGTTCAGTTCAGTTCAGTCGCTCAGTCGTGTCCAACTCTTTGCGACCCCATGAATCGCAGCATGCCAGGCCTCCATGTCCATCACCAACTCCTGGAGTTCACTCAGACTCACGTCCATCGAGTCAATGATGCCATCCAGCCATCTCATCCTCTGTCGTCCCCTTCTCCTCTTGCCCCCAATCCCTCCCAGTATCAGGGTCTTTTCCAATGAGTCAACTCTTCGCATGAGGTGGCCAAAGTATTGGAGTTTCAGCTTCAGCCTCAGTCCTTCCAATCAGTTCCACTCAAATCACATGAACTGAAAAAGAAAAATAATGAGTTCTCTTATACCAAAAAAAGGAAGACTGGGCAGCTGAAAATACTGATATTCATTATACTGCAAAAAGAGCCATAGTGACAGCTTTTGTATGCCCTGTGATCCAACAGGGACATAAAATAAATTACCCTTTGGAGCACCTGAAAGTGGTGATAAGTGACTTTAAGTTAGAAGGCTAGTTTGAATTTGTCTAAAAATTGAATCTTTAAATTCACCAGCATATGTCCTGTACCTAGCACAGTGCTTTGGCCATAATGGAGGCTCAGAAAATGTTTGTAAAATTGTCATTTAAGTTTTAAGCTAACATGATACCGCAAAAGGTGAATTTATTTTCAAATATTATAATCAAGACCCAAATATAAACTATGAATGAGTCAGATATCCATCAACAAAGTATAGACCTTCTTTGCAGTCAATGTGCAAAGAAATTTACATAGATTTGTTTATTTAAAGTAGGTGAGGGAGATATAAGGAAGTTTGGGGAAAAATAAAAGGAAAACTCTATGTGGTATCATGGAAAAACAGAGAAGGAAGGTGTATATCAGTAAAGCTCCTTAACTGTGAATAATACATTTAATTATTAAAACTGAAAGCAGAGTAAACATTCTGTTTACTTTGATTTAACACTCTTCCCCCTTTTGTCTCAAACTGGAAGATGAAAATAGACAGGTTCGTTGTAATTTTCTGAGCAGTCAGTTTTACTTCTTGATCACAGCATAGATTTTTCATGGGTTCACAAGGCAGAGAATTTGTTGATCCAATAAAAACAATTTCCATGGGTTTAATTTAAATTAACTTTAAAATTAATTTAATAATAGCTTTCTCACCAACATTAAAGTGTATGAAATTCATTTGCAAAATGAAACTAAAAGCTATACTCTTCCTTTTAACTTTTGAAAAAGTAGTAAAATATAAAAGAAAATTTACCAATAATCATTTGCAAATGTATAATTTAAAAGCAAACCAATAAAGTAATTTAACCTTGTAAGTCTCATGCAAGAAACAAAACAACAAAATACTGATTCGGCGAATGATAGATGCGGTGAGGATCAGTCTTTCTGAGAAGGTAATGTTTTAAGTAAGACAAAAGTGGTGAAAAGGAGTCTTCCATATAAAGGATGGAAGGAGATATGTATCCTGGCAGTGAGAATAACACATGCAAAGGCTCTAAGACCAAGTGACATTTGAAAATTTAATGAACTGTAAAAAGCCCAAAGGTGACAGATGTTTAGATGGTTTAATGTGCAAAATAGAAAGAGTTCAAATCATGCAGGATTTTAGAGGCTATGGTAAAAGAATTTAAGTTTAATCTTAAGGACGAAGAATAAGATGCATCACTGGTTTTAAAATAGGAGAATGTTATGATTTTATTTGTGTAATATATGTACATAAATAATAAATTGAAATCATCAAAATCTATGTGTTACAGGAACCCAATATTCCCATCATTAAATAAAAACCTTAGTTCTCCCACATCCTTTGCTCAGGATAGTGAAATACTTTAACTACTGGAGAAACTTTAGATGCCCTAGATAGAAAATAGGTAAGATCTACTTCTAAAAATGATAACGTAATCTCAGACTTGTTAAAGAGAGTTTAAATAAAGTTCTTGTACTAGTGATAAACAAAGGATATTTTCTTTATCATTCAAATCAATAATGAAAAGTTAAGCAACATATAAAAATAAACAAATGATAAGAGAAGTTCATAAAAAGAAACATGTAAATGGTAAACAGAATTTTGAAATAATTCTTGCTGCTGCTAAGCTGCTGCTGCTAAGTCGCTTCAGTCGTGTCCTACTCTGTGTGATCCCATAGACGGCAGCCCAGCAGGCTCCCCCATCCCTGGGTTTCTCCAGGCAAGAACACTGGAGTGGGTTACCATTTCCTTCTCCAATGCTTGACAGTGAAAAGTGAAAGTGAAGTCACTCAGCCATATCCGACTCTTCGCGACCCCATGGACTGCAGCCTCTGAGGCTCCTCCGTCTATGGGATTTTCCAGGCAAGAGTACTGGAGTGGAGTGCCATTGCCTTCTCCCGAAATAATTCTTAAGCTTACTTATTTTTTAGCTTTTTATATAGCCAATTAACAATGGTGTGATAGTTTTAGGTGGACAACAAAGGGATTCAACCATACCTATATATGTGTTCATTCTCTCCAAATACTCCCTCCCATCTAGGCTGCTGTTACATAATATTGAGCAGAGTTCCCTGTGTATACAGTAGGACCTTGTTGGTTATTGATTTTAAATATGAAAACAATGCTTAAGCCTATAGATGAATAAATGCAAATCAAAACACAAGATTGGCCTAGGTCTATTATACATAGATTTATATATTGTTTATTTAGCTATAACATATATTTAACAACTATTACTCCCCTTACATATGTAGACAAATCATTTAATGTTGAAAAAAACTAAAAACAATCATCCAACTAAATTTTTAATATGCCCAACTAAATTGTGACCCTTTTTTATTTGTATGTTTACAATTTATTTTGTGAAGATTGAGTTTGTATTTAGATGAAATTGCTTGCTTTCAATTCCAGGTTTTCTTGTGCACATACAGAAAGTGAAGCAATAGCTGTTATTATACTAGTTCCAGTAGCAGAAGAATTTCACAGACACTCAAAAAATATAAATTTTGTGTGTCATAAGATACTTTGGGCTTCCCTGGTGGCTCAGTAGTAAAGAATCTGCAATGCAGGAAATGCGGGTTTAATCCCTGAGTCAGGAAGATCCCCTGGAGAAGGAAATGCTGGGTCCCTTCATTATTCTTGCCTGGAAAATCCCAAGGACAGAGGACCCTGGTGGGCTACCCTTCCATCAGGTTGCAAAGCACTTGGACAATTTAGCAACTAAACAACAACAAAGATACTTCAAATAGAATGTCAAAAAATTAATTTTGATAAATATGATGTTTCATCCAATTCATGTAATCTAAGTAAAGTTTTAAGATATTCATTAATTCAGTGGTGATATATGACATTAGTTTGAATGCTAATATAAACTCAGTTAATTCTCAAAATTGAAAATGATTTTTCTTGGGATGACAGTGTGGATACAATTTTGGGTGGAGCACATTGTGAAGCAAAACCAAGTTCTCGTTAATTAAGAAAAATCTAAAAATAAAAATGTACTTAAAATTGGTGGTGATGAACACCTAATTTATAATTGTGTAGAAATGAGCTGTAACATACCAGTCCAAAATGAAGCTGAAGTGTCAAAATATACAACTAGTTTTACATATACTAGTGAAAGTAACTTTGTTGAAGCGAAACTGATGTTGAACACAAAAGAATATTTCAGCTTTATAGCATATGTTCTCTGACTTAAAGTCCTTCCATCAATTTGATTTTAAACCTATATGAGCTTTTGAAATCGACTTTGTAAATAAATAATAGATATTTTAAACTGCCTAAATATGTGGTCAGAAATGATAATTTTATATAGAAGAATAGAGGGGCCCATAATAGGTTAGGCAGTGTTAGTTGCTCAGTCATGTTCAACTCTTTATGACCCTATGGACTGTAGCCTGCCAGGCTCCTCTGTCCATGAAATTCTCCAGGCAAGAATACTGGAGTGGGTTTCCACTTCCTTTTCCTGGTGATCTTCCCGACCCAGGGATCAAACCTGGGTCTCCTGCATTGCAGGCAGATTCTTTACTGTCTGAGCCACCAGGGAAGCTCCATAATAGGTTAACTTTGTTTAATTTTTTTTTTTTTTAATGTTCAGAACACTCATAAGGAATGTCAACATGTTCCTTCTTTTCCACAGTGTCACTCAGAAAAGTGAAGCATCTTCCTGGAACAGTATGGAAGTGCTCAAACCTTCTCTAGTTTCCTTATGAATTCCTGCTGTTTAAAAACACTTTATTCGGATTTCAAAAAGTTACTAATGGAGTAATTCACTGCAAATATTCAGACTATTATGAAAGATATAAAATATAAAGGGAACATCCTCCTTAATTGAATCTCACAGAATAACTACTGTTAACAGTATGTGCATTATTATTCTTTTTCTCAATCTCTCTTCATTTATGTTTTTATATATGTATGTGTGTATATTATACATATATATGCACATGTAAGTCAAATGCATATTTATGTGGAGCATGTTTTACAATTTTTTAAAATAACAACATAACAATATGTATTGGACATCTTTCCATGGCATACTGATCTCTCGCAATCTGTTTAAGAGCATAGAAATCTGCTTTTAAACTAGCAGCCATTCAGAAAATTGTATGTTCATTATACAAACTGAGTCTTTCTCAAGATTTCACTAAATTTCTGTTAATCTTTCTATTAATGAAAAGTTATCAAGGATCCCAGAAAAAATAAATGACTATAATAATCAATTGAGGAAGGAGGGAAAAGCTCTATCTGGAGTCACTCACCACTGCTCAGGTCTTAGGGTGAAGTGACAGCTTGAATTTAAAGAACTTTCATAAGGAAATACCCCAACAATCAAGCAGCTGTGGAGTATAAATGATTTTATAGCTAACAAAATATATATTTCTAATAATAGAGTAGTGTATTGGAGGCTGGTTTGGGGGCAGGCTATTGTTTAAGGAAAAGTCTGTCATCCCAGTGATGTCAGGGTTCTGAGGGTTATGGAAATCGACTCTATCAGGACTGTAGCTCAGGAAATGGAGTGTAACAGGTCAAGTACTGTATCAATTTGGGGCAAGCCACTGGGCAGAAGTGCTCCTAGCATGGGTCAGTGCCCCAGCCAAATGAAAAAGAATATAAATAGATCCAATTAAAAGCAACCCCCTTTTGGAAGTCACTTTGGCTCTTAAACAGGCAGGCATATCTGTATATCTTTGGTTAATATTTTGAGGGGAGTAAAAAGCAATACAAACAAAATCTCCCTTACCTACCATGGCTGGAAGTGAAATGAGTAGCTAAAATGGAAGAAATAAAATTAAATTCCATGATCATAACTGGATTATCTAAAGAAAGTTGGAGGGTGCTACTTGGAGGGTGCGATTCAATTTCTGTTGCTGAAGTGTGACCTTAGGAAGTTAACTAGTGTAATATAACAACTCATCATGGCCAAATTTCCAGAGGCATTAAGACTCAGAGAGTTAAAAATAAGTTGCTTAGACAATTGGAGAAAAGACCATTCAAGGTGAATATTTTCTGTCTAAATTAGCTAGATTGGCAGAATATAATAAATGAATTCACAACATAGGTCCAAATTTCACATTTATTGAAAATGCTATGTTCAAAACATGGTACTGGGTGCATTCACATAACTTTTCATAATCAAATTGAGACAACAATTTTGAAAGAGGGTTATGATAAAGACTGCTACCAAAGTTAAGAAGCGACTCACTAGAAATCATTGTTAGCTAACAGAAGAGCCCTTTTTGAACCCAATCCCCCATACACCATAACTATAAAATTGCTAGATGTTCTACTTTTCTTAACAGAAGCACATTTGGCAACACGTGATGCCTGATTGTACACAGTGACCCATGTCACTTTTCTTCCAGCAAGGTTCACGGGTAAAAAGCCCACAAGGCTGCTCACAGTAAACCAGAGTTTCAGCCCCAGGACTGCCCTTAGCTGTGTGATCCCAAGCAAATCAATTCAGCTGGCTTTGATTTCCTACAAAGAGGGTGAATTGGTAGAAACCATCTAAGATCTATTCTAACTCCACAATGCTACTTTAATGTTAATTTGTATTAATTCTGTGAATTGTGATCCAGATTTAGCAAAATGCACATACCCTGAATAAAGGGTACTGTGCTAAATATTTTTTGAAAGATTAGATACTTTTTCCCTCCCAACAATCCTATGGAGTAGATATTATATTATTGTTCCTATTTCACATATTATTCATAAAAAACAACTGAGGGACTTCCCTGGTGGTCCAGTGGTTGAGACTTCTAAGACCAGGGGGATGCATGTTCCAATGCAGGGGGCACATATCTGACCTAAAATCCCACATGCTGTGTGGTGCGGCCAAAAAAAACCCAACCAAACAAAATTAAGCTTTCACTGACTATAAATGACACAAACCATAATTTATATCTATGCATTCTGACAAGTTCAGCGTCTCTACCACAACCACCAAGACATCTCTTGATCATGGTGCCCTGCTGTGCTCAGTCGTGTCTGAATTTTTGTGACCCCTACCCCCCTCCCCCGGAGAAGGCAATGGCACCCCACTCCAGTACCCTTGCCTGGAAAATCCCATGGAAGGAGGAGCCTGGTAGGCTGCAATCCATGGGGTCGCTAAGAGTCAGACACGACTGAGCGACTTCACTTTCACTTTTCACTTTCATGCATTGGAGAAGGAAATGGCAACCCACTCCAGTGTTCTTGCCTGGAGAATCCCAGCAACGAGGGAGCCTGGTGGGCTGCCGTCTATGGAGTCACACAGAGTTGGACACGACTGAAGTGACTTAGCACATAGCACCCCCCCCCCACCTCCCCGCC
>NW_011494735.1:11627786-11662274 GCF_000754665.1 Bison bison bison | reverse complement strand
TTGCCCGCCCACAGACTGTAGCCCACCAGGCTCCCCTGTCCATGGAATTTCCCAGTCAAGGATACTGGAGTGGGTTGCCATTTTCTCCTCCAGGGCATCTCTCTGGCCCAGGGATCAAACCCACAGCCTCTGCATTGCAGGTGGATTCTTTACCACTGAGCCACCAGGGAAGCCCCTTGATCATAGTGGATAAATTTAATTTATATTGGCTCCATTACCTCAAAACTCCTTCTCACCATCACTTTAGAGGTTGGGGTTCCAAGAAAGCAATGTAGAAAAATTCAGAAACATCAAGATTTTTTTTTAGAAAGTTGCAATAAAACTGAAATATATGGCACTGATTGTATGTTGCTCACAACTTTAATCAACCTGAACCATTCACAGGAAGAAAGTCTGCGACTGTGTTTGCATTCCTAAAACCAAAATCCAGAAATGTAATCTGGCTAAGAGAAGGGAAGTGTGATGACAAGCACTTATGTCTCTAGTATTTGAGAGAGTTTCTAAAAGCAGCTTTTATATTTTATCCTTTATTCAGCTTTCAAAAGCTGTGGCACAAGATGCAGCCTGGGCTGGAAAACTGGGAGAGAATACACATCCCTGCTTTGTTTATTAATGTTTTTCTTCTTTGTAAACATCTGGATTTATACACTTTGGACTTCTCTCTTTTTGCTCCTTTGCAAGAGACTTAAATTATTTTTGTCTAGTTTTATTGAGATACAATTGACATATATCATTGTATTAGTCTAAGATGTACAACACAGTAATTTGATATACATCTATACTTCAAAATAATTACCCCAGTAAGTTTAGTTAACATAAAATTTCCTCACATAGTTGGGACTTTTTTCTTGTGACAAGAAACTTTTAAGATCTATTGATACTATTTAAGCAACTTTCAAATATATAATATTAACATTACATTGTCAATAGAAGTTTATACCTTTTGATTACCTTCATACATTTACTCCAGCTCCCAAGTCACACCTCTGGCAACCACTAATCTGATCTTTGTATCTATGAGTTCAAGTTTTTATTTTTTAGATTCCACAAAGATCATACAGTATTTGTCTTTTTCTGTCACATAATGCCTTCAAGGTCCATCTAGGTTTTTAAATGGCAGGATTTCCTTTTTATGACTGAATAATATTCCATTATATATTCCATTATATATATAAACCACATTTTATTCATTCATTCATCTGTCAAAGGACATTTATTTTTTTTTTTTCCAATTTGGCTATTGTAAATAATGCTGCAACGAACATGGGGTTGCAGATGTCTCCTTGAGAGGTCTATTTTGTTTCCTTTAGATACATATCCAGGATTGGGATTGCTAGATCTCACGGCAGTTCAATTTTAAATTTTTGAGCAACCTCTGCAGCGTTTTCCACAGTGGTTACACCAACTTACATTCCCACCTACAGTGCACAAGTGTTCCCTTTCTCTATAGCTTAGCCAGAATTTGTCATCTTCCAGGTGGAGCTAGTGGTAAAGAACCCACCTGCCAATGCAAGAGACATAAGAGATGCGGGTTCAATCCTTGAATCAGAAAGATTCCCTGGAGAAGGAAATAGCAACCCACTCCACTATTCCTGCCTGAAGAATCCCATGGACAGAGGAATCTGGCAGGCGACAACTCATGGGGTTGCAAAGAGTTGGACACAACTGAAGCAACTTAGCATGTCTTTTTGATAGAAGCCATTCAAACAGGTGTGAGATGATATCTCATTATGATTTTTTAAAAGACTTAAATTAACTATAAAAAATATTTTTGAAGAGATAAGGGAAAGTTAGAATCATGAATGTCATTTCAGTAAATGATAGTACATATTCATAAGAACAGGCAAACATAACACACATGTACACTTCCTCTTTAAAAAACTACCTGCTGTTTAAATCCAACCATCTCTAGCAATCTTTCAGAGTAGCAACGAAAGTGATAAGAAAATGTGTTTGTGACTATGCTCACTTTTCTGGGGAGCATATTCAAAGAACTGTGACCCCAGGAAATTGCAAACAGCTACTTATATATAGTGCTGAAAAGTTAAAATCTACCAAGACTACTTGTAACAGAATCTAGAAAAGGCATTATTTTTTTTCATTGGGTTCGATATTAATGGGGACTATTAAACTATCTACATGGCAATTGGCATTCAGTGCTGTTGGGTAACTCTTGTCAGATAAATTGTATCACTCACCATTCACACTGAATCATATCTGGAACATGAAAAAATGTATATACATTGCTATCAAATCAAATGATACCTTTTTATTGCCATATTTTGTTGTATCATAGATGGAAAATTTTTAACTGAATAGTATGTATTGAATAATTTATTCTACTCATAATAAAAAAAGTAATAGTCTAGGGAAAATGATGATTTTTTGGTCTTTCTATTGAGAATGTGACATATTGGTGGCACTTTAAACAAATTCTGTGCCTAAAGACTTAATGTGCATTTCCTGACCATCCTAGATATATAGTCTCCATATATTTCCTTCATTTTTATTCATTTATTTAAAATGTCCTTATTATAACAGTTATTTGTATTTATACACTCTTCTCAAATAGATGAAATTCTCTTAAACAGAAATTTTAAATATTGGTTTAGCTGCTGAATGGAAAATGAATTAGGAGATGAGATAGGAAGAAAAGCAGCCAGATCATAGTAACAATTTAGGGCAGAGGCAGAGATAGGTCAAGTGAAGTAGATTTCAAGTTTATTTGAATTGAACAAATAAGGAACTATGAATAAACAAGAATGTGTGCTGATCCTTGTCAAGAATGACCCGTATTCTTAACTTCAGAAATTGTGTCAATGGTGGTAGAACTTTCTTGCGGGTAATGGTAAGAAGAGCAGTTTGGGAGACAGGGTAAGGTATATCAAAAGTGTATCTGTGTAATATTAAGTTTGAGATGTCTGTTGGAAATGACAAATATTTGGCTATAGGATTGAGGAGTGTAGAACTCAGAATAGATGTTTGAGTTGGAGAAATCTTGGAGTTACCACCACAGAATGAACTGTAAGCCATGCTTTAAGAGACTCTAGAAGGAGAGTACACAAAGGAAATGTATGAGGATCTTTGGTCAGTTCCTTAAGAACTCTGCTATTGAGAAATCTGGAAAGGAGTCGAAGTCACCAAAGGAGGTGGAGAAAAAGAATCAAAGAGTAGAAAAAACACTAGAAGACAAGAGAAAAAAAGAACAAAGTGAAAGTCACTCAGTCGCGTCCAACTCTTTGCGACCCCACACACTATACAGTCCATGGAGTTCTCCAGGCCAGAATACTGGAGTGGGTAGCCTATCCCTTCTCCAGAGGATCTCCCAACCCAGGGATCAAACCTAGGTCTTCCGCATTGCAGGCATATTCTTTACATCTGAGCCACCAGGGAATCCCAGAAGACAAGAGAAAGGACTGTTTCAAAAAGTGATCAACAATATTATCTTCTGCTAGGTTTAATAAAATATATACAAAATAAAAAGTTCATTCCCTTTGTATTATGGGAGTCCTTAGTAATCTGAGTGGGAGAAAAGTAAAATATATAGAAGGGACATATACGTGAAGAAAATGAAAAAGTGTGAAGTCTTTACAGGAGTTTGACTGTGGGAAGGGGTGGAAGGACAGAGTGGTAGCTCTGTGTATCAGGATAATTTATGCTAGCTGCCTCTAACAGACAAACCCAAGGACTTCACATACTCAGTATGTCTCACTCATGTGGTGTTTGGTGATGATCCTTCCTGCACTTCCCAATCCCATAATCATGATGTCTAGAACATGTGGCCTCTAAGTTCACTGTGACAAGACCTATGGAAAAGGTACACCAGCTTTTAGCATTACATAAACCTTTCACTCACACTCCAAGAGCCAGAACCAGTCTAATGACCCAGGAAAATTGGAAATTTTAAGGGAGCTCTTGAAATAGTCAGTGTACATATACTGCTATACCACCCAAATTGAAGCAGCAGGTAGGGCTCAAGGAATATTCTTTTATTTGTTGATTGGTGTGCTTGGTTTGTTTTTTATGATGGGAGATATTGTAATCCATTTTTGTTATCTGATGAGAACAGTCTGGGAAGGAGAGAGGAATGAGATAGAAGCCGAAGAGAAAGGAAATCTCAGAAGACAGAATTTCATGGGAAGGGAAAAGGGAATAGAATCCAAAGCACACAAGCAAAAACTAGCCTCTGACACTTTATCTGTTGAGTCACTGTCATAAATGGAAGCCATAGAGATTGGTAGAATTATACTTTTAGATTTGGTGGTAGAAAGATTAAGTGCCCATTTGGTGACTTCTTTGTCATCATAATGTGAAGCATGGTTATCAGCTGAAACTCAAGTACGTGGTGAGGTGCAAGCCCAAGAGATTGAGGAACATGGTAAGGATGTGAAAGTTTCTAAGAAGAAAACATCTTCCATTGGAAACCTGCTTGATTTATTTCCTGCCACTTTCCCTCAAATATTCAGTTTTCCAACTACCCTAAAATATTTAACATAACACAAATGTTAGGCAGCCATGTGGGCTGCCCTGGTGGCTCAGATGGTAAAGAATCTGCCTAAAGGATGATGAGGGAGACTTGGGTTCAACCTGGGTCAGGAAGATCCCCTGGAGAAAGGAATGGCTACCCACTCCTATATTCTTGCCTGGAGAATTCCCATGGACAGAGGAGCCTGGCAGGCTATAGTCCATGGGGTTGCAAAGAGTCGGAATATGCCATGCAATTGCTCTGATTCCATATTATCCTTGCTTTTTCTCTTCCTGGATTAATCTCTCCAACCCCATCTTGTCTGCCTTGTATATCTTCAGCTCTTGACTCAAGTAGGAGCCCTTTTATGAAAACTTTTCTTCTTCCAGGAAGAGTTGGTCCCTTCTCCTTCCTCTTTCAGTGAACTATGTCTCTCTCATTAAACTCTAAGTTTCCTGAGATCGTGAAACCTTTATTCACAGAACCTAGTACACAGCATTGCACAAAATGTGGAGATACTCATAACTGCTGCTTGAAGTTACTGGCATTTAGTAGAGTATGAAGTATGTTAAAGATTGTGAATAAAGTTTGTCACTCTAAAGATCTGATAGAAATCTAAACTTCAAGTGTTTAAAATATAATTCAAAATAGCAAAACAGGATAGAAATCAGCCCATATTTACTAACAGAGAATGGGTGTTTTCTGCCACATAAGCAGCTAGTTCCAAGTCAGAAACACTGTAAATAACTAATTAAAATATCTTTCTGCTGTAATAAAAATAAAATGCCTTAAGCAGTCTAACCTGCTTTCCCCAACTCATTTAGCAACTTCCTTACTGTGTAAAGGCCCTTCACAAAATAGACACCAGCTTTGCAGAAGGTATTTTTGAATAATTGAAATATGAAAGCAAAAATTTTAAGACATGCCATCTGTTTTGTTTTTCTTGGAACCCAATGATTTTATCTTTCCTGAGTTTCAAACTACCTCACCCTTTATAGCAATTCATTAAAACTTCACAGCAGGGGGAAGGTGAACAGGAGAAGCACAGCCATAGGATATGAAAAATAGCTGTTTCTGTTCTGATTTCTGTATTCAGATCTCCCAATTAATCCAGGGCATTTCTATCACTTTGGGTTGTTTCTCTCAACTCTACAGACCCTACAGGCAGGAAAACTTGGAGCTAATTTTCAATCTGGCAACTCAATTTTTAACCAATCTAACCTGACATGGTTACATCTTCCATACCACTGTGCAAACCTAATTAAAATCACCACTGTTTAGGTAATAAAAGTATTGCCATATTTCTCAAAATCAAATTAAAATCCAGGATTCCAAAGTTGCCATCACTACATGCACCCCTGCACATTATTAGGAAGCAACATATAATTACTGGAGGCAGAGTTTATGGGGAGCACAAATTTATTTGGCTAGATTTTGGAGCATATTCCTTTATCCTCTATTAAGTTGCAAAATTAAATGTCCCCTCAAAAGTAGAGGCAACCCCCATTGCATGGGAAACACTGAAATTAAACTGGTACAATGGAAAGAACACTGGTCTCATATATGAGAGCCTCAACTTCCACAGCTCCTACTACTACCTAATGTGCAACACAATACCTCTGAGTCTAGGTTTTCTCACCTGTGAAATGGGGGATTTGGCCCTCTTGATCCCTAAGATCAATTTCAGTCCTACAATCTGCCTACAATCTAACTTACAATCTAGCCTTAGCAATGCAAAGGCTACAGAGAGCATTCATGTCTCATTGTGAAACCTATCTGTATTCTTTTCATATTGCCCAGTGCTGTGAAACTCAATAGGTGTTTAATAAATGGTGGATAAACATATGTATAAGTCAGCAGAATGCATGGAATTAGAAGAGAGAATCAGGGAGAATGATTGATTAAAAAGAAGGAAAAAAAATAAGACAAATGAAACATTTATTTAGCATACTTTCCCACTCCTTCTTTACTCACCTGCTATTTAATTTTTTTTAAGTACTGTTTGCTCCTAAACCAGTTGTGAAATAAATTGTTATGTATTAAAGTACCTGTTTTAATTAATATTTATCTTAGCAACAAGCATCAAAAAACCCCAAATAATAGTGGCTTAATTAAGAAAGATGAATCTCTCTCCCTCATGTAAATTAGGCACTTCAGAGCTGGTGGTATTGTTCTATGACCATCAGTACTATAGTCTCCCTCTGTTTTTTGTTCTCATTTTTCTTTTTTGAAAACTTTTTAATTTTATACTGGGGTATAGCCGATTAACAATGTTGTAATAGTTTTAGATGAACAGCAAAGGGGCTCAGCCATACATATATATGTGTCCATTCTCCCCCAGATTCCCCTCACATCCCAGCTGTCGCATAACATTGCTTTGCTCTCATTTTTAAAAGGAAGATTCCACCCTGCAGCCAAAAAGGCTGATCATCTGTAGCATAACTGCATGTCAGAACTAGGAGGCTAAAAAGGAAGAAAAAGGCTTGTCTTTGAGGAAACATCACATCATTTTACATGCAAAGAGCATAGTCATGGCCACACAAAGGAGGCCAAAAGTTCATTGTCTTTTGGTGTTTTTCTGGGAAAATATTACCACTAACATTTGGGGTGTATCTATTACTTTGAAAGAAGAGGAGAATGGATTTGGAGAGATGATACTTCCCATTGGGCTTCTGGCCTATGTACAAAATCTTGCTCTGGACTCAGGAAAAACTGTGAAGTAGCTTTTAGGGACATCTGGCTTCCATTTTCTGTGTCACTCTCATTTTTGTATAATAACAATTGCTTGTTTCCTCCCAATCTCTCTTAACCTGGAGGAAACTAGACAAACTCCTTCATTTTAATCTATTAGATGCTCATTGTGGTATCTCCTCAAAGAACATTTGCATTTTCAAAGAAATCTTAAGATTCAAAACTTAAGCCTAGAAATGAAATAAATGTCTCATTGAATAAAGGCCACAATGAAGGAAAAGGGGTTTTAGGAGGCACTCTCCCATGAGCAGCTCAAATGTTACAGCTGAGCACTGTGTTGGCTTCACTGGTGGCTCAGACAGTAAAGAATCTGCCTGCAATGCAGGAGACCTGGGTTCGATCCCTGGGTTGGGAAGATACACTGGAAAAGGGAATAGCAACCCACTCCAGTATTTTTGCCTGGAAAATTTCATGGACATGGACAAAGGAGCCTTCAGGCTACAGTCCATGGGTCACAAAGAGTCAGACACAACTGAACAACTAACACAAGTAACACGTCCAGCAATAAGGCCAACCTGATATCACCTTCATTATTGTTTTTTCTCCAATAATTCTTGTCTCCATCCTTCTGCTGAGTCATGATTTTCTTCTTTCTATGCACTTATTAACTGTTATAGAACTACATGGTATATAGAAGAGTTTTATTTTATGCTATAACTAAACTTGATTTTCTAAATCTAAATGAAGATTACAGCTTGACATCATTGAAAACTTTAGGTTACAAATCTGCCAAATATTGAACTACCAAAATCTTAGTAGATACTAATTTATGGACACTAATATACTCAAATGCCATTAATGATATTACATTTTAATGAACGATAGTTATGCTTATGAAAGCAACAATAATGAGGTAAGTAACATCTATCACTATCAGTTCAGTTCAGTCACTCAGTCGTGTCTGACTCTTTGTGAACCCATGAACTGAAGCACGCCAGGCCTCCCTGTTGATCACCAACTCCCAGAGTCCACCCAAACCCATGTCCGTTGTGTCAGTGATACCATCAAACAATCTCATCCTCTGTCATCCCCTTCTCCTCCTGCCCTCAATCTTTCCCAGCATCAGTTCAGTTCAGTTCACTTCAGTCACTCAGTCATGTCCGACTCTTTGCAATCCCATGATTTGCAGCACGCCAGGCCTCCCTGTCCATCACCAACTCCTGGAGTTCACTCAAACTCACATCCATTAAGTCAGTGATGCCATCCAGCCATCTCATCTTCAGTCATCCCCTTTTCCTCCTGCCCCCAATCCCTCCCAGGATCAGGGTCTTTTCCAATGAGTCAACTCTTCACATGAGATGGCCAAAGTAATGAAGTTTCAGCTTTAGCATCATTCCGTTCAAAGAACATCCAGGACTGATCTCCTTTAGAATGGACTAGTTGGATCTCCTTGCAGTCCATGGGACTCTCAAGAGTCTTCTCCAACACCACAGTTCAAAAGTATCAATTCTCTGTCACTCAGTTTTCTTCACAGTCCAACTCTCACATCCATAAATGACCACTGGAAAAACCATACCCTTGACTAGAGGGATCTTTGTTGGCAAAGTAATGTCTCTGCTTTTTAATATTCCCAGCATCAGGGTCTTTTATAATGAGTCAGCTCTCCACATCAGGTGGCCAAAGTATTGGAGTTTCAGCTTCAACATTAGTCCTACCAATGAATACCCAGGACTGATCTGCTTTAGGATGGACTGGTTGGATCTCCTTGCAGTCCAAGAGACTCTTAAGAGTCATCTCCAACACCACAGTTCAAAAGCATCAATTCTTCGGTGCTCAGCTTTCTTTATAGTTCAACTCTCACATCCACACATGACTACTGGAAAAACCATAGACTTGACTAGAGGCTATATTACTTTGTTGGCAAAGTAATGTCTCTGCTTTTTAATATGCTGTCTAGGTTGGTCATAACCTTCCTTCCAAGGAGCCAGCGTCTTTTAATTTCATGACTGCAATCACCGTCTGCAATGATTTTGGAGCCCAGAAAAATAAAGTCAGCCACTGTTTCCACTGTTTCCCCATCAATTTTTCATGAAGTGATGGGACCAGATGCCATGAACTTTGTTTTCTGAATGTTGAGCTTTAAACCAACTTTTTCACTCTCCTCTTTCACTTTCATCAAAAGGCTCTTTAGTTCTTCACTTTCTGCCATAAGGGTGGTGTCATCTGCATATCTGAGGTTATGGATATTTCTCCCGGCAATCTTGATTCCAGCTTCTGCTTCCTCCAGCCCAGCGTTTCTCATGATGTACTCTGCATATAAGTTAAATATACAGCCTTGATGTACTCCTTTCCCTATTTGGAACCAGCTTGTTGTTCCATGTTTAGTTCTAACTGTTCTTCCTAACCTGCATACAGGTTTCTCAAGAGGCAGGTCAGGTGGTCTAGTATGCCCATCTCTTTCAGAATTTTCCACAGTTTATTGTGATCCACACAGTCAAAGGCTTTGGCATAGTCAATAAAGTAGAAATAGATGTTTTTCTGGAACTCTCTTGCTTTTTCCATGATCCAGTGAATGTTGGCAATTTGGTCTCTGATTCCCCTGTCTTTTCTAAAACCAGCTTGAATATCTGGAAGTTCACGGTTCACATATTGCTGAAGACCGGCTTGGAGAATTTTGAGCATTACTTTACTAGCGTGTGAGATGAGTGCAATTGTGTGGTAGTTTGAGCATTCTTTGGCATTACCTTTCTTTGGGATTGGAATGAAAACTGACCTTTTCCAGTCCTGTGGCCACTGCTTAGTTTTCCAAATTTGCTGGCATATTGAGTGCAGCACTTTCACAGCATCATCTTTTAGGGTTTGCAATAGCTCAACTGAAATTCCATCACCTCCACTAGCTTTGTTTATAGTGATGCTTCCTAAAGCCCACATGACTTCACATTCCATGATGTCCAGGTCTTAGGTGAGTGTGAGTGATCATCGTTATTATTTGGGTGGTGATGACCTTTTTTGTACAGTTCTTCTGTGTATTCTTGCCACCTCTTCTTAATATCTTCTGTTTCCTTTAAGTCCATACAATTTCTATCCTTTATTTTGCCTATCTTTGCATGAAATATTCCCTTGGTATCTCTAATTTTCTTGAAGAGATCTGTAATCTTTCCCATTCTGTTGTTTTCCTCTATTTCTTTGCACTGATCACTGAGGAAGGCTTTCTTATCTCTCCTTGCTATTCTTTGGAAATCTGCATTCAAATGGGTATATCTTTCCTTTTCGCTTTTGCTTTTCACTTCTCTTCTTTTTACAGCCATTTGTAAGGCCTCCTCAGACAGCCATTTTGCTTTTTTGTATTTCTTTTTCTTGGGGATGGTCTTGATCCCTATCTCCTGTACAATGTCACAAACCTCTGTCCATAGTTCATCAGGCACTCTGTCTATCAGATCTAGTCCCTTAAATCTATATCTCACTTCCACTGTAGTCATAAGGGACTTGATTTAGGTCATAGTTGAATGGTCTTGTAGTTTTCCCCACTTCTATTACTATAAGACATTCTAATTTATGGAATAAATTCAGCCCTTCATTTGCCCCATTGTGCCTAGCTATTAGAGCACAGGTATGGGTTATTTTTTTTTTGCCAGTTTATTTTTTTTTAATTGAAGGATAATTGCTTTACAGAATGTTGTGGTTTTCTGTTAAACATCAATAAGTATAAGCCATAGGTACACCCATGTCCCCTCCCTCCCAAACTTCCCTCCCATCTCCCTCCACATCCTACCCTTCTAGATTGTCACAAGCTACTGTTTGAGTTCCCTGAGTCATACAGCAAATTCCCACTGGCTATCTATTTTACCTGTGGTATTATAAGTTTCCATGTTACTCTCTACATACATGTTACCCTCTCTCTCCTCCCCTCTCCCCATGTCCATAGGTCTGTTCTCTGTCTGGTTCTCCATTGAGTGAGTGAAATCCCTCAGTCATGTCTGACTCTTTGCAACCCCATGGACTATACAGTCCATGCAATTCTCCAGGCCAGAATACTGGAGTGGGTAGCCTTATCACTTCTCCAGGGGAATCTTCCCAACCCAGGCATCGAACCCAGGTCTCCCACACTGCAGGTGGATTCTTTACCAACTGAGCTATCAGGGAAGCCCCTGGTTCTCCTTTGCTGCCCTGAAAATAAGTTTATCAGTAGCATCTTTCTAGATTCCATACATATGCATCAGTATATGATATTTATATTTCTCTTTCTGATTTACTTTATTCTGTATAATAGGCTCTAGGTTTGTCCACCTCATTAGAACTGACTCAAATTTGATTCCACATTGTGAATCACTTATCATTCACATGGTTCACTTTATAGATATTGTGATCTACTGGGTGAATTCCAGATTCTAAATTAAACAGCACGGAGCATGACAGCTCTCCATATCTATAAACTTCTGTTTAGAACAATTGTAGACTGCTTAAAATTGGTCTAAAGCATCTGGTAGGTGTTATTTCACTTAAACATGGTACATTTTTATCTAAATTAAAATTTTGGAAGATTTTAGGAATCTTTTAAAGATACCACAGTTATGCTGAGGAGTTGGAAATAATTGGGACTCAGTTTCATGACCACCTACTGCACCAACATGCAAGTTCCTCAGACAGCATTTGTTCTGAGTCCCCAGGCCACTCAATTCTGACTAGGTCAAAGAATGGTACATAAAAGGAGGAAGGTATGTGCAATGAAATATCTGGGAAACTCTTAAAATGGCAAAGTCCTGAGTTTCAATCTTATATAGGCATAGAGTGCAGATAGAGTGCTAAAATCTTGATTTTTTTTTTAATTACTAGAAAATCAAGTGATTCTGATAGAGGTTGCAGTAGTTGGAATACTCCCCTTTCCCCACCTCATAATCTCCTGAACCTGTGACTATTTACCTTAAGAAAGGAAATTTATATTTTGATATTGAACTCCATGAGCTGTTTGTTTATTTTGGATATTAAGCTTTTGTCCACTGCTTCATTTGCAAATATTTTCTCCCATTCTGAAGGTTGTCTTTTCCTCTTGTTTATGATTTCCTTTGCTGTTCAAAAGCTTTTAAGTTTAATTATGTGATTGTGGTAAATGACTTTGAGATGGGGAAGAAGAGCCTAGATTACCCAGGTGAGTCCGATCTAATCACCCAGTCCTTAAAAGTAGAGGACCCTTCCCAGCTGTGGTCAGAGGAGCAGGCTAGAGAGGTAGCTCAGAGACATTTAACGTTGCTGGCTTTAAAGATGGAGGTAGATCACCGTGAAACAAGAAATGTAGGTTGCCTCTGAAAGCTTTTATGAAAGGCTTGGAATTTTTTTTGTTTTTGTTTTTCTTTTTCTACAGGCTTCAGAAAGGAACACAGACCTGCTGACACAGTGGTTTTAGCCAATGAGATCTGTATTGGACTTCTAACCCACAGAACTATACTGTACTCAATTTATGTTGTTTTAAAACTGTGGTGTTGGAGAACACTCTTGAGAGTCCCTTGGATTGCCAGGAGATTCAACCAGTCCTGGGTGTTCATTTGGAAGGACTGATACTAAAGCTGAAACTCCAGTACTTCGGCCACCTCATGCAAAGAGTTGACTCATTGGAAAAGACTCATGCTTGGAGGGATTGGGGGCAGGAGAAGGGGACGACAGAGGATGAGACAGCTGGATGGCATCACCAACTCGATGCACATGAGTTTGAGTGAACTCCGGGAGTTGGTGATGGACAGGGAGGCCTGGCGTGCTGCAATTCATGGGGTCGCAAAGAGTCGGACACGACTGAGTGACTGAACCGAACTGAACTGAAGCCTTTAAATTTGTGACAGTGTGTTAGAGAAACAGTAGAAAACGGATACATGGGTTGCCTAAAAATCTGCAAATTCCTGTTAAGTATTCAAAAATACTAAAGCACACAACCAAATGACATTCAAGTGGAATGAGTGTGATCTATTCCTCAAAAGGGAAAACCTTTTCTTCGATGTTCAATTACTTAAATTCAGTAGTGGGTATTGCTCTTATGATATGGTTATAAGATATGGTTTCAATTTCATCAAAAACTAAAAAAGAGTAAAGGATAAAAAGTATAATATCATATATGAAACGAGTCGCCAGTCCAGGTTCGATGCACGATACTGGATGCTTGGGGCTGGTGCACTGGGACGACCCAGAGGGATGGTATGGGGAGGGAAGAGGGAGGAGGGTTCAGGATGGGGAACACGTGTATGCCTGAGGCGGATTCATTTCAATATATGGCAGAACCAATACAATATTGTAAAGTTTAAAAATAAAATAAAATTTTAAAAAAAGATATAAAGGTAAGGAAGAAAAGAATGCAGGAAGTAGAAAGGGAATAAGGAGAAAACAAAACAAAAAAAAAATGAGAGAAAAACAGGAGACTTGTTTACTTATGTTGGGGAAGTAGCCTGATAAAAGATTTTAATGCTTTCTTATTACCAACAAAGGCCCAGCAAGTTAAAGTCATGAAGTGGCCTAATAAATAGCCAGGACCGCTCCATAATTGTAGAACTTTTTTTCTGAACATGCCAAAGCTATTATGCCCTGTGAAGCACATGTGCACCAGTAATTTTGATTCTGTTCTAAATTTGGCTCCTAATCACTATTCCACTTTCAATCAAAAACACTCTGCATCTCCTGTCTCCAAGCATTTTGACTTTTTAATTTCTGTAATAAAATCTCAATCTGCTGAATGCTATATATTTCCCAAATCCTGAACTCCAACTTGATACATTTTAAAACCCAACCGAGTTCTCTTGTCTCTTTTCCAGGGCCAATCAAAAGCAAACTGTAAATGGGGAGAAGTTTGGTTTTGAGTAAAGAGTTTTTCTCTTGCTAGAGGCTACAATCTACTCCATAGGTTGGAAACCCTAAGGCTATGTGGAAAGTTCCTAAAAGCTTGTGAGCCTCAGGCAGAGGTAATTTGGAGGGCATGTAGAAGGTTTGAGTTTCCATATTTTACAGCCAAATATCAGATTTAGAAAAAGTAATGGTTAAAGCATTTACGGGAGAAGGCAATGGCACCCCACTCCAGTACTCTTGCCTGGAAAATCCCATGGACGGAGGAGCCTGGTAGGCTGCAGTCCATGGGGTCGCTAGGAGTCGGACACGACTGAGCGACTTCGCTTTCACTTTTCACTTTCATGCATTGGAGGAGGAAATGGCAACCCACTCCAGTGTTCTTGCCTGGAGAGTCCCAGGGACACGGGAGCCTGTTGGGCTGCCGTCTATGGGGTCGCACAGAGTCGGACACGACTGAAGTGACTTAGCTTAGCAAAGCATTTACTAGTTAATATGAAGATCTACTAGAAAATATGTAGATGACATAACTCTTAGCTTGGTAAGAGCAAGGAGTCTTGGTAATTGGTCTCAGCCCTTATCTAGGTAAATAGTGCCATGAACCATCATGTTCATTGTCTTTTGGGAAAGTTAACTTTTTCCTCTGAATTTTTTTTTTCTGGATGAATACTCTGATTTACCAGAAATAAGACAGTGCTTACTATCATGTTTATAAAAGTTCCTTATTTCTGCTAACACACTGATCCAGAGAGATCTTGGTCTCCCTAAGCCTTTCTTCTCTGTGAATATCCTATCCACTTTCCATGTTTTATTTCTCCTCCATAGACTCACCCAGTGCTCCAGCTGTCCCAGTTGCCATGTCAGAGCATAATGGATAATTCACAGAGCTTCATTATCGTGAGTTAATCCTCTTGCAGTCTAAACTCCCAGTAGGTTCTAACTAAGGAAATAATGAGTAAGCCAGGATCCAAAGGCAACCTCTAGCCCAGTTACCTTTTACAATATGGCCCAGGAATTCAGTTTATGAAAAGCAGTCAGATTTGGATTAAAAGTATATTTTAAGACAATTGAGGCAATTACGGGGAAACTTTTTTTAATGTGCATTCTTTTGAATTGAACTAAGCATGAGCAGAAGAGATTTCTTCATGAGATGGACATTTTTCTTTGTTTTAATTGAAACTGAAACTCGAACACAAGGATCTGTAAGAATATGAATTATACTGCATGGTCAGAGCATGTGGCAGCCTCCCCTCAAAAAATAAAAAAAAAATAAAAATGGGTGATGCTAACACTGCTGATAGCATGTGTCACCCTCCTTAGGTAGCCCATGTAAGGAGGAGAGAAATAAACAAAAAAGACTTGCATATAAAAATAAAACCACAAAATCTCTAAAAGGAGTATCATAGAATGTGGTGGTGGTTATTATTGATATTCTGTAGTGGAGAAGCATTTCTATGTTTTTTATATTTATTACAAAATTTTCAAATATGTAGTATGGTAGGCATAATAGCTCCCCAAAGATACCTACAACATCATCCCTGAATCCTGTGACTATATTACTTTACAGGACAAAAGGGAGTTTGGAGGTATAATTGAGGAAATGAATTTTAAGATAAAGAGATGGTTACCCTGGATTATCCAGGTGAACCCAGTCTAATTAAAAGCAGAGAGCCGTCTCTGGCTGGAGTCAAAGTGATGTGACAGAAGTTGGAGGGAAGAAGGTTTGAAAGATGTTGATCCACCTTTGCTGAAGGGAGACCACCTGGAAAGAATGAGCCATGAGCCAGATTGTGGCAGCCTCTTGGAGAAGGCGATGGCACCCCACTCCAGTACTCTTGCCTGGAGAATCCCATGGATGGAGGAGCCTGGTAGGCTGCAGTCCATGCGGTCGCTAGGAGTCAGACATGACTGAGCGACTTCACTTTCACTTTTCACTTTTATGCACTGGAGAAGGAGATGGCAACCCACTCCAGTGTTCTTGCCTGGAGAATCCCAGGGACGGGGGAGCCTGGTGGGCTGCCATCTCTGGGGTCGCACAGAGTCGGACATGACTGAAGCGACTTAGCAGCAGCAGCAGCAGCAGGGGGATAGATGTACCTAGCTGACAGCCAGCAAGGAAACTGAGAGCTCAGTCCTATGACTGAAAGGAATTAATCTGCCCTTAGAAGCACATTAGTTCCCCAAGCCTTGAGAAAGGAACTCAGCCTTGCTGACTAGTTAAATTTGATTTTATTATATTGGAAGTAGAGGTCCCAATTGAACTATTCTGTACTTGCTCTTCTGATCTCCATTCAAGTTAACAAATTACAGAAGCAATAGAAAACTAATTCATATTTTAAAAATGAAATATGATAAACATCTATGCCCACTGCTTAAATTCAACAACCCTAAACATCGTCATATTACTCATTTATGTTGTATTTTGCTCAATTATTTCAAAGTGTGTTTTAGAAGACCTGACTTAATCACTAAGTACTTGATCATGCATCTCTTCAAAAAAATACTCTCCTACATAAGCACAGTATCATTATCACAATTAACAAATTGAAAATACAGTCAGTTCTGTTATAATGCTTCTCATGAAATGTGAATTTGTTCCAATGCAATTAATACATTAGGAACAATTTGAGCATAACAGGACTTTGAATTTGCTTATGACTATGATGTTGTCAGAAAGCTATAAATACTTTCAGCTTTTCTATTATTTGGAACAGGATCCAATCAAATACCAGATTGCATTTGGTTATGTCTCTTAAACACCTTTTTTTTTTTCTAATGACACTGATTTTTTGTTTTGTTTTGTTTTTTGATTGGGCCAACTGTCTTAATAGACTATCTTAGATTGTTTCTGGGCTTATCTAATTGTATCCTCAAAATTTAATTTGTTTCTCCCTTACATTTTCTGTAAAATGTTATTTAGAACCAAAGTTTTAATTACAGTCAGTTATATATTTGGGAAGAGCAACTCACAGGTGAAAACTAAATAACCCCTCCTCTCCTTTCTTTCATCAACTGGGTCTATTTGTTATTCTGTCTAAATTTCTACTGACAAGTCAAGAAAAATGTTTAATTCTTCCCTTTACCAGTTTTAAGAATAAGGAGTAGGTGTAATAGAAATAGGGGATTTCTAGGTAAAACGCAGAAGTAATAAAAGAGAAGATTAGTATACAGTAGGTATAGGTATTTTTAAATGAATGTATCATAAAATTATGAAGTTAAAAGAGTAAACTAGAAAGATTTATTACTCATATTGTAGATAACTGCTAATTTCTCTAAAAGAAAAAAAATCTATTAATCAGTAAGAAAAATACCAGCACTTCTATAGAAAAATTAGGAAAATGACTATCAATATATAGAGAAATGTACATGGCTCAAAAGTATTAATATGTCAACATTTATCTCACTTTTCTAGTATCAATGTATAACTTTTTTCAATGTGCAATAAAAATGATAAAATACATTGTGATTGAAATGTGGAGCAACTGGTGTTTTTACGTGTTGCAGCTAAAAGTCAAAGTATATAAAACCTTTATTAAAGGCTATTTGGCAATTTTTTTTTAATGTTGGAACTGATATATGGATTTTTAATTTTTGTATATTGGAGTATATTTTGTATATTTTTCTTAAATTTTGCATATTTTGTATATTAATATTGGAGTATAGTTGATTAACAATGTTATGTTAGTTTCAGGTGTCCAGCAAAGTGATTCTGTGATACATACACATTTATTTATTATCTTTCAAGTTCTTTTCTCATTTAGTTTCAAGTTCTTTTCCTATTTAGGTTATTAGAGAATATTGAACAGAGTTCCTGTGCTATACAATATATTTATATATACACCACATCTTCCTATTGGTTATCTATTTTAAATATAGCAGTGTGTATGTGTCAATCCCCAATTCCCACTCTCTCCTTCCCCTCCCCTCTTCTTCCCTGGTAACCATAAATTCATTCTCTAAGTCTGTGAGTCTATTTGTAACTGAAAATACGGGCCAGCTGCTTGCCACCCAAAAGCCAATAAAGAGATCAAATTGGTGGACAGGAAAGTTTGCTTTATTTTGGATGCTGGCAACTGGGAGGGTTGGGGGCAGACACCTGTCCAAAGCTCAACCCCCCCAACCCCTGACAATCAGTGGGCAAGAGCTTTTAGAGGCAGAGGGAGGGGGCTACATACAGAAACAGCACAGTCAGCTCTAACAGTGGCCTTGAAATTGGTCCTTGGTGGTCTGACCATTATCATCTTGATTGTTTTCAGCACAGTTGATCTTCAGTTCCAGATTTGGTTTGTTTCCATTCCTATGAGGCCAGTTCTCAGAATTATGGCAGTTTATGTCCTGGCTACAGTCTGGTCATCATGTAGTTAACTTCTTCCATCTGGTAGATGTTTCAGTATCTGTAAAACAGCTCACAGGCTATGACTCAGTATATTATCTATAGTCCTTGAATATCCTTAATAATTGAACTATTATAATTTGGTCTCCTTTAACTCTTTTCTTTTGTTTCTGCATTTTGTCACATCTCTGATTAAACTTATTCTTTGACTAAATCTTGTCCACAGACAAAAGGCAGGCAGAGGACATGGGAGGCAAGGACCACAGGGTCCTGCTCCATTTCATGTTTCTGTTTTGTGAATAAGTTCATTTTTATTATTAAAAAAAAATTCCACATATAAGTGATATCATATGATGCTTATCTTTCTCTGTTTGACTTACTTCACTTAGTATGATAATCTCCAGACCCATCCATGTTGTTGCAAATGGCATTATTTCATTATTTTTAATGGTTGAGTACTTTTCCATTGTATATATACGTATGCATATATATATATATATATATATATATCTCACATCTGTATCCATTCCTCTGTTGATGGACATTCTAGTTGCATCCACATTCTTATTATTATAAATAGTGGTGCAGTGAATATTGGGGTGCATGTATCTTTTCAAATTATGGTTTTCTCTGGATATAGGCCCAGGAGTGGGATTGCTAGATTACATGGTAGCTCTGTTTTCAGTTTTTTAAGGAAACTCCATACTATTCTCCATGATGGCTGCACCAACTTACATTCCCACCAACAGTTTAGAAGGGTTCCCTTTTCTCCACAACCTCTCCAGATTATTTGTAGACTTTTTGATCATGGCCGTTCTGATTGGTCTAAGGTGATAGCTCATTGTCATTTTAATTTGCATTTCTCTAATAATTTGTGATGTTGGGCATCTTTTTGTGTGTCTCTTGGCTATCTATGTGTCTTCTTTGGATAAACATCTATTTAAGTCTTCTGCCCACTTTTCGATTGGGATACTTTTTTTAAAAAATTGAGCCAAATGAGCTGTTTGTAAATTTTAGAAATTAATCTCTTGTCAATCACATCATCTGCAAATATTTTCTCCCATTCTGGGTTGTGAGTTTCATTTTGTTTATGGTTACCTTTGCCATGCAAAAGCTTTTGTTTTTAAATAAAACCCATTTGTTTATTTTTTCAATTTGTTTCCATTACTCTAGGAAAGAGAAAAGGTATGATTGTGATTTATTTCAGAGTGTTCTTCCTATATTTTTCTCTAAGAGTTCTATATTATCCAGTCTTAAATTTAGATCTTTAATTCATTTTTAGGTTGTGTGTGTGTGTGTGTGTGTGTGTGTGTGTGTATGGTGTTAAATTATGTTCTAATTTCATTGTTTTACATGAAGGTGTGCAGTTATCCAACCACCATTTATTGAAGAGACTGGCTTTTCTCCATTGTCTGGTCTTGCCTCCTTTGTCATAAATTAATTGACCATAGGTATGTGAGTTTATTCTGGGCTTTCTATCCTGTTCCATTGGTCTATATTTTTGTTTTTGTGCCAGTACTATACTGTTTTGATAACTGTAGCTTTGTAGTATTGTCTGAAGTCAGGGAGCCTTATTCCTCAAGCTCTGTTTTTCCTAAGATTGCTTTGGCTATTTGTGTCTCCATGCAACTTAAAAAAATTTTGTTCTGCTTCTATGAAAAAATGCCATTGGTAATTTGATAGGGCTTGCATTGAATACACAGAGCACTTGGTACTGATTATCAAAATTAATCCATATACTCTTTTAATCACTTCTCCTTAAGAATTTAGCCTATGGATATTCTTATAGATTAAAGACTAATGTAGACAGTATTTCCATTACATTTTCAGTAGTTTGGTAATGGTCTACATGTCCATTAGTTAGGATTGAGTAAAAAAATTTGTACAGGCTTTTCAGATGAAGGGCTTCCCTCATAGCTCAGTCAGTAAAGAATCTGCCTGCACTTCAGGAGACCGGGGTTCGATTCCTGGGTCAGGAAGATCCCCTGGAGAAGGAAATGGCAACTCACTCCATATTCTTGCCTAGAGAATCCCATGGACAGAGGACCCTGGAAGCTCCCATATTAAGTGAAAACGCAACATGCAGAACAGTGAAAATAGGCCAGAACTGGCATCTATTGAAAATATAGGTATGTCTACAAGCATGTGTGCACAGATCATATACACATAGTCATTGCTGTCCAACTCTTTGCAACCCTATGAACTGCAGCCTGCCAAACTCCTGTGTCCATGGGGATTCTCCAGGCAAGAGTACTGGAGTAGATTGCCATGCCCTCCTCCAGAGGATCTTCCTGACCCAGGGATTGAATCCAGCTTCTTGTGGTCTCTTATGCCTCCTGCATTGGCAGGCGGGTTCTTTACTACAAGCTCCACCTGGGAAGCCCAGCACAAACATACATGTGCCTATCTGCAAAAGTAACTGATAGCAGTCCCATCTTGGAATGAGAACTATGTGGCTGGGAACAAGAACTGGAGAGAAATATTTTAATATATATTCTTTTGTACTTTGTGAAGGTTATGCTTCCTGGATGTATTACCTATCCAAAAATAAAATACATATGTATGACTGGAAGAGATCACTTAATGGGTGAATCTCATAGAAGGGGAAAATTCAAGAGCTTTGTTTTCATTTATGGAGGCTAGAATTTGGATATCAAGGTGACAGAGGATTAAGATCCCACTGCAATATGAGGAAAGAATGCTTCCTCATATCTTCTAGCTTCTGATGGTCTCAGGTGTTTCCTGACCTGTGAGAAAATAACTCCAACCTCTGCCTCTGTCTTTACACTGCCCTCTTTTCTGTATGTTTTTACAAATCTCCTTCTCTTGAAGAACACCAGTCACTGGATTTAGACCACCCCCTGCCCAACCTAGGATGACTTTATCACAAGATGCTTAATTATGTTTGCAAAGACCCTATTTCCAAATGAGATCACATTCTGAGGTTTCAGGTGATGTGAATTTTGGAGGGGACACTACTTAACACACAACATATTCCTACCAGGGGAGCTGAGAGGGTAACATTCTGAGCTGCCATGAATGTAGTGAAAAGTGAAAGTTCTGTTGCTGTGAGAGAGAGGGCTAAACTGATTTAGAGGGAACAAGCTGTCTCTGGCTCCCTGCACTAGCTTGGTTTTATTTTTACCTCACTGTTTAGTCCCTTTTTTAGTCATTATGGTTTTCTTTCCCTTTTCTTTTTCCCCTGAACTTTGTGTGTTGGAGAGCCTCAGATCCTAGTTCTTGAATTTCCCTAACTCTGATTTCCCTGGATACTGAGTTTCATATCCAAAATCTTTAAGACCCTAGCTTCTCATCAGTGCCCTCACCATTGTGCCCAAGCCAGGACCACAGAGTGTGTCCAATTGTAGTCTCAAAGATTGGTCACTCTCAGAGCCTTGCTGTTCAGTCCGTGCATCCTATTTTGTGGCCCAAACACTGGCTACTACACACATCTTCTAACTCCCAGCAGTTTGGTTCTCATGTTTTTCCCTCTATCTGGAATTCTTTCAAATTCTTCTACCGTGTTCCAACTCATTCTTCAACTGTCAGATAAATACAGCTTCCTGAGAGAAGCTTTCCCCAACCTATCACAAATCAGTCCATGCCCCCTATTATATACTCTCACCTTTTACTCTCTACGCTTTTCCATCATAACACTTATTTCCATTAAATTGAATTCATCTATGCCATTGTGTACTGAATGAAAGGCAGCATGGCAGAGTGATGAAGAGCACAGGTTCTGGACCCAGTTCAACTGGGTTTAAATCCTATCTCATAACCTCCTAGCTTTCTGACCTTGGACAAATTGCTAGACTATCCTCAGCTTCCTCATGTGAAAAATAGGATGAACATAGTATATACCTGATGAGACAGCTGTGGGAATAAGGATATGAGCATGTCCATATGTAGAGACATGTGAATAAATACAGCTGATACATGTGACAGCCATGTATTCAGCCATGGAATAATAATATGTTTCTATGAGTGATACAACTTGAATTTAGGTATTATAAAAGCTGTAACTTAAAATTGCAGATGACTTGAGGCACGACTGCATATTTTGTTAAAGTATATGCTTTTTAGAAAGGCTCCTTATATGTGTGAAAGATAACACTGCTGCTGCTACTGCTGCTAAGTCGCTTCAGTCGTGTCCGACTCTGTCCGACCCCATAGAAGGCAACCCACCAGACTCCCCTGTCCCTGGGATTCTCCAGGCAAGAACACTGTTGTGGGTTGCCATTTCCTTCTCCAATGCATGAAAGTGAAAAGTGAAAGTGAAGTTGCTCAGTTGTGTCCGACTCTTCGCAACCCCATGGACTGCAGCCTACCAGGCTCTTCCATCCATGGGATTTTCCAGGCAAGAGTACTGGAATGGGGTGCCACACAGATTGTCTCAAATTCCTATTTTCCCCCTTGTCTTGTTCAAAACATCGGCTTAGGTGCAGAATACTATGATTCTAAGCTTTCTATAAGCCAGAAATGAGTAGGAGATCAAGTTTTGACCAATGACAAGGATAGAGAAATACCTGGGAGGACTTTTCATGTCAAATCAAAAGACAGATCCTTCCGGGAGAAGACTTAAGTGGTGGTTACTGAACCCTTTGCTGAATTCCCCTTCCCAGAATTCATGAGATCCAAATATTGAAGAATGGTAGAACAAGTGAATGAAAAGAGCCAGGTGCTTGATGACTTTTTTTGTACAACTATATTAGCCCTGGATGCCTACACTGGACTTCTTATTATATGAGAAACATTAACCCTAAAAGGCTAAGTAGACATGCAATGGCCAGACTAAATACAGGAATAGAACTCTGGTTCACAAATGAAGCCCAGGAAGCCAAACCCCTGCAGCAATGAGCCTAGAAATGGTCAGAACTTTGTCAAGGGTTCCTGACAACTGTTTTTGCTTTCTCTCCTCATTCAAACTCAAGATCAACCAGCAAATGTCAGTGTTTCCCTCCAAACCAATCATATAAGATGCCCTATTCCTAGAGAGCCTGCCTCCAGCTTCCCCAAGTCAATAACCTCCAATCAGAGCACATGTGAAACCTTGTCTTTTTTTTTTTTTTAACTATAAAATCTTCCCAATCCTCCAATTGCCTTTGAGTCTCTGCCAAATGCAAATGACAATGTCTGACTCACTTACTATAGAAAGTTCTGAATAAATAGTCTGCTTTTTCTCATTTGGGTGGTCTTCGTTTGTTTTCACAACCTTGTATGTGTTTAAACATCTGTTTGCCAGTTTTTCTGTTACTCAAGGCTAAGTGAAATCTTGATGTACCATTATTGTTGATGCTTTTAATGAGCTATTTTACTAATAAGACAAGGAAAACTATTCCTGAGTGCAGTGTGTCTCAAACTTCAGTGTGCATATAAACTCCCTGGGTGTCTGATGTAGTTGGTGTGGGGTGAGGCCCAAGTCTCTGGTTCTAACAAGTTCCCAGGTTATATCAATGCTACTGATCTGAGTACATTTTGAATGGCAAGTCCACAGTGGATACCTTCCAGCAAGCATTTAGATCTCCAACAATTTTATAATTAAAAGTATCAATTTTCCTTTCTGATGGGGGAGAATGATGCTAGGAGGGCATGGGTTCAGCCAAAGAAAATGAACATGGTATTTCATGTTCTCCTTGCCTCCAGACTTGGTTCTTTGATGTCTGGGACCTCTCTAGGTTTCCCTTCTAGACATTCTGGGTAGGCAAAGTCAAAGAGTTAAATAAAAATGCACTAGAAAACCATGCATCCAATCTGAATCCCTCACTCAAACACTCTTCTTTGTGAAAAGCAATGAGAAGTCCGTGCCTGACATTCTAGTTGCTGCAGGGCTTGACCACCCATTGGTCATACAATCTGGTCTTCCAGTATCAAAATGATGACACAGCAGTGCTTCAGTAATGAGAGGAAAATGTTTCTAGAATGAGCCTGCAAAATGCTGAGTCTCCAACAGATAAATCTGAGAATGAGAGAGGGGGGAATTAATCAACAATTTCACTATAGCCACATTTTTTACTTTCAGAACAAACATACAGCTTTTCCCAAATCACTGCCTTATGCAAACACTATAAGAAAAAAGCACCCCACTACAATAAATAATGAGTCTGTTTATTAACATCACAGAAAAGAATACTCTGAATTTCTGAGGGAAGTTTTATGTTCTGAAGACTAAGCCTGAAATTTTATTCAAACAAAATCTTGATCAAAGGCCCTGTCAAGAGAAGAAATCTTAGAATCCGGTTCTTACCTTTTTTTCCAGGTATTTTGAAATGCATGAAACTCAAATAGGAGTTTCCCACAACCCCTAAGCAGGCACAGAAGCTGTCTCCAGTCTCAAATTTGTGGCAACGTGGTAGATTATGAACAAATCTACCAAGAACACATCGTTTTGAGAATTATAAATCAGACTGGCTGCTCCACTCACAGAAAATAAAGCCATTATCATAACTTCCTCACCAGGATCTGAAAGTCACCAAAACATGAAAGCCTGTTATACCTCCTGATATGCAGTAAATGGATATTAAAGCATATGGACTAGCAATTATATCTTAGAGTGATAATCTGGCAATCTTTGTGCTCTCTGAGAGCATAGTAAAAGTAAATATAATCTTAAATGTGGTAGATGACCAAGACAGTCTACTAGATTTACTTGACTAAAAGCTTGATGGTCTTCTCTATGCCCTAACATCCCTTTTCTTACAGAATTTACATTAGAAAACTTGTGATTGTGAACCCTTTCCTTGCCCCTTTGATATGTAAATCTTCCTAAAAGTTTCTTACCAGTTTCACCACCCAGAAATGTCTGTCTGAAGGACTTGGGTGTCATCTCTTTGAAATAAAGTCAAGGAAACAACCATAGGTGTGAACAGGTACACAGGGTATTTGGGGCCTCAAGGCTCTTTCTTTTGGAGGAGCTTCTACTTCCCTGAAGGGTGAAGTTCCTCGTCACTCATTTAGCTCCTGCTTCTGGGAGAGGTCCAGGAATACCTGAAAGGGGGAGAAGAAATAAACACAGGGATGTTATGCTGCCTCCTGTAGTGAATGCAAAGGATTATACATTCATATTCCATGAATGATATAAATTACTAAAGCTGACCCATGTGCTCCAAGGTAGACCATGGGATGCTGTCCTAATACAGGCTGAAGCTCTGGACCCACTTCCCATTCTCTGAGGACTTGTAGGAGCCTAACTCCTATGAGTTCCTTGATCCAGGTTGCAAAACAGCCTACCTCCTGTTAGGATAATAGGGGAAAGTTGACTCTTCTTTCAGGTAAGGCCAACTAGGAAACACAAATGACCTAAGACTCTTCTCATTTCAGCTCTTAAAAAACTCCCCAGCCCTTTGCTTCAACTGAGTTGAGCTCAGACTGTGTTCTGGCCTCTCCTCTGTTGCAATAATCTTGAAAATTTTCCTTGCCTGTTTAACTTTATCCTGTACAATATTTCCTTTGATGTAGGCAAACATTTAATTATGTAACCTACTAAAGGAATGCACCCATGTTCTCTAACATGTTCACCATTTAAGAGAAGTAATGAAAGGGGGCAGTTTTCCAAATACTGCTTACAGTCCCCACCACAGCAAAATTGTTAGCATTCTGGATTAGAAGCTGACACCAATGAACTGATGTAAGCTTCACAACAAACATGTTAGGTTTATACCATATCGGAGGTAAAATGTAAAGAAATAGAGGTATAGAGGGGAAAGGCATACTTCCTGTTGACTATCTGTCCCACACTTTGCAGTGAGGAGAGCCTGGAATTAAGTATGGTAATTGATTTTCGAGGAGTACATGCACTGAGTCTTTAGAAGGTCAAAGAGAAGTATCTAATTTAGATCGGGGAGGTGTTAGAGAGCAAGTGACATTTTAATTACAACTTGAAGGATCAGTGGGTATTAACCAGGCAGAAAGTTAGAGAATAGTTTACCTAGGTGGCGGGAACAACATGCACAAGCCATGGAAACATGAGAAGGCAGAGCATACCCTGCTGTTGGGAAAGACTGAAGACAGGAGGAGAAGGGGATGACAGAGGATGAGGTGATTGGATGGCATCACTGACTCAAAGGACATGAGTTTGAGCAAGCTCCAGGAGTTGGTGATGGACAGGGAAGCCTGACATGCTGTAGTCCATGGGGTTGCAAAGAGTTGGCCATGACTGAGCCACTAAACTGAAACAGACCTGAGACCATGTGTTGTTGATTGGGTAACTGGTTCATAGTGTGTATGCAGAACCCTTAATTCTTGTTCCCTCACCCCATAACATATACATTAGCTAGTGCATTCAATTTAACTTCCAAAACAAGATCTATCCCCTTCTCACCATCTCTATTCTACTTAAGTTTGAAAACAAGAGTAAATTTAAAGCTTTGATTTCAGAATCGAGCCTCTGTGGCTTGAGCAAGGTCATAACACTAGTAAAATGGTTAGCATAGAATTCAACCACTTCTTATCTCCCCTATCATGACTTCCCTAGCCAGCTACCATAGTTTTTCCCTGGGTCATTGCACAGCTTCCCAACTAGTCTGCCTGCTATCACTTTTCACTCTCCTACAATCTCATCCTTGGACTACAACCAGAATGCTCCCTTAAACCTGTAAATCAGGGTCATGCTTTTGGTTAAATTCTTAGAGTTGCTTCACATTGTCCTTAGAATAAAATCTAGATTTTTTTTTTCTTGGAGGGGAGCATAAATATGTTTGTTCTACTCCTCTGGTTTCATGAAAGGTTTTTAGGAAGGTACTTTTAGACTTTTGCCTCATTTTAAAACCCTAATCATGAAGGTATCTTTAATTACTGCATCAATAAACTGGAAAGAGAACTGACAACAGATGGCTTAACCTCTCCCTTCTTCTTGGGATCTATAGGCTTGTGCAGAACTTGCCCACAGGCCTGCTCTCTGTCAACCAAAGAAAGGGTCTTGGCCCCAGTGGATATTTTTGGATGACTCTCTCCTTATTTAGGAACACATCTAAAATGTCACCTGACCAACCTGTCTAAGGTAAGACTTTCACCCCCATTACTCCTGTAGAAATCAGTTATTTTACTTATAACATCACTCACTACATGAGATTTCCTTCATCATTTGTTTTGTTTTGGTTTTGGATCTTTCCACACTGGAAAGCAAATCCATAAGAGCAGGAATCTTTTCCTTCTGTATCTCCAAAGGCTAGACCCATACCTAGCACAGGTGGACAAATAATTGTTATGTAGATTCAATCTACAGAAGTAAAGAATGGTTCAGATGAGATGAGATCAGATCAGTTGCTCAGTCATCTCCGACTCTTTGCGACCCCATGAATCGCAGCACGCCAGGCCTCCCTGTCCATCACCAACTCCCACAGTTCACTCAGACTCACATCCATCGAGTCAGTGATGCCATCCAGCCATCTCATCCTCTGTCGTCCCCTTCTCCTCTTGCCCCCAATCCCTCCCAGCATCAGAGTCTTTTCCAATGAGTCAACTCTTCACATGAGGTGGCCAAAGTACTGCAGTTTCAGCTTTAGCATCATTCCTTCCAAAGAAATCCCAGGGCTGATCTCCTTCAGAATGGACTGGTTGGATCTCCTTGCAGTCCAAGGGACTCTCAAGAGTCTTCTCCAACACCACAGTTCAAAGGCATCAATTCTTCAGCACTCAGCCTTCTTCACAGTCCAACACTCACATCCATACATGACCACAGGAAAAACCATAGCCTTGACTAGATGCACATTTGTTGGCAAAGTAATGTCTCTGCTTTTGAATATGCTATCTAGGTTGGTCATAACTTTCCTTCCAAGGAGTAAGTGTCTTTTAATTTCATGGCTGCAGTCACCATTTGCAGTGATTTTGGAGCCCAAAAAAATAAAGCCTGACACTGTTTCCACTGTTTCCCCATCTATTTGCCATGAAGTGATGGGACCGGATGCCATGATCTTCGTTTTCTGAATGTTGAGCTTTAAGCCAGCTTTTTCACCTGCACTTTCATTTTCATCAAGAGGCTTTTGTGTTCTTCTTCACTTTCTGCCATTAAGGTGGTGTCATCTGCATATCTGAGGTTATTAATATTTCTCCCGGCGATCTTGATTCCAGCTTGTGCTTCTCCCAGTCCAGCGTTTCTCATGATGTACTCTGCATATAAGTTAAATAAACAGGGTGACAATATACAGCCTTGACGTACTCCTTAGATAATTAAAAATAGTTCTGTTAGCTAAGGGCCTCAAATTTCATAGCACAAAATCTTTGCCCTCTTCAAATAGAGGAATTTTAAAAGCTAAAACTTTAAAGCATTGTTCAAAGTTTTGAAAACTGAAAAATAAAAATAAAAGGAATTTAACTCTCAAATAATAATTTTTATAAATTATAAATTATTAGAAAATAATTAAAATTTAGCCATGAAGCTATGCAGGATATGTGAGTTTTACTTTCTAGTTGAAAGAGATACATCAATAGACAAAGTAGAATTTGGTTATATAAAAAATGGTCACCTTTTGATTCATTGCCTAATATCCTTAATAATGTAAATTTACTGCTTACCTATACTTAAGAGCCTGAGAAATGTAATTGGGGTTCTCTATCCCATGTGAGTAATCTCTAATTTTCATATTCATTAAATCACTTTTAATCTCACACACGAAAATACGCTACTGCTCCTAGTTGTCTAAGTAGGAAGATTCATTTTGTAAATGAAAGCAGCTGTAAAATGACTCATTAATCTCTATAACATCATAGGTGATTCAAAGGACATGATTTTAAAACAACTGTCTACCTTGTACTATGTAAAGACAGTTTTTAATTTATTGTCAATATCTCCTGGTCATTTTCTAGTGGTTTTAAGATAAGTCTCAGCTAATATGTCTAGCTTGACTTAGAAAATCTAAGTCATCATATATCTGAGGCAAAGATATTGATCTTCCTGAATGAATGTTTGAATTCCCACAGTCCATATTCTCCAAAAGAAATATATTAATAGATTTGAAGATGCTTGGGAATTACAAAGACAAGAGATAATTTCTTCTTTTAACACTTTATTCCACTGATCCCCTGTAATTTCTCCTCTCTCAGATGAAGTTTGGGTAAGGCATTTGGGTAACAAGACTATCATTGCTGCTTTCAAAGTGACATTTGATTAAGCCAAGCACCTAGGGCATTTATTTAGAAGGACTGGATTCTTGTGCTAAGAAGTTAATCCTTGTGTTTCTGATTCAATTACATTTGCAGATTCAACCAGGACTTTTAATTCTATCTCTTCTTCCATAGGTGATTACTTTGAGGGAATTCTGATAGTCTAAGTTACATTTGCTGTTTATTTTTGGAGATCTTCAAATAAAGTAATGGAGGTAGACTTAGAAACCATCTTTCTCTATTTAAATAAGGTAAGGAGGTTATTGCATTCTTTTAGCTATTATTATCCATCCATTTTGTCAATGTTTCTAAAACTTAAAATGTACAAACCACTTTGAAAAAACAATGTCTTAAAGACTATTGATATTAAAATAAATTTTTTGTAAAATGACTTCAAAGTTAAACAAACACAAAACCAGATGTAAAATCATTTCATTTATATAATTTAACTACCATAACCCTGAAATTAATTTAAATATTTAAACACTAAAAAAAAAAATAGTTACAGCTTATTTATTGTGATGGATGAGGTTGTGTCCTGGAATTAAATTGACAAGGTTGGGGTTTAACAGTTAAAAGATGGAGCCTCAAGACTAGTTCTGTATATCATAATTCTTCAGTTTTAATTTTTAATTCAGAACATGGATTTTTGCAAAAATATGGTAAGAATACATTAATAGATCCCAATTTCAGAAAATTCAAGACAACTACCGCTTACAAGTCATGGCTATTAAGCATATTCTCAAATGTCAGTTTCAAAAGTCAGTCTGAAAACTTTCTCATTCAAATTAGTATTAAACTGAATGAAAACTTAATCATTGATAGATGTTGGAAAATAATTATAATTTAATACTTTTACCATAGTCCATGCTAATGAAATGCTATAAATGATCTATACAAATTAGGTTTACTATAACTCTGGTCACAATGTTTATAGACAGTGCAATTTCAGCACAGCTTCCTCACACTTGCTGTACCTATACTACTTTGAATCTCAATTTCCCACTGATGTTCTCTAAGCTACATCAATACCCTCCTTTACACAACCTTGATACTGGGAAAGATTGAGGGCAAGAGGAGAAGTGGGCAGCAGAGAATGAGATGGTTGGCATCACTGACTCAATGGACATGAGTTTGAGCAAACTCTGAGAGATACTGAAAGACAGGAAGCCTGGCATGCTGCAGTTCATGGGTCACAAAGAGTTGGATATGACTTAGCAACTAAACAACAACACAGTACCTTATGGGGCTTTCGGTCTTCATCTGGACAAACAAGATCTTAAACACAAATATAAATGTTGGCACTGTGATTATGTGAAAATCCCAACAGTAACTCTTGAATGCCTAAGAATTTACCCCCAGGCCCATGGAAGTTTTGATTAGGTATTTATTTAACCACAAAAAAAACATAGGTTAAATTGGCAGGTATAGTATGTGTTTCAAAGAAAAAAATACATTATTTTCTTCTCCTTTTTAACCTCCTACTTCCAATGTACTCCTGACCTTGACTGAAGGAGAATAGATGAGGGATCAGCAAGGTTAACATTTTTAGCTGTCTTCTATGTGCCTGGTGGCCCTAGAGCAGTGCCTGCATGGTGGCTGAGTGGCTGTGAGGAGATACCCCATGTCTGCTGCTCAGTGCTGGAGCAACTGTGAGGAGATACCCCACATCCAGGGACAGAGAAGCTCCAGCAAAACAGCAGGCACTGGAGCAGCAGCTGCGCAGCACTGGAGTGACTTTGAGAAGATACCCAATGTCCAAGGGCAAAGGAGAAGGCCCAGCAGGATGGTAGAAAGGGTGAAATCGCATTTAGAATCAAACCCCAAACCCATCAGAGATAGGGCTCATACCTTGTGTGCACCAGGACCCAGAGACCCCACAGACACTGAGACAGAACTGTGTTTGTGTGTCTTCTGAGGAGGTATGGGTCAGCAGTGAATTGCTGCAGGGGCAGGGGCTCTGGGTGCAGTAGACCTGGGTATGGCATAAACCTTGTTGGAGGAGGTCGCCATTAACCAACCATAGAGCTGCCAGAACTTACACAGGATTAGGGAAACAGACTCTTGGAGGGCACAGACAAAACCTTGTACACACCAGAACCCAGGAGAAAAGAGCAGTGACCCCACAAGAGATTGACCCAGACTTGCCGTGAGGGTCCAGGAGTCTCTGGCAGAGACATGGGTTCATGGTGGCTTGCTGCAGGGTTGTGGACACTGAGTGTAGCAGCATGACTCTTTTGAAGAAGGACACCATTATCTTCATTCAGTTCAGTTCAGTGGCTCAGTCGTGTCCGACTCTGTGAGACCCCATGAATCGCAGCATGCCAGGCCTCCCAGTCGAACACCAACTCCTGGAGTTCACCCAAACTCATGTGAATTGAGTCGGTGATGCCATCCAGCCATCTCATCCTCTGTCGTCCATTTCTCCTCCTGTCCCCAATCCCTCCCAGCATCAGGGTCTTTTCCAATGAGTCAACTCTTTACATGAGGTGGTCAAAGTAATGGAGTTTCAGCCTCAGCATCAGTCCTTCCAATGAACACCCAGGACTGATCTCCTTTAGGAAGGACTGGTTGGACCTCCTCACAGTCCAAGGGACTCTCAAGACTCTTCTCCAACACCACAGTTTGAAAGTATCAATTCTTTGGCGCTCAGCTTTCTTCACAGTCCAACTCTCACATCCATACATGACCACTGGAAAAACCATAGCCTTGACTAGAAGGACCTTTGTGTGGCAAAGTAATATCTCTGCTTTTTGTATGCTACTAGGCGGCTGCGATGGCTGCGATGACCGGCGCACTAAGCACGGCCGAGAGGAGCTACCCCACGTCTGAGGTCAAGGGCAGAAGCCAGGAGGACCCCATGCCTGAAGGGCGGCAGCCAAGAGGAGTTACCCCATGCCCGAGGTCAAGGGCAGCAGCCGAGAGTGCCAGGCTGCTAAGGTGCAGAAACGGCCGAAAGGAGCTACCCTGGGTCCAAGGTCGGGGGGGCGGCCGAGAGGGCTACCCCGCATCCGAGGTCAGTGGCTGTGATGAGAGGAGTTACCCCACGCCCCCACCCACAAGGCCAGGGGCGGGGGCGGGGAGGAGCAACCCCACGCCCAAGGCCAGGGGCGGCGGCTGGGAGGACCAACCCCACGTCCAAGGAGCCATGGCTGCACGGGCGCAGGAGGGCCTAGAGTAGCTATCCCACGTTGAAGGTCAGGAAGGGCTGCAGTGAGGAGATACCCCTTGTGCAACGTAAGGAGCAGCAGCTGCACTTTGCTGGACTAGCCATGAAGAGATACCCAACGCCCAAGGTAACAGAAACCCAAGTAAGACGGTAAGTGTTGCAAGAGGGCATCAGAGGGCAGGCACACCGAAACCATACTCACAAAAAACTAGTCAATTTAATCACACTAGGACCTCAGCCTTGTCTAACTCAATGAAACTAAGACATGCCTGTGGGGCAACCCAAGATGGGTGGGTCATGGTGGAGAGATCTGACAGAATGTGGTCCACGGGAGAAGGGAATGGCAAAACACTTTAGTATTCTTGCCTTGAGAACCCCATGAACAGTATGAAAAGGCAAAATGATAGAATACTGAAAGAGGAACTCCCCAAGTCAGTATGGACCCAATATGCTACTGGAGATCAGTGGAGAAATAACTCCAGAAAGAATGAAGGGATAGAGCCAAAGCAAAAAGAATACCAAACTGTGGAGGTGACTGGTGATAGGAGCAAGGTCTGATGCTGTAAAGAGCAATATTGCATAGGAACCTGGAATGTCTGGTCCATGAATCAAGGCAAATTGGAAGTGGTCAAACAAGAGTTGGCAAGAGTGAATGTCGACATTCTAGGAATCAGCGAACTAAAATGGACTGGAATGGGTGAATTTAACTCAGATAACCATTATGTCTACTACTGCAGGCAGGAATCCCTCAGAAAATGGAGTAGCCATCATGGTCAACAAGAGTCTGAAATGCAGTACTTGGATGCAATCTCAAAAACGACAGACTGATCTCTGTTTGTTTCCAGTAAACCATTCAATATCACAGTAATCCAAGTCTATGCCCCAACCAGTAACACTGAAGAAGCTGAAGTTGGACGGTTCTATGAAGACCTACAAGACCTTTTAGAACTACACCCAAAAAAGATGTCCTTTTCTTATAGGGGACTGGAATGCAAAAGTAGAAAGTCAAGAAACACCTGGAGTAACAGGCAAATTTGGCCTTGGAATACAGAATGAAGCAGGGCAAAGACTAATAGAGTTTTGCCAAGAAAATGCACTGGTCATAAAAAACCCTCTTCCAACAACACAAGAGAAGACTCTATACATGGACATCACCAGATGGTCAACACCGAAATCAGATTGATTATATTGTTTGCAGCCAAAGATGGAGAAGCTCTATACAATCAGCAAAAACAAGACCAGGAACCGACTGTGGCTCAGATCATGAATTCCTTATTGCCACATTCAGACTTAAATTGAAGAACGTAGGGGAAACCACTAGACCATACAGGTATGACCTATTCAAATCCCTTATGATTATACAGTGGAAGTGAGAAATAGATTTAAGGCCCTAGATCTGATAGATAGAGTGCCTGATGAACTACAGAATGAGGTTCATGATATTGTACAGGAGACAGGGATCAAGACCATCCCCATGGAGAAGAAATGCAAAAAAGCAAAATGGCTGTCTGGGGAGGCCTTACAAAGAGCTGTGAAAAGAAGAGAAGCGAAAAGCAAAGGAGCAAAGGAAAGATATAAACATCTGAATGCAGAGTTCCAAAGAATAGCAAGAAGAGATAAGAAAGCCTTCCTCAGCGATCAATGCAAAGAAATAGAGGAAAACAACAGAATGGGAAAGACTAGAGATCTCTTCAAGAAAATTAGAGATACCAAGGGAACATTTCATGCAAAGATGGGCTCGATAAAGGACAGAAATGGTATGGACCTAACAGAAGCAGAAGATATCAAGAAGAGGTGGCAAGAATACACAGAAGAACTGTACAAAAAAGATCTTCACGACCCAGATAATCACAATGGTGTGATCACTGACCTAGAGCCAGACATCCTGGAATGTGAAGTCCAGTGGGCCTTAGA
>NW_011494735.1:11627083-11627336 GCF_000754665.1 Bison bison bison | reverse complement strand
CAGCAAATTTGGAAAACTCAGCAGTGGCCACAGGACTGGAAAAGGTCAGTTTTCATTCCAATCCCAAAGAAAGGCAATGGCAAAGAATGCTCAAACTACCGCACAGTTGCACTCATCTCACACACTAGTAAAGTAATGCTCAAAATTCTCCAAGCCAGTCTTCAGAAATATGTGAACCGTGAACTTCCTGATGTTCAAGCTGGTTTTAGAAAAGGCAGAGGAACCAGAGATCAAATTGCCAACATCTGCTGCT
>NW_011494735.1:11619165-11626983 GCF_000754665.1 Bison bison bison | reverse complement strand
GTGGAAACAGTGTCAGACTTTATTTTTCTGGGCTCCAAAATCACTGCAGATGGTGACTGAAGCCATGAAATTAAAAGACGCTTACTCCTTGGAAGGAAAGTTATGACCAACTTAGATAGCATATTCAAAAGCAGAGACATTACTTTGCCAACAAAGGTTCGTCTAGTCAAGGCTATGGTTTTTCCTGTGGTCATGTATAGATGTGAGTGTTGGACTGTGAAGAAGGCTGAGCGCCGAAGAATTGATGCCTTTGAACTGTGATGCTGGAGAAAACTCTTGAGAGTCCCTTGGACTGCAAGGAGATCCAACCAGTCCATTCTGAAGGAGATCAGCCCTGGGATTTCTTTGGAAGGAAAGATGCTAAAGCTGAAACTCCAGTACTTTGGCCACCTCATGCGAAGAGTTGACTCATTGGAAAAGACTCTGATGCTGGGAGGGATTGGGGGCAGGAGGAGAAGGGGATGACAGAGGGTGAGATGGCTGGATGGCATCACTGACTCGATGGACATGAGTCTGAGTGAACTGCGGGAGTTGGTGATGGACAGGGAGGCCTGGCGTGCTGCAATTCATGGGGTCACAAAGAGTCGGACACGACTGAGTGACTGAACTGAACTGAACCCTACTGAGGTTGGTCACAACTTTCCTTCCAAGGATTAAGTGTCTTTTAATTTCATGGCTGCAATCACCATCTGCAGTGATTTTGGAGCCCCCCAAAATAAAGTCTGACACATTTTTCACTGTTTCCCCATCTATTTGCCATGAAGTGATGGGACCAGATGCCATGATCTTAGTTTTCTGAATGTTGAGCTTTAAGCCAACCATTAAAGCTTATCTGGGTCGTGAAGTTCTTTTTTGTATAGTTGTTCTGTGTATTCTTGCCACCTCTTCTTCATATCTTTTGCTTCGGTTAAGTCCATACCATTTCTGTCCTTTTTTGAGCCCATCTTAGCATGATATGTTCCCTTGGTATCTCTAATTTTTTTGAAGAGATCTCTAGTCTTTTCCATTCTGTTGCTTTCCTCTAGTTCTTTGCACTGATCGCTGAGGAAGGCTTTCTTATCTCTTCCTGATATTCTTTCGAACTCTGCATACAGATGCTTATATCTTTCCTTTTCCTCTTTGCTTCTCTTCTTTTCACAGCTATTTGTAAGGCCTCCTCAGACAGCCCTTTTCCTCTTTTGCATTTCTTTTCTCAGGGATGGTCTTGATCCCTGTCTCCTGTACAATGTCACAAACCTCAGTCCATAATTCATCAGATCTAGTCCCTTAAATCTATTTCTCACTTCCACTGTATAATCATAAGGGATTTGATTTAGGTCATACCTGAATGGTCTAGTGGTTTTCCCTACTTTCTTCAATTTAAGTCTGTATTTGGCAATAAGGAGGTCAGGATCTAGCCACAGTCTGCTCCCGGTCTTGTTTTGCTGACTATATAGAGCTTCTCCATCTTTGGCTGCAAAGAATATAATCAATCTGAGTTCGGTGTTGACCATCTGGTGATGTCCATGTGTAGTCTTCTCTTGTGTTGTTGGAAGAGGGTGTTTGCTATGACCAGTGCATTCTCTTGGCAAAACTCTATTAGCTTTGCCCTGCTTCATTCCGTACTCCAAGTCAAATTTGCCTGTTACTCCAGGTGTTTTTTGACTTCCTACTTTTGCATTCCAGTCCCCTATAATGAAAAGAACATCTTTTTTGTGTGTTAGTTCTAAAATCTTGTAGGTCTTCATAGAACCGTTCAACTTCAGCTTCTTCAGCGTTACTGGTTGGGGCATAGGCTTGGATTACCATTATATTGAATGGTTTGCCTTGGAAACGAACAGAGTTCATTCTGTTGTTTTTGAGATTGCATCCAAGTACTGCATTTTGACTCTTTTGTTGACCATGATGGCTACTCCATTTCTTCTAAGGGATTCCTGTCCACAGTAGCAGATATAATGGTCATCTGAGTTAAATTCACCCATTCCAGTCCATTTCAGTTTGCTGATTCCTAGAATGTCGACGTTCACTCTTACCGTCTCCTGTTTGACCACTTCCAATTTGCCTTGATTCATGGACCTGACATTCCAGGTTCCTATGCAATATTGCTCTTTACAGCATCGGACCTTGCTTCTATCACCAGCCACATACACAACTGGGCATTGTTTTTGCTTTGGCTCCATCCCTTCATTCTTTCTGGGGTTATTTCTCCACTGATCTCCAGTAGCATATTGGGCACCTACCGACCTGGGGAGTTCCCCTTTCAGTATCCTATCATTTTGCCTTTTCATACTGTTCATGGGGTTCTCAAGGCAAGAATACTGAAGTCGTTTGCCATTCCCTTCTCCAGTGGACCGACCACATTCTATCAGACCTCTCCACCATGACCCATCTATCTTGGGTGGCCCCATACTGCATGGCTTAGTTTCATTGAGTTAGATAGGCTGTGGTCCATGTTATCGGATTGGCTAGTTTTCTGTGATTATGGTTTCAGTGTGTCTGCCCTCTGATGCCCTCTCACAACATCTACTGTCTTACTTTAGGGTTTCTCTTACCTTGGACGTGGGGTCTCTTCACAGCTGCTCCAGCAAAGCGCAGCTGCTGCTCCTTACCTTGGAGGAGGGGGTATCTCCTCACAGCCGACCCTCCTGACCTTGAAAGTGGAGGTTATCTTCATTACCTCCACCATAGTTTGACCTCATGTCAAATAACAGGGAAGGAACACAACCCCACCTTTCAACAGAAAATTGGATTTAAGATTTACTGACCATGGCCCCACCCATCAGAATAAGACCCAGTTTCCTCCTCAGTCAGTCTCTCCCATCAGGAAGCTTCCATAATAAGCTCCTATCCTTCTCCATCAGAGGGCAGATAGACTGAAAACCACAATCACAGAAAACTAACCAATCTGATCACACAGACCACAGCTCTGTCTAACTCAATGAAACTATGCAACATGCCATGTAGGGCCACCCAAGACGACGGGACATGGTGGAGAGTTCTGACAAAACATGGTCTGCTGGAGAAGGCAATGGCAAACCACTTCAGTATTCTTGCCTTGAGAACCCCATGAACAGCATGAAAAGGCAAAAAGATAGGACACTGAGAGAACTCCCCAGGTCACTAGGTGCTACTGGAGATCAGTGGAGAAATAACTCCAGAAAGAATGAAGAGATGGAACCAAAGCAAAAACAATACCCAGTTTTGATTGTGAACGGTAATGGAAGTAAAGTCCAACGCTGTAAGAATAATACTGCATAGGAACCTGGAATGTTAGGTCCATGAATCAAGGCAAACTGGAAGTGGTCAAACAGGAGATGACAAGAGTGAACATCAACATTTTAGGAATCAGCAAACTAAAATGGACTTGAATGAGTGAATTTAACTCAGATGACCATTATATCTACTACTGTGGGAAAGAATCCCTTAAAAGAAATGAAGTAGCTCTCATAGTCAACAAGAGAGTCTGCAATGCAGTACTTGGATGCAATCTCAAAAACAACAGAATGATCTCTGTTCAGTTCCAAGTAAACCATTCAATATCACAGTAATCCAAATCTATTCCCTGGCCAGTAATGCTGAAGAAGCTGAAGTTGAATGGTTCTATGAAGACCTACAAAACCTTCTAGAACTAATACCCCATAAAAGATGTCCTCTTTAAAAAAAAAAAAAAAAAGATGTCCTCTTCATTATAGGGGGCTGGAATGCAAAAGTAGGAAGTCAAGTGATGCCTGGAATAACAGGCAAGTGTGGCCTTGGAGTACAGAATGAAGCAGGTCACAGGCTAACAGAATTTTGCCAAGAGGATGCACTGAGAGACTCTACACATGGACGTCACAAGGTCAATAGCAAAATTATATTGATTATATTCTTTGCAGCCTAAGATGGAGAAGCTCTATACAGTCAGCAAAAACAAGAACGGGAGCTGACTGTGGCTCAGATCATGAACTCCTTATTACCAAATTCAGACTTAAATTGAAGAAAGTAGGGAAAACCACTACACCATTCAGATACGACCTAAATCACATCCGTTACAGCTATACAGTGGAAGTGAGAAATAGATTCAAGGGATTAGATCTGATAGACAGAGTGCCTGATGAACTATATGGATGGAGGTTCATGACACTGTATGGGAGACAGTGATCAAGACTATCCCCAAGAAAACTAAATGTAAAAAGGCCAAATGCTTGTCTGAGGAGGCCTTACAAATAGGTATGAAAAGAAGAGAAGTGAAAGGCAAAGGAGAAAAGGAAAGATATACCTATCTGAATGCAGAGTTCCAAAGAATAGCAAGGAGAGATAAGGAAGCCTTCCTCAGTGATCAATGAAAACAAATAGAAGAAATCAATGGAATTGGAAAGACTACAGATCTCTTCAAGAAAATGAGAGATACCAAGGAAACATTTCATGCAAAGATAGGCATAATAAAGGACAGAAATTGTACGGACCTAACAGAAGCAGAAGATGTTAAGAAGAGGTGGGAAGAATACACAGAAGAACTATACGAAAAACAGCTTTACAACCCAGATAATCACGATGGTGTGATCACTCACCTAGAACCAGACATCCTGAAATGTGAAGTCAAGTGGGCCTTAGAAAGCATCACTACAAACAAAGCTAGTGAGGGGATGGAATTCCAGTTGAGCTATTTCAAATCCTAAAAGATGATGCTGTGAAAGTGCTGCATCAATATGCCAGCAAATTTGGAAAACTCAGCAGTGGCCACAGGACTGGAAAAGGTCAGTTTTCATTCCAGTTCCAAAGAAAGGCAATGCCAAAAAATGTCCAAACTACTGCACAATTGCACTCATCTCACATGCTAGCAAAGTAATGCTCAAAATTCTCCAAGCCAGGCTTCAGCAATATTTGAATCGTGAACTTCCAGATGTTGGTCCCATCACTTTATGGCAAATAGATGGGGAAGCAGTGGAAACAGTGACAGACTTTATTTTTCGGGGCTCCAAAATCACTGCAGATGGTAACTGAAGCCATGGAATTAAAAGACGCTCGCTCTTTGGAAGAAAAGCTATGACCGACCTAGACAGCATATTAAAAAACAGAGACATTACTTTGCCAACAATGGTCCATCTAATCAAAGCTATGGTTTTTCCAGTAGTCGCGTATGGATGTGAGAGTTGGAATATAAAGAAAGCTGAGTGCCGAAGAATTGATGCTTTTGACCTGTGATGTTGGGGAAGACTCTTGCAAGTCCCTTGGACTGCAAGGAGATCCAGCCAGTCCATCCTAAAGGAGACCAGTCCTGGGTGTTCATTGGAAGGACTGATGCTGAAACTGAAACTCCAATACTTCGGCCACCTGTTGCAAAGAACTGACTCACCAGAACATACCCTGCTGCTGGGAAATATTGAAGGTGGGAGGAGATGGGGACAACAGAGGATGAGATGGTTGGATGGCATCACTGACTCAATGGACATGAGTTTGAGTAGACTCCGCGCGTTGGTGATGGACAGGGAGGCCTGGCGTGCTGCAGTCCATTGGGTCTCATAGACTTGGACACGACTGCACGACTGAACTGAACTGAACTGGTGTGCCTGGTGATTTTCATACTTAATCTCATTTAATCCTCACACCATCCTTGGCCAATCCGGACAGAGGAGTCCAGATAAATTACATAATGTGCTCGATCCCACAAACTAATAATTACTTCAATCACCTTCTAAACCTAGTTTTTTCTTTCCAAAGTGGAGGTTCTTTCTCCTAAAGACTTAAAAAACCCATACTATCAAACTTCAGGGATCACCGTCAATTGTGAGTTTGTTTTTCCCCCGAAAGACAGCAAACTTTTAGGAGTTCCCCGGCATTGGTTAGGACTGGTGGTTAGGACTCAGGTCTTTCACTGCCATGGAGGAATTATAGTGTCATAGTGACTGTAGTGAAAGGCGTCCACCCTAGTGTGGTGATATTTATTTGTCCATGGCTACTTTTCTATCAATGAATGGATAAATGAAAGAATGAATGCAAAAATAAAAGTTAATATATTCCTGGACATAAAATTTATATCTTTAGGTCAATCCAAGTTTAGATCATTCTCTTTGCAACTGGAGTAAGATAGTATTACACTGACTAACTTCTATAAGCTTTCTTTGAAAAGTTCAGAAAACAGGGAGCAGAGACCTGGACTATGTGCCTTACAGAGCTAACCCTAGAAAATATATAGCTGGTTACAGCTAATGTTATTAAGTACGGAACTTTGAGCATCATGAGCTACAATGCAAGGCCAGGCCCTGAGTGATATGATATACAAATAAAAAGTCCAGTAAAAAAAGTTCTATTTATTCTACTTGCCAGCTTTTTTTTTTTTTTTTTAAGGTGGAGGAGGAAAATTCACAATCAAATTTGTGGGCAGTGATTTTCCTTATGGGCTACTAAAGATGATGCTTATACTGTCTTTTATACCTCACTCTCATTTATTCACTAAGCTAATTATTATCACCACCTCCTGTTTGTAACACTGTCGTGGATTTTAGAGAGTATGCCAAGAATTCTTTATTCTTTGCATGTTGTCCTGAGGAATAATGAATATCAGTAGAGATAAGAAAATGGGAAATCATACAATAAAAGCAAAAATTCAAAGGAATATAGAGACAAATGCTAAATTAATTGCCCCTCAGCTTAAATATAATTAGGAGTAATGGCTGTCACACCCCTTGTAATATACAATGCAGTGAGAAGCCACCCAAATTCTATTTTCTCCAATTATTCTTCATTTATATCTTTGAAAAGAGGAATAATAATTCTTGTCAAAAAGTCTTACCAAAAGGAAGAATGAGAGGGCTATGCAAGTGTTCTCAGGTTGCAACAAAATGTCAGAACCCTGAAACTTCAAAGTGACAGTGAGTGTCCCAAAACAGTTCCCCAGGTGTGTTTCTATTTAGTCTTAAGACGGTAGGTGCTGCAATAGGGCATCAGAGGGCAAACACACTGAAACCATACTCACAGAAAACTAGTCAATCTAATCACATTAGGACCACAGCCTTGTCTAACTCAATGAAACTAAGACATGCCCGTGGGGCAAACCAAGATGGGCGGGTCATGGTGGAGAGATCTGACAGAATGTGGTCCACTGGAGAAAGGAATGGCAAACCACTTCAGTATTCTTGCCTTGAGAATCCCATGAACAGTATGAAAAGGCAAAATGATAGAATACTGAAAGAGAAACTCCCCAGGTCAGTAGGTGCCCAATATGCAACTGGAGATCAGTGGAGAAATAACCCCAGAAAGAATGAAGGGATGGAGCCAAAGCAAAAACAATACCCAGCTGTGGAGGTGACTGGTGATAGAAGCAAGGTCTGATGCTGTAAAGAGCAATATTGCATAGGAACCTGGAATGTCTGGTCCATGAATCAAGGCAAATTGGAAGTGGTCAAACAAGAGATGGCAAGAGTGAATGTCGACATTCTAGGAATCAGCAAACTGAAATGGACTGGAATGGGTGAATTTAACTCAGATGACCATTATATCTACTACTGCGGGCAGGAATCCCTCAGAAGAAATGGAGTAGCCATCATGGTCAACAAAAGAGTCCGAAATGCAGTACTTGGATGCAATCTCAAAAATGACAGAATGATCTCTGTTCGTTTCCAAGGCAAACCATTCAATATCACAGTAATCCAACTCTATGCCCCAACCAGTAACGCTGAAGAAGCTGAAGTTGAACTGTTCTATGAAGACCTACAAGACCTTTTAGAACTAACACCCAAAAAAGATGTCCTTTTCATTATAGGGGACTGGAATACAAAAGTAGGAAGTCAAGAAACACCTGGAGTAACAGGCAAATTTGGCCTTGGAATACAGAATGAAGCAGGGCAAAGACTAATAGAG
>NW_011494735.1:11612952-11619065 GCF_000754665.1 Bison bison bison | reverse complement strand
CAGGTATGACCTAAATCAAATCCCTTATGATTATACAGTGGAAGTGAGAAATAGATTTAAGGCCCTAGATCTGATAGATAGAGTGCCTGATGAACTATGGAATGAGGTTCATGACATTGTACAGGAGACAGGGATCAAGACCATCCCCATGGAGAAGAAATGGAAAAAAGCAAAATGGCTGTCTGGGGAGGCCTTACAAATAACTGTGAAAAGAAGAGAAGCGAAAAGCAAAGGAGAAAAGGAAAGATATAAACATCTGAATGCAGAGTTCCAAAGAATAGCAAGAAGAGATAAGAAAGCCTTCTTCAGCGATCAATGCAAAGAAATAGAGGAAAACAACAGAATGGGAAAGACTAGGGATCTCTTCAAGAAAATCTGAGATACCAAAGGAACATTTCATGCAAAGATGGGCTCGATAAAGGACAGAAATGGTATGGACCTAACAGAAGCAGAAGATATTAAGAAGAGATGGCAAGAATACACAGAAAAACTGTACAAAAAATATCTTCACGACCCAGATAATCATGATGGTGTGATCACTGACCTAGATCCAGACATCCTGGAATGTGAAGGCAAGTGGGCCTTAGAAAGCATCACTACGAACAAAGCTAGTGGAAGTGATGGAATTCCAGTTAAGCTCTTTCAAATCCTGAAAGATGATGCTGTGAAAGTGCTGCACTCAATATGTCAGCAAATTTGGAAAACTCAGCAGTGGCCACAGGACTGGAAAAGGTCAGTTTTCATTCCAATCCCAAAGAAAGGCAATGGCAAAGAATGCTCAAACTACCACACAATTGCACTCATCTCACACCTAGTAAAGTAATGCTCAAAATTCTCCAAGCCAGGCTTCAGAAATATGTGAACCGTGAACTTCCTGATGTTCAAGCTGGTTTTAGAAAAGGCAGAGGAACCAGAGATCAAATTGCCAACATCGGCTGGATCATAGAAAAAGGAAGAGAGTTCCAGCAAAGCATCTATTTCTACTTTATTGACTATGCCAAAGCCTTTGACTGTGTGGATCACAATAAACTGTGGAAAATTCTGAAAGAGATGGGAATACCAGACCACCTGATCTGCCTCTTGAGAAATCTGTATGCAGGTCAGGAAGCAACAGTTAGAACTGGACATGGAACCACAGACTGGTTCCAAATAGGAAAAGGAGTTCGTCAAGGCTGTATATTGTCACTCTGTTTATTTAACTTATATGAAGAGTACATCATGAGAAACACTGGACTGGAAGAAACACAAGCTGGAATCAAGATTGCTGGGAGAAATATCAATAACCTCAGATACGCAGATGACTCCACCTTTATGGCAGAAAGTGAAGAGGAACTAAAAAGCCTCTTGATGAAAGTGAAAGAGGAGAGTGAAAAAGTTGGCTTAAAGCTCAACATTCAGAAAACGAAGATCATGGCATCCGGTCCCACCACTTCATGCGAAATAGATGGGGAAACAGTGGAAACAGTGTCAGACTTTATTTTTCTGGGCTCCAAAATCACTGCAGATGGTGACTGAAGCCATGAAATTAAAAGACGCTTACTCCTTGGAAGGAAAGTTATGACCAACCTAGATAGCATATTCAAAAGCAGAGACATTACTTTGCCAACAAATGTGCATCTAGTCAAGGCTATGGTTTTTCCTGTGGTCATGTATGGATGTGAGTGTTGGACTGTGAAGAAGGCTGAGTGCCGAAGAATTGATGCTTTTGAACTGTGGTGTTGGAGAAGACTCTTGAGAGTCCCTTGGACTGCAAGGAGATCCAACCAGTCCATTCTGAAGGAGATCAGCCCTGGGATTTCTTTGGAAGGAATGATGCTAAAGCTGAAACTGCAGTACTTTGGCCACCTCATGTGAAGAGTTGACTCATTGGAAAAGACTCTGATGCTGGGAGGGATTGGGGGCAGGAGGAGAAGGGGACGACAAAGAATGAGATGGCTGGATGGCATCACTGACTCGATGGATGTGAGTCTGAGTGAACTGCGGGAGTTGGTGATGGACAGGAAGGCCTGGCATGCTGCGATTCATGGGGTCGCAAAGAGTCGGACACGACTGAGAGACTGATGTGATCTGATCTGAAGACTATTGGAATAAAGTGATTCTACTCATAAACCTCTCATAACAGGAAAACAGAGGCTAAAGCTCTAACTAATAACTTCACAGTCACTCTTCATTCTTGTCAGAAAAGGCACAACACATTTTAAGGGTACTATATTTAAATGCTACTATAATTTTTTTGCAAAAGGTTATGCAAAATGTTTTGTAAAAGGTAGTAAAATAAAATTTTTAAGTTGATATTCTACCAAATAAATGCATGAAAATAAGCTGCAAAATAATTTTTTGTTGAGTCTCTTTACTCTTATTTCTGAAAGAAGCAGCGTAAAACAAACTTATATCTATATGAAAAAGTTTCACTAAGATCGTTATATTTTCATTAACTATTAGATAAATACTATAACTTACAGTACAATTCTTTGTAATAATATGGCATTTATGAATATTAAGTTTAATTTAGAACTCTTGGAAATGTATTAAGCAATTAAAAATTTATCCATTTTTTTTTTCAATAAGATGAGTGTTATAGGTGCCTACAGTTTTCCATTTATTTTTGCCCTGTTAGGAAATGTTAATGAATAAACAAAATCTGTGTGCATTAATATGCTATGAGGGGAAAAAACCTTGTTCTTTTTTTTAACATTTCAATGTATTTTGAAATTGTCTACTAGCATTTCATACTTACAAGGATTTATTTTGTCAGTTGTAACTAAGTCATCGTTATTACAGTGGCATAGAGGTCAATATTCCATCAGTTTTCCAGATAATTTTTGTTAGTTAGAAATATATGGACCATTTTCTTGTGCAATTCTTTTATCTTATTTCCTGTAACTTCAGAAAAAAACTATACCTTAAAAGTTTACTGTAGAAAGGAGACAGTCAAAGAAGAGATATACAATCCACAACAGAGAAGTATATTAGTAAAGGCCAGTATGCTAATTCATTTAGTGAACACCTCGTGTATGCCAGGGACTGCAGTAGTCACTGGGAATACAAGGGTGAGCAAGGCTGACCTTGTCGAGATCATCACAGAACTTCAGACTGGTTGGAAATAGAGAAGAAAAAATTCCAGGATCCAAGACAGGGCACAACCAAAACCTTAAACCAGCAAGTCCTCTGACAGAAATGACATGAAAATAGGCTTGACCTAATGGAAGATATAATTAGAAAGCAGTGAGATAAGGTGATAGATAATGAAGAACAGATCATATGTGTCCAGAATAACAGGACTAATGTCTTTGAATAAAATGGAAAGTTGAATTTTAGACATAGTCTAGTTTCTGATCTGCATCAAGCTATAAACAAATTAACTACTCAGTGAATTTACTAAAATCAGAAGTCTGTATATTAGCATTATTTGATCATGTTGCATTCCACTGTGATCATTTTTTATTTTAGTTTCAGACATTTTGAATATAGCATTTCAAAATGTAGATGTCATGCTTTTCTTTTTTATTTTGGAGGAAGAGTTTGAAAAATGTAGTTTGTCAGCTGATAAGAAATAAATTCCAAAAACATAAAAGCATTGTAGAAAATGTAACATTCATTCATTTAAATAGTTTTTTTTACATTTGCTTGTACTAGGCAGCACTTCTATATCTCATGTTTAAGATGAGGAACCAAAAAGAAAATGTCTCCACCTTCACAGAGTTTGCACTGAAGTGGGAGAGACACATAGAAAGAGAATAAGCAGATTATTATATGATACAATGGCAGGAGATGTGTGCAAGAAAGAAGAAAGTAGGACAAGTATAAAAAGGGATGAAGATGGTAAGTGGGCAGCATAGATATTTGGGATTCAGTGAGCAGATGGGAATGTCAGAGGAAGTGACATTTGACCAAAGACCTGAAGGGAATGAGGAATGATCCACATGAGGATCCGGGTGTGCGAGGATACAAGAGAGCTTCCAGGAAGAGAGAATAGTGAGTGGAAATTTGCTGAGGTGGGGACTTGACATGTTTGAGGAATGACAGGGAGGACAATGGGACTCTGAGCAAAGACAGAAGTGAAAGAAGGATTGAAAGGTAGTCATGTAGGGCTTTGTGTGCGTGTGTGCTCAGTCGTGTCTGACTCTTTGTGATCTCATGGACTGTAGCCTGCCAGTCTCCTCTGTCCATGGAATTCTCCAGGTAAGAACACTAGATTGGGTTGCCTCTCCTTCTCTAGGGGATCTAGGGGATTGAATCCACATCTCTTACATCTCCTGCATTGGCGGGTGGATTGTTTTACCACTAGCACCATCCCAGGCCTTTGTAGACCGCAGTAAAACAATTGAATTTATTATAAATATCATGGAAACCAACTGCACAGTTCAGAGAAAAAAAGTGATACAGTCTGATTTGTGTCTTGAAAGGCTATCACTCCTGTTTGGCGAAGAAACTATAGAATATGCTGATAGAAATAGGTTAAGTAATTCAAAGGCATTTAATAGTAATCTAGGTAAGAGACTAGGTACATGGAAGTGTGGTACATGGAAGTGGGTATATGGAAGTGTGAAGGTGGTTCTAATTGGCTACACTCATAATATAATTTGAGAAAGGATGGACAGAATTGTTAGTGGATATGATTGGTGAAAGGAGAGAATAAGCAGAGTTCTTGTTTGGGGTATACACAAGTGGGTGTTAAGAGAGGGATAGATTCTCTGGGAAAGAAAAAAATAATGAGATTGAGAATTGAACAAAATATAGGAGAGATGTTCTTATTCAGAGCAAAAATAGAAAGTAAAATCAGGAAAAATAAAAAAGGGGAAGACAGAAGTCTTAAATGAGAATTTAAATGCAGTGATTATATTTGAGAGAAATTACAACTTTTAAAAACTTTTAAAAAGCACAGTTACTTGACTTTGTAACTGAATAGTTCTGTTGTCACAGACCAGGAAATATCTTCACTACTTTGGCAGACTTTACATTGAATAGACATTATATTATCATTATAGTATACTCCCCTGGAAAATTGCTTTAATAGTATATGAATATGTCATTTGCTTGACAATGATAGTAGGTCTGTGCATTTGTGTCATTGTTGAGCCTGAAAGAGAAGGGACAATAATCTAAGTGCCTTTCATCACAAGTAAGGTGATGCCAGCCTAGAAGATAATGAACTTCCACGGGGTGGACAAACAGCCAACACGCTGTTATATGCTACCGACGTGTCCTCCCAGAGCAATTTATTACTCAGAAGTTTTGAATTTCCCAAAGGGGAAAGAAAGCCTTTCGTGGGCATAGGTTTTTTTAGTGAATGCTTATGACAGAGCATTTCCTCTTCATTCTATGTCACAAAGCTGCTTATCTATTAGGAATGGGAAAAGTCAGCTTTGATAAGTTGGAAGCCTATTTAAAATTCTCTAGCTCAGAGCCATTATCTCAGTGCCTTTTAGAGTTTCACATTCCCTGTTTTCAAGCTAAAGGGAAAATGCGGAGAAAGTTATGCCTTCTAACATAATACAGGGCTTTGATTGCTAGAGTTTGGTTGCAAAACAATTTATAAGTCACATATATTGATCACATTAATTTCCAATTGCAGGTTTTTAAGCTATAAAATAAATAGAGTTGGTCTTAAAAGGAAACACAGAAAGACCACCAGGTGCACATCAACCCCTAACCCATTTTCACAATATTACAGCTGCTCAGACTTTTGCTTTCCAGCAGCACCACCCCTCATTTGGAAGGATATAGCTTATTAGGTGTTTGATCTTTTATCAGTATCCTCTGGAGGCTAATGACAGTTCAAACAGAGCTATAATGATCTTACCATTAAGTCTGGGGGAAAAGCCAAAAAGAGAATCTAGAATCCTGGAAAACAGTAGAGCTAAAATCAAACCTAACTGCTTTCCAACATTGTCTAGCTTAGAACATCATAAGAGGCATGAAAATACAATTGGGAAATTTTCCTAGAGCTAGCAGGTGAGTCATTATGTGACTTAACATAAAAGCAAATTTTGAATAATTGCAAGCTTCAGTTCAGTTCAGTCACTCAGTCGTGTCCAACTCTTTGCAACCCCATGAATCACAGCACACCAGGCCTCCCTGTTCATCGCCAACTCCTGGAGTCCACTCAAACT
>NW_011494735.1:11580583-11612852 GCF_000754665.1 Bison bison bison | reverse complement strand
AGTATTGGAGTTTCAGCCTCAGCATCAGTCCTTCCAATGAACACCCAGGACTGATCTCCTTTAGGATGGACTGGTTGGACCTCCTCGCAGTCCAAGGGACTCTCAAGAGTCTTCTCCAACATCACAGTTTAAAAGCATCAATTCTTTGGTGCTCAGCTTTCTTCACAGTCCAACTCTGACATCCATAAATGACCATTGGAAAAACCATAACTTTGACTAGATGGACCTTTGTTGGCAAAGTAATGTCTCTGCTTTTTAATATGCTGTCTGGGTTGGTCATAGCTTTTCTTCCAAGGAGTAAGCATCCTTTAATTTCATGGCTGCAGTCACCATCTGCAGTGATTTTGGAGCCCCAAAAAATAAAGTCTGACACTGTTTCCACTGTTTTCCCATCTATTTCCCATGAAGCTTAGGCAACTCCTAAACTTTATGAAGTTTACCCATCCACAAAACTGTTGCTTAAGACCTTTCTATTGTTGTTTACCCCAGATTACCCCTCCTCATCAGCAAGCTGAGTTTGATGTATTTAAACCTAGCTTATGGACCTTATGGAGCTGTTCCACATTTGTGTGCCTGCATGTGTGGTTGCCAAAGTCATGTCTGACTCTTTGCGACCCCATGGACTGTAGCCTGCCAGGCTTCTCTGTCCAAAGGATTTTCCAGGCAAGAATACTGGAATGGGTTGCCATCTCCTTCTCAAGGGTATCTACTGGACCCAGGGATTGAACCCACATCTCCTTCATTGGCAGGTGGGTTCTTTACCACTGAGCCAAAAGGGAAGCCCCCAAAATTTTGAAATATAGGTCACTGCAGAGACCTCTCAGTGACTCCACTCTGAAGAACAGATGATTTCTCAAATCCTGTTTTCATTCTTTTTGTTCATACTAATTTCTGGACCATCTGGGCTGGCCCCTCTGCTGTATATGGCTCTTTCCACAAGATTGAGCTTTTGCTTCTGTTTGTACCTATGCTATTTCTTTGTCTTGAAGGAGGAAACAGAACAGGCTCTGTCTTGAAAGCAGGACTCCATCTTGGGTCAGACTGTGGACTTTGAGCTATATGCCCAGTATCTATGGAAACAACATACCAACTGGAAAGCCAGGCCCCCTGAAGGAAGAGCCCCAGAGCTCATACTTAGATTCTCCATCACCTAAAATAATACCCTAACTACCTGTGTAACTGAATAGAATCATACATTCTATTATGCTTATTGGGGTATGACCACAGGCCTATTGATAATTGTCCTCTGTTAACTACCTAGGTAAGGCATATAAATCACCAGGTAACTTTGACTGTATCTTTATTTTTCCTTTGTTCAGACTAGTTTCAGGGAATTTGGGGAGGCAGCTTTGTGCACAGCTTTGCACACATACACTTAGGGTATAAAAGTTTTTCACAAAAACTGGTCAGATTTCCTTGGCTAAGAGGAGACTCTGCCTTGGGCCCGCCAGTGTAATAAACTGCACTCCACTACCTGCATTGTCCTTCTGAGTGAGTTTGTTTCCTGGAACGCATGGCTACAACAGTCTCAGTCCCCTTCATGTTGAATGGAATAGTAATAGCTGACATTCAATATTACCTAGAGCAAAGTAGCCATTGAATAAACGTGAGCTAGATTTGCAAGATAATTCTATTGTAGTAATACAACATCTAGGAAGACATACCACTTCTGCCTTGGAAAAGTTCAAAATTTAAATAGCTAGAGGGAGTGGGGTTTGCTAAGGAGATAATGACTAAGTATCTCAGCAGAACTGGGGAGAAGCTGGGCACAGGCCCTGCTGGTCATCACCCTTGATTCCTGAAAATTCTCACAATTGAAAGAGCTAGTGATTAGGCTTTAAGATCTGAATTTACATATTATCTAATATTTGAGGAAACCTTCTCTATTAGCTCCAAATTTATTTGTTTAAAAAGAAATCACCTTTCCTTAAAATACAAAGTTATTATTATTACTGCTACTACTAGAATCATATCCTGCTGACCAAAGTTATATGACTGAATCATTATATAAATAGACTATGTACTTCCATTTGTGATGTTCATGGAGGAACATAGGAGACAGACTTAGAGACTTTTTTTTTTTGACTTAGAGACTTTTATGTCAGGACTTTGAGGGAGAATGGCGATGGTGGAGTCTTGGGTTGTAACTTTGGGCAAATGAGATCTTAGCAAGTCCAATAACCTTTGACCAGCCCTCCCTTGGCTTGACTAAACTTTAGACCAGTTTTGTCCTGACTATAGGCTCCTGACTTCCCTTTTCTTACAGCATTTACTTTAGACTACTTGTAATTGGATGGTGGGAGGGCATCATCAATTCAATGGACACGAGTCTGAGCAAACTCCGGGAGATAGTGAAGGACAGGGAAGCTTGGCGTGCTTCAGTCCATGGGGTTGCAAAGAGTTGAACACGACTGAGCGACTGAACAAAAACAACTTGTAACTGTACATTCATTTCCTTCATTTTTAAATGTAATCTTTTAAAAAGCCTCTTACCAGTTTCACAAGCCAGGGATATCTTTCTCAAGAAACTGGGAGCCATCCTTTTGAAATATTAGCAAGGAAAATAGAGCCTCTTATCTCCCAGTCTCTGTGGGAGGGTAGGAGCCTAACTCCTGTGGGTGTCTTTGTCCGAGTTTAAAACTACCTTCTCTCAACTTTACCTTTCTTTTGGGTAAGAGCAATTAGCAAACACAAGTGGCCTAAGATTCCCCCCAACACACACCCTCCCACCACAACATGCACACACACACTATCTCTTAAAAATTCTCCCACCCTTCCTCTCCTCCTAGTTAAGTATCCAGACTCTATGTGTTCCTCACCTGCCTATCTCTGGCAATAGTATCAGACTAAAATCAAATTGTTTGCCGATTTTATCCAGTGAAAAAAATTTTAACACCCTGCCACCCATACAGTGGCAACCCACTCTAGTACTCTTGTCTGGAAAATCCCATGGATGGAGGAGCCTGGTAGGCTGCAGTCCACGGGGTCGCTGGGAGTCGGACACGACTGAGCGACTTCACTTTCACTTTTCACTTTCATGCATTGGAGAAGGAAATGGCAACCCACTCCAGTGTTCTTGCCTGGAGAATCCCAGGGACAGGGGAGCCTAGTGGGCTGCCATCTGTGGGGTTGCACAGAGTCGGACACGACTGAAGTGACTTAGCAGCAGCAGCAGTAGCCCATACACCAAGAAAGGAACAGAGTTTAGTCTTAGACTCCTACTATCTCTGATCCTTTCTTGACAGGTTTATAGGCCTTTGTAGGTCTGCCACCTGCTTCATTTCTGCCAAGAAATGAGGCAGAAGATGACCCGTTCATGTGGGCATTCGTCAAGCTCTGCACCTTCCTGGTTGGAGGCACCATCTTAGTTTTTTATTTTAATAACACTGTGTTTCTGCTGTCAATAAAGTGAATCAATTATATGTATAGATTATATATACATCCCTTCCTCCCACCTCCTGTATCCCACCCCTCTAGGTCATACAGAGCACCAAGCTGAGTTCCCTGTATTATACAGAAGCTTCCCTCTAGCTACCTAGACACCCTCTTTTTCTTTCTTTCTCCTTCCTTCGTTGTTCTGCCCCCTCCCTCTTCCCCTTCCCATTTTTTTCTCTTCTTTCCCTTTCTCTCCCTTACATTAGTGACAGTTATTCATTTTTCCTGAAGGATCCATCATCTCTTTAATGAGTTCAGTCTTTCAGAAGAAAATAAAGTTGATTTTATTCTAATGCAAAGGAAATTGGCAACATGATTCTGTTTCTTATCATGAAAAAACCATTGAAGTGAGGAAGGCTAAAGGGCCAGGGGGAAGAGGTTTAGACAAAATAGGTACAGAAAATAAAATAGAAAACTGATAGCTCAACAAAGTATCTTACTAGAATAACATGACCTGTAGCAACTCAAAGGCAATGGCAAAGAATGCTCAAACTACCACACAATTGCATTCATCTCACACGCTAGTAAAGTAATGCTCAAAATTCTCCAAGCCAGGCTTCAGCAATATGTGAACTGTGAACTTCCAGATGTTCAAGCTGGTTTTAGAAAAGGCAGAGGAACCAGAGATCAAATTGCCAACATCCGCTGGATCATCGAAAAAGCAAGAGTTCCAGAAAAACATCTATTTCTGCTTTATTGACTATGCCAAAGCCTTTGACTGTGTGGGTCACAGTAAACTGTGGAAAATTCTCAAAGAGATGGGGATACCAGACCACCTGACCTGCCTCCTGAAAAATCTATTTGCAGGTCAGGAAGCAACAGTTAGAACTGGACATGGAACAACAGACTGGTTCCAAATAGGAAAAGGAGTACGTCAAGGCTGTATATTGTCACCCTGCTTATTTAACTTATATGCGGAGTACATCATGAGAAATGCTGGACTGGAAGAGGCACAAGATTGCTGGAAGAAATACCAATAACCTCAGATATGCAGATGACACCACCCTTATGGCAGAAAGTGAAGAGGAACTAAAAAGCCTGTTGATGAAAGTGAAAGAGGAGAGTGAAAAAGTTGGCTTAAAGCTCAACATTCAGAAAACTAAGATCATGGCATCTGGTCCCATCACTTCATGGGAAATAGATGGGGAAACAGTGGAAACAGTGTCAGACTGTATTTTTGGGGGTTCCAAAATCACTGCAGATGGTGATTGCAGCCATGAAGTTAAAAGACACTTACTCCTTGGAATGAAAGTTATGACCAACATAGATAGCATATGCAAAAGCAGAGACATTTGCCAACAAATGTCTTTCTAGTCCAGGCTATGGTTTTTCCAGTAGTCATATATGGATGTGAGAGTTGGACTGTGAAGAAAGCTGAGTGCTGGAGAATTGATGCTTTTGAACTGTGCTGTTAGAGAAGACTCTTGTCCAACCTAAAGACCAGTCCTGGGTATTCATTGGAAGGACTGGTGCTAAAGCTGAAACTCCAGTACTTTGGCCACCTCATGCGAAGAACTGACTCATTGGAAAAGACCCTGATGCTGGGAGGGATTGGGGGCGGAGAAGAAGGGTACTACAGAGGATGAGATGGCTGGTTGGCATCACGACTGGATGGACATGAGTTTGGCTGAACTCGGGGAGTTGGTGATGGACAGGGAGGCCTGGCATGCTTTGACTTTTGGGATCGCAAAGAGTTGGACATGACTGAGTGAATGAACTGACTGAACTGTGGCAACTCATCTTCCCAAAGGAGAAATGAAACTTTGGCCACCACTTCCCTATGAACAATTCAAGTGAAACTCTCTCTAAGTGAGAGTGTGGTAGGCAACCCTGCAGACTAGCAGCATCAGCATCCTGGGAGCTTTCAGAGACACCAAATCTCAGATCCTACCTAGAACTACTGGATCCAACCTACAGAGCCATGAGGATCCCAGGTGATTCCAGTGAACCCAAAGGTTTGAGAAACCCTGGCATGGAAAGCAAACTCTAGAGTCAGAATAATAATGGTGGCAATTCAGGATGGTGTGTCCAGTAGAGTCAAGCAAGTTATCAACAATGCTTTAACAGATAAGGAAACAAGGCAATGAGAAGTAACTTGTCTAAAGGCACAAAGTTAATGCAGACATACCTTGTTTTATTGTTCTTTACTTTATTGCACTTAAGATACTGCTTTTTTTTTTTTTTTTTTACAAATAGGAGCTTTCTGGCAACTCTGCTTTGAGCAAGTCTATCGGTACTATTTTGCAACAATATTTGTCCACTTTATGTCTCTTTGTCACATTTTGCTAATTCTTGTAATATTTCAAACCCTCCCAGTGAAAATAGTACTCTTTGATGAAGATTCAAATGATGGTTAGTATTTTTCAGCAAGAAAGTTTTAATGTATGTATATTGTTTTTCATATAATGCTATTGCACACTTAATGGAGTACAATATAATGTAAACATAAATTTTATATGCAGTGGGAAGCCAAAACATTTGTGTGACTTCCTTTATTACAGTATTTGCTTTACTGTGGTTGTCTGGAAGCAAACCTTCACTGTAGCTGAGATACACCTATGAATGGAGAAGGAAGTTAAATAAGAGTTCAGTTCAGTTCAGTTGCTCAGTTGTGTCTGACTCTTTGTGATCCCATGGACTGCAGCACACCAGACTTCCCTGTCCTTCATCAACTCCCCGAGCTTGCTCAAACTCATGACCATCAAGTCGGTGATGCCATCCAACCATCTCATCCTCTGTTGTCCACTTTCCCTCCTGCCCTCAATCTTTCCCAGCATCATCCCAGGCCTTTTCCAATTAGTCACTTCTTTGCATAAGTATTGGAGTATTGGAATTTCAGCTTCAGCATCAGTCCTTCCAATGAATATTCAGGACAGATTTCCTTTCGGATTGACTGGTTTGATCTCCTTGCAATCCAGGGGACTCTTAAGAGTCTTCTCCAACACCATGGTTCAAAAGCATCAAAATAACACCTAAATTGAAGTCCTGAGTCTGCTACTTACTAGGAAAACTTGAACAAGTTACCCAAACTCTCTGAGGCTTTCTTATCTAAAAAATAGAGGTAGTGTATACACTCCACAGTTATTATGTAGATTAAATGAGATTACCTGTATAAAGAATCACATATGTTGATATTATTGTTTAGGTTTAATGTTTCTGATAATCTCTGGGGAAAAAGTAGTCATTCTGTTCAAGAATAAATATATTCAGTTATCCTTATGTTAGATGTGAGATGAGAGTGAAGGTAACCATAACAGGTATGCAAGACAATACTGAGAAGAATTTACTTAACTTTCAGATCTGTGGAAATACATGATATATTCCAGGGACAGAGTTTAGAGAAGAAATTAAGAGGTCTGAGACTTCAAAGAGAAAATGAAAGAAGTCATGGGAGGAAATTTTAAACCAGCATCTTTTGTTGCCAATTAGCAGACAATTTTAACTTAATGTTTGCATTAAGCCCTGAGGTGTTTTAAGTTAGCATAATCAATCATTTTACCATGTGATTTGCCTGAGGTTTTCCCTTTTTTTTTTTGCTTTGTTTCTTTTTTCTTTTTTTAGCAAGAGGTTTACTCAATAGAGTAGAAGATGAGAGACATAAAAAAGTGGAACCTGTTAAGAAGTTGTGAGGTTAAAATCGTGTTCCTAGAATCCTGGTTCTATACTAGGCCTGTCAAGCCACGAGGCAAACTGAGAAGTCTCCTGCAGTGTTTTCAAAGAAACCCAATACAAAAAGAAAAGGAACAGTCTAAAAGCAAGCAGTATGAGGTGCAAAAGAAATCATGCTGTTGCAAAACCCTCCCTTGTTTTAACCAGTGCACACACACTATGAGTGCACAATTCACCCTTATACACACACACACACACACATACACACACCGTTATATCCATTCCCCATTTCTCTGCCTCCAATATTTTGCTTTGCTGGTAACCAAAGTAGAGGTTCTGAAATTACATGGAACATTTGAAAATAAAAAAAAAAGACTCAAATTTCCTTTAAAATATATTTTTGCTTTGAAATTTATCACCAGGCACATGTAACATGGGGCATGCTACAGTGTAGGCAGGGGACCTTGCTAGGGTTCCTCATGCCATTTAAACCTCCAATTTCTTAATTATCACCTACTTCCTACTCCCTAGAATGAACCCGTTAGTATATTTTATAGTATTAATAGATCTGTTATTAGCAATTGTGTTTCAGAATTGCTTTTCATATAAAAGGCTTGCACTGACTGTGTCATCCCATTGATCTTACCTCAATGTGCTCCTTACAGTCATTTCAAATGGCTAATAACTTGCTAATATAACTTTACAGGTACATTTTGTCCCTTTCTCTCCACTGATTGTAGACATACCAGCTCATTAAATGCTGTGAAAGAACACAGGTTAAGGTCCTTTCTTTTAACAAGCCAGCCATGTGAAACTGAAGTCTGAGCTCTTTTTCTTGTAATGATCTTGCTGCACCACCTCCATAATAGCAGGAGGTAGGGTGTGCGGCGAGAATATTTCACAGAGCTGCTTCTACAAGGGATAATTAATTTGGGAGTGGTATTTTCTAAAGTTTTCTTTCAGATCTTGCTTTAATCTTCTTTTTCCTCTCTCATGTCATTGCCAAATCTCATCGGTACAGGTGGTGGGCCAACTGAGAAGCACGCCAAGGTCACACTGCAAAATGAAACATGTTGAGGCACACGTGGGCACTAACATTACTGGTCCTAGCCTGGAGCTACTTCTAACAACACGTAAAAAGACAGCAAGTTGCGGTCACTTAGCAAAATAGCATCAGGGACAGTGTGAGTCTGCAGGAGTCCTCAAGCGTTGGTGGTTGCTAGCACAGTTGCTAACTATAAAACACAGGATTTTCTATTCCCGGAAGTCCTTGTGATTACATTTGATTTGAGGGTCAAGTTGGAATGAAAAGTGTTTGCACTAGTCCAGACTGTTTAATGAACTGCTTACATATAAAGGTGAAATAGGCCTGAAATTATTTAAATACTCAGTAACAATATAGAAGCCAGTTATAGTAGAACTATTAAGAAGTTAGTAGTGTTTGTTGCTGAGTTTACTGTAAAACAAATATTGCATACCTGCCAGAAAAAAAAATCACAGATTTTAATTTTAATTCCATTACCGCAGTTAAATTAACACAAAATGACAAAGTTGCTCAGTAATTGCGTTCTTTTATTATACCCACTGCTTATGCTTTCAAATAAAATCAGTCAGCTCTTACAAACAGTGTTTTTCACAGGAGACCCTTTCAGTGAATGCCTGCTTCCAGAGTCTTCACTTAGAGTAACCCCCTGCTGACTCAATTCACTTACAGATATTTTCATAACCTCTCTCACACGAACATAAATGTTCATGGGCTACATCCAAGAAGTTAACAAGCCTAAGATAAGAGCTCTGCTGAGCAATGAACTCAATTCCTGCTCTACTTTGAGGGAGAACATGGGATGCTAGCAAAATAATGTAATGCGATACATCAACCTGTCTGCCTAGGGAACTCAACTTGCTCAGAATAAATTAATTTAAACCACCAATCCGGAGAGTTCAAATGCAAATGACCAACGTAGCTACATTACCCATTCTGTCTAGTTTTCACCATTGCAGTAATTTTCAGTTATTCGAACACAAAGACAGAGGCTCTCACCACAGTGCTCCTGTAATGTTATGTACACACTGCCTTTCTAGCCTTTTCTTTCATATTTCACACTTCTTTGGATGACTTTTTTTCCCTAGGGATCTTGGGTGCCCTGAAGGTAGCATGTATATTTTGGTTTTAACAAATACTTGTCATATGAGTGAATGAATGAGTAGTAATGGATTGAATATTTTAAAATTTCCATTTTCTTTCAGATGACCTGAGCTCTTAGTTTATAACTTCTGTGTTTAGTATTCATACTATATTATGTTTGCAGATATTTTAAATTTCAAATGTACCATCTTTATTTTGCTAATCATCTTCCAAAGACCTTTTCAAATGTAACCTGAGCCATGAAGCCTTTGCCACTTCTTCTAACAGCTAGATCTCTTCCTTTTTTGATTACCCATAGCTCTTGAAACATACTTCTGTTTTAGAGCCTTTCTTACTGCTTTTAATTTAGAGTTATTTATTTAATTTTTATTTCCCCAAACCCACAATTGGCTAAAATTTTCTCAAGGACAGGCAAGGACCACCTTTTCACAGTTGCCAAGTTCAGCATATATTCATGTATATATAATAGCTGTTTGATTCACCTTAACTAAAAGTATTGATCCAAAATATGGCTCAATATTATAAAAGATATCATAATGATTTTGTCAGGGGAATATGTAATTTCCTGGGTTCTGTCTCACTGCAGCAAAAATTTGAAATGGCAGACTGGTGTTACAGCTCAGTTTTATTTGGCAAGCAAAGGAAAATACATCCTTGAGGACTGAGAGCAGATGAACTCAAAAGAAGAGGCTCAATCTTAGCTCCTCTTTTTATATGTTCTGTCTCCTTCCCCTGAGTCTGCTCTATGTAGATTGGGCTAGCCAGGAGGGCTCTTTGCTTCATCTGAGGTTCTCACTCCAGTCCTTGGATTTTCTTTTGTTTCATTTTCATGGGCTTTTCCCTTTCTTTGCCTTTTAGCCACTGCCATTTTGGACTCCTGTTTCCTATTCTAGCTACCTAACAATTTTACAAAAATAAAACATGATCCCTGCTTATAAAAAGTTCTGGTCTTAAAATACATGAATTTTACCTAAAAAACTCACCAAAATGATGAATGTGGGCTAAAATAGTTATAATTAACAGAATAGGGAAGAAGCAAAATTTTTAAAAGTAAAAAAGAACAAGAACTATAATCTATGAAAAACAAGTATCAGGAGTTATACTGTAATACAGTGGAATGAGCTCTGCCATTTGCTTTTTTAAGTGACCTTGGCAAATTTGCATTGCCTTCTAGGATCTCTATAAAATGGACAATCATACCCACTTTATTTATTGTGAGAAAGATGAGATTTCTGAAGCTTCTTTTAAACTTTAAGGTGCTACACAAATATAATTTAAACACAGGATGTGGCTTCAGGAATAGAAGGAAATGGAGATGGATGGAAAGCATTATGTCATATTGAAAACTCTCAGAGTAGCTTGAATTTGAGGAAGTAGAAAGGAGAACATGTGCATCTATCTTTAATGTGGAGAATGATATTATCAGCCCGTCAGTCAGTTCAGTCGCTCAGTCGTGTCCGACTCTTTGTGATCCCATGAATCGCAGCACGCCAGGCCTCCCTATCCATCACCAGTTCATGGACAAGTAGCTTTAAGATGTATAATTGCAAAGTATTCAGAAGTAAGTCTGCCAGAGAAAGAGGAATACTGTATATTCTTACCTATATATAGAATCTGAAAAAACTGAACTCCTAGAAATAGAAAGTAGAATGATGGTTTCCAGGAGCTGAGGAAATGAGATGTTGGTGAAAGGGCACAATCTTCCAGTTACAACATGAATAAGTGTGGAGGGTCTAATGTACAGTGTACTGTCTGTAATTAACAACATTGTATGGTGTTAACATACTTGAAAGTTGCCAAGAGAGGAGTTCTTGAATGTTCTCACCACCAAAAAATGGTAATTATGTGAGATATTTTGTGGTGTCAACTAACCTTATTGTGGTAATCATTTTGTAATATATATGTATCACATTATCCCATTGTATACCTTAAGCTTATACAATGTTATGTCACTTATATCTTAGTAAACCTAAGAGGGATAGAAATACAACAAATTTGTATGTGTGGGACCAGACACTACCATTTTTTTAAAAAACATACCAGGTTATTCTAATGTGAACCAAATGGAGAATCAGACTGTATACAGTGGTTATTTTACTTTAATATGCATAAGCTCCACTTGGGGACATTGTCAATATGCATGTTTTGATGCAGTGAGTCTGGGTTGTACCTGAGATTCTGTGTTTGTAATAAGTCAGTCACAGGTCCTCACAATATCCTCTTTACTCTCAAATAATTAAATTTTAATAAAAAAATTTTTTAATGATCTGAAATTCTTAGAAATAAAAATTGCTATACGGTATGTTGTATTTGGGAGAAATATTTTTAGGGTAGTTTTTTCCCCACAAGTTTTATTGAGACATAATGAACATGTAAGATTTCATTAGTTTAGCATATACAGAATAATGATTTAATATATATATTTATTGCCAAATTATTACTACCATAAGTTTGGTAAACATCTGTCACTTCACATAGTTAAAAAAAGTTTTCCTCTGTGACGAGATCTTTTATGATCTACTATGTCAACATCTTTTAAATATATAATGATAGTATAGTATTAATATTAGTATTAGCATTAATACTAAATATACTATTAATGATAGTCATCACACTATACATTACATCCCCATAATTTATTTGTATTATAATGGGAAGTATGAACTTTTTGACCACATTTACAGATTTCCCAACTTTCCACTCCCTTGCCCTGATAGCCACAAACATGGTCTGTGTCCATGACTTTGGCTATTAGATTTCCCACATAAGTACTTATAAAGTGTTTTCCTCTCTGACTTATTTCTTAGAATAATGCCCCCAAGTTCCATCTATGTTGTTGCAAGTGGTAGAATTTCTGTATCTTTTATGGCTGAATACTATTCCATTGTACATATGTGTGTTTATGTACATAAACATATATAAATATATGAAAATATGTAAATATTGGGTATGCTAAAACATTCATTCAAATTTTCCATAAGTTATTACAAAAAACTCAAAATTTTTGGCCAGCTCACATATATATTCCCCATTTTGTTTATCCATTCATCCCTCAATAGATACTTAGGTTGTTTCTATGTCTTGGCTATTTTAAATAAAGCTGCAATAAACAGGGTAGTGTGTTCTTTTCAGGATAGTCATTTCATTTTCTTCAGATATTTTCTAGAAGTAGAGTTGTTGGATCATATGGTAGTTGTATTTTTAACTTTTTGAGGAACCTCCTACTATTTCTTGTAGTGGCTATACCAATTTTCATTCTCACCAACAGCATTCAAGAGTTCCCTATTCTTCACATCCTTGCAAAACGTGTCTCTCAAAAAAAAATTGTTTATTTTTACAGTAGGTCCTTGTTAGTTATCTATTCTAAATATAGCACTATGTACATTTCAGTCCCAAACTCCCAATTTATCTCTCCCCTCTCACTTCCCCCCTGGTAACCATAAATTCATTCTCTAAGTCTGTGAAACTTTTCTGTTTTGTAAATAAGTTCATTTGTATCATTTTTAAGATTCTGCATATAAGCAATATTATATGATATTTGTCTTTGTCTGACTTACTTCATTTAGTATGATAATCTTCGGGTCCTCTGTTTTGCTGCAAATGGCATTATTTCATTAGTTTTAATGCCTGAAATATTCCATTGTATATATGTACTGTATATTCTTCAGTTATTGATGGATATTTAGGTTTCTTTCATGTCTTGGCTATTGTAAACAGTGCTGCAATGAACATTGAGGTGGGCATGTAACTTTTTGAACCGTATCTCTTTTTTGATAATAGCTATTCTAACAGAAGCGAGGAGCTTTTGACTTGCATTTGCCTAATGATTATGATGTCAAACACCTTTGCATGTACCTGTTGGCCACTTGAATATCTTTTTTTGGAAAATGTCTATTCAGGTACTTTGCTCATTTTAAAAATTGAATTATTTATATTTTTGCTATGAGTTGTAGAATTTCCTTATATATTAATATTTTGGATATTAACCCCTTATCAAATACATTATTTGCAAATATTTTCTCTTATGCAGTAGGTTTTCACTTAATTTTGTTTATTGTTCCCTTTGCTATGTAGAAGTTTTTTACCCTTTCCCTATTGTGTATTCTTGGATCCTTTGTTGTAAAGCAGTTGACCACATATGTGTGGGCTGATTCCTAGGCTCTCTATTCTGTTCTATTGATTTACATTTCTGGTTTTATGTCAGCACATACTCTTTTGACTACTATAGCTTTGAATATAGCTTGAAATCAGGAAGTGTAACACCTTGAGCTTTGGTCTTCTTTCTCAGGATTGCTTTGGGTATTCAAGGTCTTGTTTGGTCCCATACAAGTTTTATAATTTATTTTCTATTTCTATTAAAAAAAAAAAAACATTGAAATAATGATAGGAATTGCATTGACTCTATAGATGGCTCTGGGAAGCACGAGCACTTTACCAATATTAATTTTTCTAATCTATGAGCCCTGGATATCTTTCCATCAATGTGTTTTCAATTTCTTTCATCTATATGTTTAGTTCTCAGTATTAAACCTTTCATCTCCTTGGTTAAATTTATTCCTAAGTGTTTTGCTTTTGGTACTATTTAAATGAGTTTTCTTTTTCAGATATTTTGTTGTTAGTGTGAGGAAACACTACTGACTTTTGTGTGTTCATTTGATATGCTGCCTCTTTACTGAATTCACTTATTAATGTAACAGGGTTTTACTGTTGGAGTCCTTAGGATTTTCTATGTATAAAATCAAGTTATCTGTAAACAAGGATAATTTAAATTCCTTCCCAATTGTAATGCCTTATTTTTTTTCATTGCTCTGATTAGGACTTCCAGTACTATGCTCAATAGAAATGGTGAACAAAACCCTGTTTTGTTCCTAATATTTGTGCAGAGCTTTTGCTATTGAGTATGATTTTAGCTGTGGGCTTGGCAGATTGTTTTAAACTCTAAAATTTTAAAACACACGCAAAAAGCACTCGGTATGCCCTGGTGATTGAGAGACCAGAATTAGGAGACTAAGCTAGGAGATAGTTGTTGCCATTTGGTCACTAAATCATGTCTAGCTCTTTGCAACCACGTGGGCTGCAGCATGCCAGGCTCCTCTATCCTCCACCATCTCCTGGAGTTTGCTCAAATTCATATCTATTGAGTCGGTGCTACTATCTAACCATTTCATCCTCTGCCACCCCCTTCTCCTCCCACCCTCAATCTTTTCCAATATCAGCGTCTTTTTCAGTGAGTTGGCTCTCCTCAACAGGGGGCCAAAGGATTGGCACTTCAGCTTCAGCATCAGTCCTTCCTATGAATATGCAGAGTTGGTTTCTTTAGGATTGACTGCTTTGATCTCCTTGCTGTCCAAGGGACTCTCGAGAGTTTTCGCCAGTACCACAGTTGGTGTTGTGAAAAGCATCAATTCTTTGGCATTCTGCTTTCTTTATAGTCCAACTTTCACATCCATACATGACTACTGGAAAAATCATAGCTTTGACTATACAGACCTTTTTTGGCAAAGTGATGTCTCTGTTTTTTAATATGCTAAGTTTGTCATAGTTATTCTTCCAAGGATCCAGCGTTTTTTAATTTCATGGCTGCAGTCACCATCTGCAGTGATCTTGGAGTCCAAGAAAATAAAGTCTGTCACTGTTTCCATTATTTCCCCATCTATTTGCCATGAAGTGATGGGACCGGATGCCATGATCTTCATTTTTTGAAGCTGAGTTTTAAGCCAGTTTCTTCACTCTTCTCTTTCACCTTCTATCTGCCATAGAATCTACCTGCCAATGCAGGAGACACAAGCAACTCAGGTTTGATCGCTGGGTTAGGGAGATCCCCTGGAGGAGGAAATGGCAACCCACTCCATTATTCCTGCCTGGAAACTCTGATGGATAAAGAAACCTGGTGGGCTACAGTCCATGGGGTTGCTAGAAGTTGGACATGACTGATCATAAGCAAGAGCATGAAACTTTCACCTTCATCAAGAGGCTCTTTAGTTTCTCTTTGCTTTCTGCGATTAGAGTGGTATCATCTGCAAGTCTGAGGTTGTTGAGCTCATATCTGAGCCAGGAGATAGCTATAGAAATTTAAGCACATAGGTGATTTAAGTCCAGCTAGAATAATGGTACATAGAATGCAGAAGAAAAGGGAGAAAGCTGTGAGACATCTTAATGGAATACTAAGTAGAACTTGAACTGATAAGGATAGGATGATGGAAAATGCAGAAGATTAATAAAGCAGAAACAAAGAAAATTAGTTGTGGCACAGTAATATATGAAACAAGTGAAAAGATAAACCAATGTAATATTTTATGTTGGTTGTAAATTTAGAAAACAATGGTCATAATCTACAATTTGGGATATAACTGAATTGTTGTAGTGTAGTCACATAGATTTGGAGGAACTAGATAACCTATTATCCTGAAATATTGATCCAACCCTCAACTTTTCTGGATGAGGCAGAGTAAAAGGGGTTCTTCATTATCTTAAGTGATAGTGCTCTCAGGAAATATATCTGTCATTTAAACATGGTGTTAAATCCAGCACCTTTTAAACTAGAACTGTATCTTCTTGATGTTCATCCTACTTAGTACTTTTTAAAAATCTCATATAGAGTGAATCAACTTCTATGTTCAAAATATAACTAGTAAACTAACATATGTTGGGTACTTAACACTATTATAAATATATGGAATGTAAAATGGAGAATCAAAGATTATTCCATGTTTACATGAGGTTTACAGGCTAAAAAGTAAGAAAGGTGCATTGTCCTTTCCAAATACTGTAAATGAGAGCTATTAATTTTAGACTAGCTGTATCTGAAGCTTGAATTATTCCGGCCAAAGCAGGCATGAATTAACAAGAAGAAAACTCATGTTTCTTTGACGATCTTAGAACTCCACTAAATTGAAATTTAACCTTACCTTTGCTTTGTGTACAATCCCCGTACTTCAGCCTTTGTTTCTCTTCTAGTCCTCCTGCTCTGCATTTTACTATTTTGATGGCCAACTAGGTCAGGTTGGATCTTTTCCCTTGGAGATAAATTTTGTACATATGTTGACCCAGCCATAAATACAATACAAGTGTACCTTGTCATCTGGACCCCTCTTTCTATAATCTGTTCATCAGATTCAGTCATTCTTTCAACAAATACATATTGAGCATCTAATATATTTCAGGTTGGCTCTTCATGCCTACCTTTACTAGCCTAAATCAAGTCTAACTCTTCTAACACTTTACATTGAACTTTTTGTAATGCCCTAATAGATTAAGACCTGTAGCCAATTCTGTTTGTTATTGTTTAGTTGCTAAGTCATGCCTGACTATTTTGAAACCCCATGGACTGTAGCCCTCAAGGATCTTCTGTTCATGGGATTTCCCAGGCAAGAATACTGGAGTCGTTTGCCATTTCCTTTTCCAGGGGATCTTCCCAATCCCTGGATCATACCTGTGTCTCTGGAATTGGCAGGTGGATTCTTTACCACTGAGACATCAGGGAAGCCTCTGTTACTCTCAAATCAAATCTTGTTTCTAACACTTTTTCTTCCCATGGGTTCATGTTGCTAAAGTTTTAGCATGCATTGTGACTGGGGCTGTCTAAGACATTTAAAAAAACAAGGTACATTTATATAACAACATAGATATTAGTGAGTTCCAAATGTGAGAGTTCTTAATGAAATTCAAGTCAGTATGTACTGCCCTATGTGTAACAAACACTTTTTACAATTTTTTCTATGAACTTGCAGTCCATACAGTTTTGCAGCTCAATAAGGTTTCTTATATTCTTTCATCTGCCACCTGGTTTGCAACTGCATACCAAAATTTATTCACTTACTTTTCTAATCTTTGATCACATGATAATGGATAAATTTTTTTCTGTACCAAGCTCTGGCACAGTTTGCTGTCTACAATATTTCTCTTTGTTTCTTTGAAGAGTAAATAAGTTCTGCCTCTGTGGAAACTTGAAAAAAATCAAAAATTATAAAGGGGTTCCTAACCCCAAGTTTTTTCATTCTGGGTACCATAATCTTAAATATAATTCTATGGGTCCCACTCATCTAGATATCAACCCAAGAGAATAACTGAGCAACTGAAGCTGTTTTATTCTTAACTTTGTAAAGATAGCAAAATATGTAGTTGAGAGTATCCCCCACTATGGAATAAGAATTATATACATATTACTTAGAATAATTATATGAAAACATTATACTTTTAAAAGCTATATATTCAGTAGAGCTATGATACTAATCCTGTTTATTCTTATTAAGCAATGGTGACAATCTTTAGCCTAATATGGCACTGGTTCAACTGGGATTCCTGTTCTTGTGTTGTCAAAATAGCTGATCTTTTTCTGTAGACTCTACACAATTTGTTTTCTAAAAGACAGTTCAGAGGTATTACTTACTTATCACTGAATCTTTATCCTCTATTTTACCTTTTAAATTTGCTGAAGCTTTTTTCTAAGTACTTAGTCTAGGCCAGAGACAAGTTGGTTGCTCACCAAACCCATCTCCTCCTTCTCCTGAGACAGGAGTATATTATATTAGTCTACAGAGCCATGTGGCTGTGTGACTAAGCTCTGACCAGTGGACTGTGGATAGGGAGCCACACCATAAAAACCCTCCACAAGGGATTCAACATGCTTTGTTTCTCTGCTGACTAGCTGGAAGGAAGATGACCCTGAGGGCCCCTTTGTAAGCCATAGGTTGAAAATTCTTGAATAGTTAAGAGAAGAAAGGAGACTAGGTTTTCTGTCACTGAGAGAAGAGCCTTTCATCAATCAAGAACACCTGTTTGGGCATCATGGGAGAAAAAAATAGACTATACAATTTATTGAAATTTGAGATTTTATCTTTTATAGCAGCTAGTAATATCTTTGCTAATGTACTATTTAGGCCTGGAGATGACTGACATGATGCATTTCTGCTCATTGTCTTTACAAGTTCTGTATTTTGTGCTTGGCCATTCATTAGCTAAGTTTTGGGGCTTCCCAGGTGGCACTAGTGGTAAAGAATCTACCTGCCAATGCAGGAGACATAAGAGACAGGTTCAGTCCCTGGGTTGGGAAGAGCCCCTGGAGGAGAGCATGGCAATCCACTTCAGTAATTTTGCTTGGAGAATCCCATGGACAGAGGAGCCTGATGGGCTACTGTGCAAAGGGTTGTAAAGAGTCAGACATGACTGAAGTGACTTAGCATGCATGCACATCCATTTATATCTTGGGTTTGGATTTTCAAGTTCTAACTTTACTTTATTCCTCAATAGTAAACAATTTTACCCTAGATCTAGTTAAAATTCAAGAACAGAGATTATTTTATGCATCTATTCTCTTCCTACTCCTATTTCTGTGGTATAAAGGAAACAGGAAAAAGAAAACATAACTTCTCAACCAAGGTTATCCTGCATCAGTGAAGAATTTAGTTTGAAGACTGGTCCAAATTATCTCTGGATGTGTTGGCAGATAAGCAACAAAGTAGACTCTCAAAACCAAATTCCAGGTTGGGAGGTGGTATGGGAAGCTGCTCCATCCTAGAGTAAGCAGCTCACATCAATATTGGCCCCCTGGTTGGACAGAATCATGACATGGGAAGTGATATCTAGAAACTTGTCTTAGCTATTGGGCCCCCTACCATATAGGTTTTTATTCCCTCCACCTGCCCATGGAGAGAGACCCTTACCTTCTCTGTGCTCTGGGGTCCCTGCTTTGGCTGACACAAGATATATATTTCCTCTGGGCCCTGTCTCAGTACTCAGAATTTAAGCAGGCATTATATGTTTTGTGACTCTCTGCGATGTCATGGACTATAGCTGCCAGGCTCCTCTGTCTATGGAATTCTCCAGGTAAGAATACTGGAGTAGGTGGCCATTGCCTTCTCCAGGGGATCTTCCCTACCCAGGGACTGAACCCAGGTCTCCTGTATTGCAGGCAGATTCTTTACCATGTCAGTCCCCAGGGAAGCCCTGTATATTTTACTAATTCCCTTCTTTTTATGTTAGGAAGTTTATACAGGTAAGCTTATATATTGGGTCAAGGATAAATAACTCTCTTACTCTATCTCCTCATACAAGTACTCATCTTCATATGCAGTAGCGTCACAGCACTCCTGACTGAAAAATAGAATCCTCAAAAAATGTTCTAAGTTGTAAAGGAGAAGCTCTTTAAACTGGGAATTAAACCCTTTCTTCTTCCTCAATAATACTACTCAACAAATAGTAAACATCTGCTGTGTGCAAGACACTATACTTGGCTCTCTCTGTGAAAGAAGAAAAGAAAAAAAGCAGGTTCAGGCCCTGTACTTGTTGGAGCCTTGTGTGTATGTACTCAGCTCTGTCTAGCTCTGTTTGACCCTTTGGACTCTAGTCTGCCAGATTCCTTTATCCATTGGATTTTCCAGGCAAGAATACTTGAGTGGGTTGCTATTTTCTCCTCCAGGGAACCTTCCTGACCCAGGGACTGACCTTCATTTCCTGTGTCTCCTGCATTGCAGGAGGATTCTTTACCCACTGGGCCATCAGGGAAACCTGTTGGAGCTGTAACTCTAGTCAAATAGTCTAGAAAGGAGAAATAGGGAAACTGTGTTCTGTTGTCAGAAATTATACTTTTCGGATGGTTATCTGGACTGAAAACACCTTCCTTTTTAATGTTTTTATCACTTTGAAGGAGCTAAGCGATGTGATATTTAAAATGCTCATATTCTATGACCTGTGGGTCACAATAAGTGGCTTACTTTGTGTTTTCCCCAATTTTTTTTTTCTAACAAGTTTGTACATTCTTCAGCATAGGAACCACATTTTTCTATCCTGTTCATTGCCAAGCACACTACCTGGCACCTGATAAGCCCTCAGTAAATAATTAAGTGATTTCTGCAAATATTTCTGTGACCAGAATGCCTGAGTACTGATTTTACTGGCCTGAAAAAATGGCTGCCCTCTCTTGTTCCCTTTTGCTATTCATAGGAGAACCATGGGAATGTGACCCACTGACTGAAAAGAACTCAATCAGTGCTGGAGAAATCTCTTGATTAAACCTGTTTTCAGTTCAGACTCAGATCTCCTTGCACTGTTGCTAACATATCCATCACATTTCTAACTCAAGGAAATTTTGTCTGGGTATATCCTTGTCCTCACAGTTGCGGGGGAGAGGGGGGTGGCGGGAACCAGCAGGGCACATTTGCACGCTTGCCCTTATTTCAAGAGAAAGGACTGGGAGGCACACTCATCAATCACTCTCTAGAAAGTAATGAGAGAAGGGAAATCTTGGGGAAAGCAATGATAAGCTGAGAGAGTGAACAGGAGACAGATGCAGAATCCTGAAAATCAGAGTAATTTCAATGACAGAATTTCCTTACTCCAGATACATGCAAATATTACAGGGAATGTTGAAAATACCAAATTCTGAAAAGAATACTGAGTGTAGTTACAAGAAAAGTCTTTGGAATTGACCTGACTATTCATTACTTATATTGACAGTAACTTTCTCAAAATGCTTAATGAAAACTTAGTCATTAGGTATCATAAATTACCTATGGACAATTTCTTTAGAAAATATGCATTTTGTGAAAGAAAAGTTTGATTTGATTTAGACCTTTAATTTGTGGCTCCATGAGAAGTTATGTCTATCTTAGCATCAAATACTTTAAAAGCATATATGTATCAGAAGGTTACAAACATATATCACTTTCTGGTATAATTGGAGGTAACTGTAATATTTTTGCTAGTCTATAAAATTCTAATAAGTAGTTTAGGTAATAGTCCTATCAGATAAAAGGGACTTTCATTCCGTATGCCTCTTACTATTACCAGCTTAGAGCAAAGCAAACATCATAAGACCTGTACATTCTGGAATTTTTTTTGGTAATTAAACAACTTCAGTGAGGTCCAAAAGTTAATCAGATTATTTTGTTTCTTTTTCTGTCTCTGCAAACTTCTTGGAATAGGAATAGGTAATTCCATCAAGTCTGTTGGTTCTGTCATAGTTAAAAATTAACCAAAAGTCAGATACACTGATATCAAGATTCATTCCACTACACTACATGTCTTCCTGTAGATACTCCAGGGCACTGCTTCTATTAATTATTCATTTATATTGTGCTATTTATAAGATTGTTCAGAGAATGAAATTATTTATTCCATTTAAAAGGGGAAATAGTGTAAGATTCAAAACTGTTTGGGAAATAATATGCATTGAGAAATACCAGAAAATAATAATACATTAATATCATAGACATTTCAAATTTTTGTCAAGAAAGATATGGCCAACCAAGATTAAAATTTCCCATGGAAAATGAGCTAAGAATAGAAAGTCCATGTTCTCCATAGATATGTGTGTATTTATATGCATACATCATCAATCAAAAAAAGATGATAAGATGAAATCCACTTAGAAATCAACTTCTCTATTAAAATAGGATTGATCCTCCAAGGCAACACTATTAAAAGAACAACTGCATGGGCTGGGTCAATAATAAAGTGAGGGCATTCTCTAAGTTATTTAGAATCTATCAATAACTCCTATCTCCACCGTTCATATGTCCTAAAATGTAAATCTGAACATATGCCCCTACAAAAAATTTCTCACTTCACCCTCACATTTCAGGGTTATCTTATAAGAGATGATAGATAGAACCTTCAGTTGATCCTGAGAAGAAATTTAATTTGATTTTTCCTGAGGCGGCATCCTGCCACCCACACATTATCTCTCCCTTGAGTTGAAATAGCTCTTAGCATTCAAATGAACAAAAGTTCAAATATGCAGAAAAATACAGCTTTGGAACTATTGAATTGTAGTCCCAATCTGCCTACAAAATGTAGAGAGTTTGAATAAAACCTAAAGCTGAGTCACAATATTATGAACATACGGGTTCACATATACATTGTCAATAGCCCTATTGGGAAAAGTTAAGGGAATCCATGTGGAAACAGTCACTCAAACCCCGTGTTTCTATTTGGTCATCCTTTCTATCCTCACAGTCAGATTTAGTGTCTAAAGAGTGTGACAGGGCAATAACAGAGAAACAGTCATCTTAAGTACCCTTTCCCACATTATGGATTAAGTTCAGTCCACAGTGTAAGGGCGTTTTTATTTTTTCCTTCTTTGGGAAAATTTTTCTGTTTATAGTCTTTATTTTAAGCCTGGATTACCAAAATGGCATCTTAGTGTTTATAGTCCTTGAATTGGCATTAAACTCAAACATATTCAAAGCGAGTATTGTCATATCAGGCCAAGAACAGGCACTCAGCTGCTCTGGCTCAGCTTCTACATCTGACACTTCACTAAAATTATTTGATACCAAAGAAGTGAAAATGTGACCATGGTTTTTCTCACATCACAAATTGTATATAAAGCAAAGGGCAAATTACATTCCATTACAAATGGAAAAGAGGCATTAATTTCTTCTAAAAAAGAAATTCTGATTTTAAATATTATCTTTAAAAAAAAATGTGGTAAGTTCATGAGATAGCAAAAAAAAAAAAAAATACAAATTGTCATTATATCATCACCAGGAGAGAACCATCTGATAAAATTAAAGATCTAGTATTTTAGAATACTTTTCACATTTTCTTACAAATTCATGTGTGTTTTTCTATATATGATAATATTTTTTATGTAGCTTACATTTTAACTTATCATATGAGCTGTGTAATTTAAAACACTTCATAGAAATTATCTTAATCGATATAAAATATTTAAACATGATTATATACTGCATTTCTTTTTAATTTTCCCTGTCCATCACCAACTACCAGAGCTTACAAACTCATGTCCATTGAGTCAGTGATGCCATCCAACCATCTTGTCCTCTGTTGTCCCCTTCTCCTCCTGCCTTCAACCTTTCCCAGCATCAGAGTCTTTTCCATGACTCAGTTCTTCGCATCAGGTGGCCAAAATATTGGAGTTTCAGCTTCAACATCAGTCCTTCCAATGAATATTCAGGACTGATTTCCTTTAGGATGTACTGGTTGGATGTCCTTGCAGAGTCCCTTGGACTCTCAAGAGTCTTCTCCAACACCACAGTTCAAAAGCATCAGTTCTTCAGCACTCAGTTTTCTTTATAGTCCAACTCTCACATCCATACATGACTGCTGGAAAAACCATAGCCTTGACTAGACGGACCTCTGTTGGCAAAGTAATGTCTCTGTTTTTTAATATGCTGTCTAGGTTGGTCATAACTTTTCTTTCAAGGAGCAAGGGTCTTTTAATTCCATGGCCTCAGTCACCATCTACAGTGATTTTGAAGCCCAAAAAAATAAAGTCTGACACTGTTTCCACTGTTTCCCCATCTATTTCCCATGAAGTGATAGGACCAGATGCCATGATCTTAGTTTTCTGAATGTTGAGCTTTAAGCCAACTTTTTCACTCTCCTCTTTCACTTTCATCAAGAGGCTCTTTAGTTCCTCTTCACTTTCTGCCATAAGGATGGTGTCATCTGCATGTCTGAGGTTATTGATATTTCTCTTGGAAATCTTGATTCCAGCTTGGGTTTCAGCCAGCCCAGCGTTTCTCATGATGAACTCTGCATATCAGTTAAATAAGCAGGATCTTTTAGGAACTTTCAGATATACAATACAGTGCTGTTAAGTATGATCACCATGATGCATATTACATCCCAGGACTTGTTTATTCTTATAACTGTAAGTTGGTACCTTTTGACCACCTTTATCCATTTTCCATGTCTCTACATCCTGCCTCTGGCAGCTATTATTATATTTGCTGCTTTTGTAAGTTTATTTTTTTTTAGATTCCACATATGAGATCATATAGTTTTTGTTCCTGGTTCTGACTAAATTCACTTAACATGATGCCCCCAAGGTTTGTCAGTGTTGTTGCAAATGGCATAATTTCTTTTTTTTTTAATCACTGTGAATAATAGTCCACTGTAAGCAAGCAACACATTTTATCTATTTTATCTATTGATTCATTCATTAATAGGCATTTAGAATGTTTACATGTATTATTGGCTATTGTGACTAATACAGCAATGAACATGGAGGTGCAGATATCTCTTTAAAATAGAGATTTGATTTCTTTTTTGACAAACACTTAGAATTTGGGTTACTGGGTCACATGGTAGTTCTATTTTTAACTTTTCAGGAAACTCCATCCTGTTTTTCACAGGGACTGTACCGTTTTACATCCCTACAAACATGTGCAAAGGCTCCTTTTTTCCCACATCCGCACATTTCCTTCATTTAGGTTTCTGTCTTCCACCATACAGTCTTTATTATTCTTCCTTGTCCAGTTATAAAAATACATATACAGTATTTGATTCTATAGTGGTTACTTCAGATTTTTCAAAAAAATGCACAAACTCTGTGATTTTTTATGTTATTATTTTATAGAGTCATTCTGAGAACTAGTTTAGGATATGTTAATAAATAGTCCTTTTCTGTGATTTTTTATGTTATTATTTTATAGAGTCATTCTGAGAAGAACTAGTTTAGGATATGTTAATAAATAGTCCTTTTCTGAAAAGCTAGGGATGTAACAACCCTCCCCACAATCTTAGTGGCTTCTTACAACAGGTCACCATTTTCTCTCAATTCTTTAGGGTGAGCGGGTTCAGCTCAGGGTCTTGGAGTTTGTCAGGAGGGACAGGGTTCCAGTCATTAGAACTCAAAACTATGGTAGATGCCTAAGGGTATTCACTATGACAGCTGGTAGCTGATCCTGGCTGTTGCTGAGTCTGAGCTGGGCTAACCAACTAGTATGTCCACACAGTTTTAACATGTGACTTTTTCTTCTCGCAACATGGTAGTGACTGGGTTCCAAGAAAAGTGTTGTGTTTTTTTTTAACGTTTTATTTTTTGTTGGCGTATAGCTGATTAACAATGTTGTGATAGTTTCAGGTGAGCAGTATAGGCACTCAGCCATACAGCCATGAATACACGTGTCCATTCTCTCCCAAACTCCCCTCCAATGCAAGCTGCCAAATAACACTGAGCAGAGCTCCATATGCTGTATAGTAGGTCCTTCTTGGTTATCCATTTTAAATATAGCAGTGTGTACATGTCCATCCCAAATTCCTTACTATTCTTTATCCTCAACCTTCCACCTGGCAACAAGCTCCTTCTGGAAGTCTGTGAGTCTGGTTCTGTTTTATAAGTTCTTTTGTATCATTTCTTTTTAGATTCCACATATAAAGGATGTCATATATTTCTTCATTTCTGTCTGACTTACTTCACTTGGTAGGATACTCTCTAGGTCCATCCATATTGCTGCAAGTGGCATTATTTCATTCTTTTTAATGGCTGAGTAATATTTCATTCCATATATGTACCACATATTCTTTATCCATTCCTCTGTGGATGGACATCCAAGTTCCTTCCGTGTCTTGGCTATTGTAAACAATGTTGCAATGAACACTGGGGTGCATATATCTTTTCAGACCATTGTTCAAGGAAAGATTATTCTGATAATCCCAAACAGCACCTATAAAATGAATTTAGCATCAGAAATCCTAAGACAAGACAGCTTCTGATGCATTAAATTACTCAGGAAAAAGTTAAGACCTGCGTAGGTGCAAGAGGAGGAAAAAGTTCCACTTTTTTGTTGGAAAGAACAATATTCTCATACAAGGAGGGAAGGAATTGGTAGAGGCTGTATTTTAGATACTTAGAAAACTTTCTCATAGATATAATATTTTTGAACATACTGAAGAAAAATCTTGTGTAACAGCTAACCAAATTATTTTTTCAAGGCAAGTTTTTTTTTTTTTTTTCCTCACACATAACTCATCATCCTTATAACAACAGTCCCTTAACAAGTAAGTTTCAGAAGCGTTACTTTAGGCCAGCATTGTCTAACAGAAATATACTACAAAACATGTGTAATTTTAAGTGTTCTAAGAATCCCATTAAAAAATAAAAAATAATAGCATCTTTTATTTAACCCATTATTTCTAAAATAATATTGTTAACAACATGTAATCAACATAAAAATTGATAAGATGCTTTACCTATGTTTGTACTTGTTTGAAATCCAGCTTTGCTGAAATCAGTTCTTTCTATATTAATTTTCTGTCTGACTAATATATCCACTGTTGATCATGGAATATTAAAATCTTCTACTATTATTGTGCTGCTGTTTATTTCTCCTTTTAGATCTGTTTGTATTTGCTTTATATAATTAGCTAATCTGACATTAGATGCTCAAAAATTTACAACTGTTGTATTTTCTTGATGAATTAACCTTTTTATCCTTACATAATAACCTTCTTTGTCTCTTGTAACCATTTTTAACTTAAATTTTATTTTGTCTGGTGTAAGTATGACAACACTTGGTCTCAATAAGCTTTTGCTTGGAATAGCTTTTCCATCCCTTCACTTTCAGTCTAGGCATGTCATGATGGCTAAAAGGAATCTCTTATAGGCAGCATTTTATGTACCTTGCTTTTTTATCCATTCAGTCACTCTTCCATTTTGCTTGTAAAATTTCCTCAAAGGAACTATTGATAGATGTGGACTGACTATTGCCATTTTGTTCATTATGTTCTGTTTTTCTTTTACCCTTTACCTCTCTTGTCTTCCTTTGTGATATGATGACTTTCTGTGGCAGTTTGCTTTGATTCCTTTAATTTACTCTTTGTACTACAGGTTTTTCCTTTATGCTTACCATGCATCTACATGTAATTTATTTATTATGGCTGGGCTGGGTCTTTATTACTACACACAGATTTTTAAGGCCTGCTCTCTGACTGCGATGTTCAGGCTTCTCTCTGTAGTGGCTTCTCTTATTGCAAACCCCAGGCTCTGGAGCACAAGGGCTTCAGTAGTTGTGGTGCGTGGTCTCAGTATTTGATCACATGGACTTATTTGCTGCACAGCATGTGGAATCTTTCCAGGCCAGGGATCAAACCCGTGTCCCCTGTATTGACAGGCGCATTCTTAACCATTGGATCACCAGTGAAGTTCTACATATGATATTTTGTAGTTAAACATCCTATTTTAAGCTGGAACATTTGACTGGGCTCCACAGTCACCTCTGGTTGGGTGGGACCACAGGCTGTGTTCTGTGGCAGGGTGATGCCCCTGGTTGGAGTCTTTAATTAGTGCTGCAAGGTGAGTTCCTCAACTTTTCTTGGCCAGACGGGGCCTTAGGCTGTGCTCCCCAAATCGAGTTGTGTAGATTTTGCATTCAGGCAGGGCTGCAAGTAGAGCTTCATGATCAGACAGGGCCTCAGGCCGTGCTCCACAATCAAGAGAGTCATAGCCTGTGCCCTGAGGTGAGATCAGGCCGCAAGTGGGCTCCACCACTGGACAGGTGTTGGTTGTGCTCTGCTGTTGGGCAAGGTCATTGGCCAACCTGCCTGGTCAGGTGGGCCTCCAGCTGAATCCTGCAGTTAGATATGGCAGGAGGCTGCTGTGCTTCTTGGTTGGGTGGGTCACTGTCCAGGGCCCCTGGTCAGGTGGTGTCATGGAGTGTACTCAGCAATAAGGCAGAGCCATAGGCTGCACTCTGTTGTTGGGCAGGGCTGCAAACCAGTCTCTGAGGCTGGGCAGTTCCATAGGATGGGTCTGAGCTGGAACCACTGCTTGGTCTTCCTGCTCAGACTGGGCAGGAGGGTTTGCTGAGGAACTGGACAGGTCTGCTGACTTATTTCCCTATCCAGCCATGCCTTAGAATGTGCTCTGCAGCTGCCTGGCATCTATGGCTGTGTTTCCTGGTGCGGCAGTATGGGAACCACACTCAGCAGTTGGACAGGGTTGGTAATTTGTTTTCTTGTCTGGGTAGGACTGACAAGAATGGGCTCCATGGCTTATATGGCTGCTGGCTGGGGACACAACCCAGGTATAATTGCTCACTGAGTTCTCTGGCCAAATGAAGCCACAGCTGGGATTCTGCTTGTACCACCACCAGCAGAAATGTGGTCTGCCAATATTCATGCACTGGTTGCTATGAACCCCTTCTCCATCCCTGTCTGATCCCTGGGTGTCCAGGCACAGCCAGTGATGCCTTAGAGGCAAGATCCAAGTGGTCCTTTTGGGGAGCATCTGACAATGGTGTGAAGAAGAATGTCTATGTAGGTTGGGCTTTCTTTTGCCCAATGGAGAAACTGAAGGCCAAGGGAGGCTCCTCTCAGTTTGGTGCTGTGCCAGTGTGGGGAGAGGGGCAATGCAATCAAAGTGAAAGCATTCCTTTTGCACTTCTAATGTGGTCCTTCTCAGTCTCTGTGGTCCAAGGGAGTGCTTCTGCCTAACCCATGGGTTCTGGGGTCTTCGTATAGGTGTCTTTTCTGTGGATAGTTGCTAGTCTTGTGAGTGGGATTGAAGTCAGGGAGCACCTATTCTGCCATCTTAATGATATCAGCTTGTTTCTTTTAATAAAGTAAAACTAACCTGGCTTCAGATTGTCAGTAGAAAGAAAACACAGATAACCTTTTATTCTGCTCCTTAGTCCTTAGGCTCTTATAAAACTGCTTCTGTCAGGTTTAAAGTAAACAAATATAAAAAGAAATGCATAGCTCACTTGTGTTTATCCATAGGAATTCATTTGGCATGACTTTGCTGAACAAAGGTAAATTGCTGCCCAACCTCCTTGACTCTCTGTCAGAGACAGAAATTGTTTCTGTGCACCAGTCTGTATTTCTTCCTTGTACAGGTTTATAATGTATAAAGGAAGACGAGAGATCACATCTTCAAACATGTATTGTATACACATCTTTCACTCTTCCTTTTCATCCACAGTATTTGGCATAAGAAAATTATATATATATCAGAATCCTGTATCCTACTGAGTATCATCTTCAACTTCTGTTCTACTGTTTCTTAGTAAATATAAGCCCCAAATGATGTAAGAATGTACTAATGGGACCTCAGGAAGGGGATGGGCTTGATTCTGCTTTAGAAACCAATACTTCACAGTAGGGGATTGATTGCCAATTTTCTTGTTGCTGCACAATCTGCATGAAAATGCAGGAAGTAAATAGCAAGAACTAAATTCACTTCATGGTAGATAGCTCCATTTCAAAATGGCAAAATTTATCACAATATTGTATTTTACTTCAGCTCCATATGATCTAAGGTTATTGTAATTTATTTTCTCATACATATGGTACTATTAAATACAGTTAATTTCAGATGTTAATCAGTTAATCAAAACATTAATTCAGTTTACCCAGTGTAACTAAAATGATGCTAATACATCAGTAGTGATAGAATCCAATGTGTGTGCTCTTAGTTGCTCAGTCATGTCCGACTCTTTGAGACCCCGTGAACTGTAGCCTGCCAGGCTCCTCTGTCCATGGGATTCTCCAGGCAAGAATATTGGAATGGGTTGCCATTTTCCCATCCAGGAGATCATTCCAACCTAGGGATTGAACCTGCGTCTCTTGCATCTCCTGTATTTGCAGGTGGATTCTTTACTCTTGGAGAAAGAAATGGCAACCCACTCCAGTATTCTTGCCTGGAAAATCCCATGGACAGGCTGTAGTCCATGGGATCGCAAAGAGTAGGACACGTCTAAGGGACTTCACTATCTTTACCTCTAGCGCCACCTGGGTAGCCCGGTAGAGTCCAGTACTAGGTATACAATGATCACCAGAGAGAGTTTGTGCTCCCTACTACTTTCTACCTTGAAGAAAAGTGCCAGGAGGCATAGGTGAAATATAAAGACATTGGTAATGATGCCAGGGTATATTTTTGACTAAAAGAGAAAAGAATGAACCCTGCTTCTCCATAGCATGCACTCTTTGCCTTTTTCTGGCAGGGAGGGCACCTCTTTGGAGTATCTCCACATTATCTTTTTGAGATCTTGATGCTTTGTAACTTATTAAGGCTTGTACAAAGTAACTATTAACTATCTCCCATTTGGTAATGAGTTCTTGTTCTGGAAAACCCTAGAGTAATAGTACTCAACAGAAGGCAATTTTGCTACAAGAAGACAGTTTGTGATGTCTAGAGTCATTCTACATGCTACAGTGTATAGGACAGCCCTCCCCAACAAAGAATTATCCATTCCAAAATATCAATGTGCTATATTAAAAAACTTGGTATGTACTGCAATGACCAGAATGAAGGCCAGAGGGCGAGGGTGGGAAGCCAAAAGCAGATGACATAGGTATTTACATTATTACATCAGTCTCTAATCTTCCCTATCACAATAAGCCTGTCATCTTGGTATTGTCTCCATTTTCCTCATGAAGAAGGCATTGCGTATGTGCACACACAGGTATACCTGCAGATAGATACGTAGATGCATAGAAATATTATAAATAACCCTCCAAAGTGAATTTTAATTACCTGCTTTTTTGTGTGTGTGTTCAGAAAATATTATGACAGTTCAAATGAGTTATTTTGCTCAATAGTTCACAGAGCCAAGATCTAAATTCAAGTCACACTGCAAACTCTTGGTTGTTCCATGGTACCACTGTATCAACAGAAGTGCATATTCATTCATCTGTGAGCCATTGAGTCATTCACTCATTGAACTACTATTTTTCTCTTAAGGGTGATTGGACCTAGAAAGTATCAGACTGCATGTGTTCACATCCATGTAGCTCTTTGCAGTTGTATAAAGTGCTCTTTTCACATATTATCTTATTCTCAAAATAGATCAGAAAACTGTGGCTCTACAGATTAGGGAAATCAAGACTCACCATTGAATCTTTCTGATTCTTTCCATTAACCTTCCCTAGAAGAGCCATTCTCACCTTAGCTCGTCTCATGTTTGCCATAAATGTTATTTCAGTGCTTCCCAAATTTTTGAACAAAGTGGTAATACTTGCTCAGTCACTTTAGACAAAGTATTATTTGTTCATTCTCCTGGCATTTCAGCTGTGTCAAAATCTCCCAGGCCACAAGAGCTGAAAGAATCAAAGGCCTGACACACCAACATGTTGTAGACCTGGTTGAGAGCATCTGGTTAGCCTCACATACAGGCTTTACAAGACCTCTCTGTTTGCTCCCTTGCTCACTAAAATGTATTGGGTTCATTTGAACTATTTGGCCAGCCCAATAGTAAGCAATACTAACATTATGTCAATAAAAGCACAAATTTATAATCAAAATTGCAATGATTAGTGCCCACATCAGATGAACATCTCTATAAACATATCTTCATGTTTCCTAGAATTTTAAACATTGTAGAAGACTAACTCAAACATCATCCAAATTATTTCTGAAGGGATAAGATAAAGAAATAGAGGATCCTGCTGTGATGTATGTCAGAGAGTGTTTTGCCTATGTTCTCCTCTAGGAGTTTTATAGTTTCTGGTCTTACATTTAGATCTTTAATCCATTTTGAGTTTATTTTTGTGTATGGTGTTAGAAAGTGTTCTAGTTTCATTCTTTTACAAGTGGTTGACCAGATTTCCCAGCACCACTTGTTAAATGATTGTCTTTAATCCATTGTATATTCTTGCCTCCTTTGTCAAAGATAAGGTGTCCATATCACAGCAGGATCCTCTATGACCCACCTCCCAGAATATTGGAAATAAAAGCAAAAATAAACAAATGGGACCTAATTAACCTTAAAAGCTTCTGCACATCAAAGGAAACTATTAGCAAGGTGAAAAGACAGCCTTCAGAATGGGAGAAAATAATAGCAAATGAAGCAACTGACCAACAACTAATCTCAAAAATATACAAGCAACTCCTACAGCTCAACTCCAGAAAAATAAATGACCCAATCAAAAAATGGGCCAAAGAACTAAATAGACATCTCTCCAAAGAAGACATACAGAGGGCTAACAAACACAGGAAAAGATGCTCAACATCACTCATTATCAGAGAAATGCAAATCAAAACCACTATGAGGTACCATTTCACACCAGTCAGAATGGCTGCGATCCAAAAGTCTACAAATAATAAATGCTGGAGAGGGTGTGGAGAAAAGGGAACCCTCTTACACTGTTGGTGGGAATGCAAACTAGTACAGCCACTATGGAGAACAGTGTGGAGATTCCTTAAAAAACTGGAAATAGAACTGCCTTATGATCCAGCAATTCCACTGCTGGGCATACACACTGAGGAAACCAGAAGGGAAAGAGACACGTGTACCCCAATGTTCATCGCAGCACTGTTTATAATAGCCAGGACATGGAAGCAACCTAGATGTCCATCAGCAGATGAATGGATAAGAAAGCTGTGGTACATAT
>NW_011494735.1:11569249-11580483 GCF_000754665.1 Bison bison bison | reverse complement strand
AGATGTCCATCAGCAGATGAATGGATAAGAAAGCTGTGGTACATATACACATGGAGTATTACTCAGCCATTAAAAAGAATACATTTGAATCAGTTCTAATGAGGTGGATGAAACTGGAGCCTATTATACAGAGTGAAGTAAGCCAGAAGGACAAACACCAATACAGTATAATAACGCATATATATGGAATTTAGAAAGATGGTAACAATAACCCTGTGTACGAGACAGCAAAAGAGACACTGATGTATAGAACAGTCTTATGGACTCTATGGGAGAGGGTGAGGGTGGGAAGATTTGGGAGAATGGCATTGAAACATGTAAAATATCATGTATGAAACGAGACGCCAGTCCAGGTTCGATGCACGATACTGGATGCTTGGGGCTAGTGCACTGGGACGACCCAGAGGGATGGTATGGGGAGGGAGGAGGGAGGAGGGTTCAGGATGGGGAGCACATGTATACCTGTGGCAGATTCATTTTGATATGGCGAAACTAATACAATTATGTAAAGTTTAAAAATAAAATAAAATTTAAAAAAAAAAGATAAAGAAATAGTTGTCTCTTAAGAGAACACAAATGGTTAGTGTATTTCTCTCAGTGTTTTTTCTCATCATCAACACAAACCAGTAAGAAAAAAAGTAAATTATGATATAGTTATGTGCTTTTCTAGTATACCATTTACCATGAATCCTTACCTTTACATGCTATTGTAATTCATTGTACCCAACAAAAACAACATTCCTAATGATGTATTAGCTCAAATTTAGTGTAATATTTCAGGAAGCAGAAATAGGAATCTCAGACATAATAACATGTCAGTATGAGTGAATTTCCTTCTGTGACTGTGTCACTTTTGAGTGTATTTTTCCCCTCACTGGATTTTGGTCTTTTCAGATAACACTTCTCAACTCCCATCACAGCATTATAAATAAGTTTTAAGTCCTTTTGAATTAAATAATTTCACAGTTTCTTCTTGGCTAACCTTTTTCTCTAGCTAATCTAGAATATCTATGAAATGTGAACAGATCAAATAATCACATGCATTCTATTTCTTACTTGAATGTGTTAATTGCTAACAACTTCTTGCAGTATTTTCTGTTACCATGAATAAAATCACATCGATTCACTTCATCAAAGGTGCTGAAATAGTAACCATTTGAAAGAACAGAGTGTATTAAATAATCTAGTTTATTTGATGGGTTTTTAGGAAAATTGAATTGTGATTGTGAGAGAGTATAGAATGTTCAAATATGGTATCTCATGTTAGAGGATATTTAGTAGCTTTGTGTGTGTGTGTGTGGTTGTAAATTTTCAACCTGCTTTGTTAACAATTCTGAGTGAATCAGTAATTTAACCTCCTGGTGAAGAGAAGGCATATTCTTGTGGAATTCCAGAAAATGCCAGTCATCTGTGAATTAATTGTCCAGAATCTAATCCCAATAAATTATGCACCTGTGTTTTCAAAACACATATGTTATTTGTACTCTACATATAAATTGAACTGAATAAAGTTTTTTTGTGTGTGATTCATGTATTCATAACCCCAAAAGCTTAACTCTGTGAAAATTTGTCTTTTATCTAAAAACAATGTTTATTACTGCTATTCCTGCTTAGAGTTACACACACACACACACACACACACAAATTCCTTCTTCCAAGCAGAGATTTATGAATGAGTAAAGTAATTCGAAAATAATGTATAGACAGTGACATAATTGGTATCATAGTAAAAAAAATTTTAACAAATATAAATATGTTTAGGTCACTGTCCTGCTCAAAGTCTTCGGTAATCCCCCCACTAACTTGAAGATAAATACTAGGCATTTTATTAGGTACCCAAGGTCCTTTAGCCTTTCCAGCCTCATGGTTCTCCCCTCTTCACCATGCCTTCTGTTCCAGGTTTGGCCTATCTGATATTCCTTGAACCTACACACCAGAAGTGTTATTTTATGCCTTTGCCTAGATGTACTTTCCCCAGGCTTCTATCCTGATGAGTAAAATATTTTTTCCTGCTGAGGGTAATCAGCATTCCTGCCTTAGCTTGTGTGTGTAGCCCTAGTTAGCCACTCGGTCTGCTTATGCTACATTGTTCACACCTCTGCCTTGATTAAAAGATGAACTACTTCTACAGAACAGAAATGTTTATTCCTCCTCCAAGAAACATACAAGACCTTAGAATGTGAATTTTGTACAGAAAACTTACACTTGTTTCAGTCTAAACTTACTTCTCCTAGTCACCTCATTCCTTCACTTAATTTGTTTTGACCCTGTAGTTTTCTATGACTACATTTTCAAATAAGTAAATATACTTGTATTAACCTAGAAGTTGGCATTAGAGTTCTTTTTAGAGAAAATTATCTTTATTAGGTAACACATTTCTAAACCACAGTGAAAAGGTAAGCCCCTGTGGCACGTGTTGGCAGCCTTCAAGACTACAAAAGCTATCATGCTATTGCTCTGCATTGACAATGAACAGGAATTTGTTGGTGGGAAATGAAGAGGAAAGAGAGGAGGGGGAGAAAGGAGGACAATGAAGATTTCAGCTAGACTTTGAATACTGCAGAGAAACTTAGAAGCAGGGTTGTCCTAATGAGCTGATTTCATTGATGCAATATAGACCTGTCCATCATTCTAAATCTCAAATATATAATCTGCACCAGGAGACAGAATTCCACCTCTGGGATGTCTAGGTACATAGCAGGGACACTGGGAATGGTATCATAAGAGGATCCCTAAACTGAGATCATGAAGGTAGTAGCTGAAATCAGGTATATCCATGAGAACAGAACCTCCTGATATTTGCAGGCATATTTTTCTAGACAACAGTCTATGGAAAGTCAATTAAGTCAATCTGAGTAATACTTTAAGGATAGTGTGACTCCACTTGGTAGTAGTATGGAAGAAAACCAGTCATGGCACCATTAACATAAGACTTTGTTTTAAAAATGCCTAGCAAGAGAAGGCACAAAATAATCTTTCTAATTTGAGAAATAGGGGTGGTGACTTTATAGAGCTTTGGCAGGAGGCTTAACTATTTTCAGCTAATAAAAAGAACAGTGCAAGGGCAAATGTTAATTAAAAAATAAAATGCTTAATTTTCATTTTTGAAAATAGACTTTTACCCCTCCCTTTCCTTAGAAAATTTATTTTAAAAAAACATAAGTTTTTTTTTTGTCTCTTTGAAATACATGTAAATCTTTTCAGAAGTTATGAAGCCTCTTGCCAGCTTTATGAGCCAATAATATCTTTCTCAAGGACCCAGGAGCCATCTATTTGAGATGCAAGCATTAAGGAAGACAGCACCCCTACCTTCCCAGTGTCTGCTGGGAGGACAGGAGCCTGCCTTCAGCAAGTGCCTGGCTCAAGTTGCAAAACTACCTCTTGTCATAAAGATATGATACATTTATTTTCCTTTGGTGTGAAAACTATTAACTACCACAGTCATCCCAATTACCAGGTGAATTTACGGTGAACTATGTGTAACAAATGGTGCTGCCAAGTACCCTGACTTGACTAGTTATTTATTTTTAGAACATGTATGCAATGAGCTGTATATGCTTGGCTTGCCTTTATAAAGGGGTGTGGTTTCTTATTGTTTTTGTAATCTCTTCACAAATTGCTTATGGTGCCTATAACATTCTGGTTTAATGCTCATTCAGTAGTAAAATGTTTCTCTATTATCATTGTGCTGAAGTTTTCTACATTGTGAGGAGATTTTGATTTTATTTATAATTCCAGGAACAATTGGTCAAAAGAAGTTTTCCCCAAAATGGAGCAATTTTGTTTGTAGATTAGCAACCATTGGGCAATTTGGATTTTACCTAAAGAGACTGGGTAGGAGGGTGTATTACAACAATATCTTGTGTATTAGACTAATATCTTATGCAGAAGAGGGTGGGAAAAAAGCAGATGTGAAAAAGAAGGGGAACACAAGTACATGAAAGAATCACAGTGGGAAATTCTCATTCAATATCTATTACAATGGATTATAGAAGTAAAGTTATTGATTAGAATTCTCTTTCTCCCATAAACACACTGACATCAAAAGGATTGTATAACTCATTCTGCATCCTAGCTGTCCAGCATTTACTACAGTGAAAAATGTTCTTTTTTTTTGAGTTGATATATAATTGACATTACATTGTATAAGTTTAAGGTTGTGTAATGTGTTGATTTGAAACTATTGCAATATAATTGCCACCATAGCTTGAGCTAACACCATTATCACATCCCACAATTATTTCTTTTGTTGCATGAGAACATTTAAGATCTAGCCTGTTAACAATTGTGAAGTATATGCAGTATTGTTGATTGTAATTAACAGGTTACACCTTCAGTTCAGTTCAGTTTCTCAGTCGTGTCCGACTCTTTGTGACCCAATGAATTGCAACACGCCAGGCCTCCCTGTCCATCACCAACTCCTGGAGTTCACTCAAAGTCATGTCCATCAAGTCGGTGATGCCATCCAGCCATCTCATCTTCTATCATTCCCTTTTCCTCCTGCCCCCAATCCCTCCCAGCATCAGAGTCTTTTCCATTGAGTCAACTCTTCGCATGAGGTGGCCAAAGTACTGGAGTTTCAGCTTTAGCATCATTCCTTCCAAAGAAAACCCAGGACTGATCTTTAGAACGGACTGGTTGGATCTCCTTGCAGTCCAAGGGACTCTCAAGAGTATTCTCCAACATCACAGTTCAAAAGCATCAATTCTTCAGCACTCAGCTTTCTTCACAGTCCAACTCTCACATCCATACATGACCACTGGAAAAACCATAGCCTTGACTAGACGGACCTTTGTTGGCAAAGTAATGTCTCTGCTTTTCAATATGCTATCTAGGTTGGTCATAACTTTTCTTGCAAGGAGTAAGCGTCTTTTAATTTCCTGGCTGCAATCACCATCTGCAGTGATTTTGGAGCCCCCAAAAATAAAGTCTGACACTGTTTCCATTGTTTCCCCATCTATTTGCCATGAAGTGATGGGACCAGATGCCATGATCTTAGTTTTCTCAATGTTTAGCTTTAAGCCACACCTTAGGTCTCCAGAACTTTTTTATCTCCTTGTTGCAAGTTTGTACATTTCAATAACATTTCCCCAATGTCCCTCCCTAACAATCCATGATAACCACCACTATTCTACTCTGCTTCTTCAAGTTCAGCTTCTTAAACTTCCATTAAATAAGTGATATCATACAATATTTGTTTTTCTATATCTGACTTTCCTCATTATGCATAATTCCCTCAGTGTTGTTCTTTCTCTTTCATGACTTGATAACATTTTATTGTATATAGCTAACACATCTTTATCCATTCATCCATTGATGGATACTTAGATTGTTTCTAGGTCTTGGCTATTGTTAATAATGGAGTGCAGATACCCTTTCGATATCCTGTTTTCGTTTCGTTTAGGTATATACCCAGAAGTGAGATTTCTCAATCATATGGTAGTTCTATTTTTAATTCTTTGAAGAAGCTTCATATCATTTCCCTTAGTAACTGTACCAATTTACATTCCCACCAACAGAGTACAAGTTGTCCCTTTTCTCAGCATCCTTGCCAAAGCCTATTATCTCTCTTCTTTTTGATAATAGCAGGTATGAGGCGCTATCTCATTATGGTTTTGAGTTGGATTTCCCTGATGATTAGTGATGCTGAACATCTTTTCATGTGTCTGTTGTCATTTGTATGTCTTTTTTGGGAAAATCTCTATTCAGTTCCTCTGCACATTTTATATTGAATTGTTTTGTTTCTTACCATTCAGTTGTATGAGTTCCTCATATACTTTGGATATTAACCCCTTATCAGGTATATGATTTGCAAATACTTTTTTCCATTCTGTAGGCTGTTGTTTCATTTTGTTTCCCTCATTGTGCAGAAGCTTTTAGCTTGATGCAGTCACACTTACTGTTTTCTGCTTTTTGTCTTAGTTTTCAATGTCATATCCAAAAAATTATTGTCAGACCTCATGTCAAGGAGTTTGCCTCTTACATCTTATATTGATGTTTCATGATTTGAGGTCTTACATTCAAATCTTTAATTCCAGTAGATTTTTGTGTATGGTATAAGATAGGGATTCAGTTCCTTCTTTTGCATGTGGTTCTCTTGTTTTCTCACCACCATTTATTGAAGAGACTATCCATATCCCATTATACATTGTTGGCTCCTTTATCAAAAATTAATTGATCATACACATGTGGGTTTATTCTTGGCTGTCTATTTTGCCCCATTGATCTATGTGTCTGGTATTATGCCAGTACATGCTGTTTTTATTACTACAGCTTTGTAATATAATATGAAGTCAAGAAGTGTGATGCCTCTGGCTTTGTTTCTTCTCATTGCTTTGGCTATTCAAAGTATTTTTTGGTTCCATGCAAAATTGAGGATTATTTTTTTCTATTTTTGTCTAAAAATTACATTATAATTTTAAAAAGGATCGCATTGAATCTATAGATGGCTTTGAATATTATGGATGTTTTACAATATTAATTACTCTGATCCACAAACATGGGATACGTTTCCATTTGCATTTTCAACTTCTTTTATCAAAGTTGTGGTTTTCCTGGTATAGGTTTTCACTTCCTTGGTTAAATTTATTCCTAAGTATTTATTGCTTGTGATGCTGTTATAAATGGGATAGTATTATTTTAGCTCTTTTCCAGATATTTGTTATTATATATAAACAATTAATTTCTGTATATTGATTTTACATCCTGTACCTTTGCTTAGCTGATTGGTTTCAAATGATGTGGGGTTCAGTTTTTGTGAGTTTTTTTATATATAAGATCATATCATCTGTAAACTGAGACAATTTTACTTTTCTGATTAAAATGTCTCTTATTTCTTTTGCCTGGTTGCTTTGACTAGAACTTGCAGTACTACAATGAATAAAAATGGCAAAAATGGACACACTTGTCTTGTTTCTAATATCTGAGGAAAAGTTTTCTATCTTGTATCATTGAGTATAGTGTTAGCTGTGGGGTTACTATAACAACCTGTTTTATGTTGGGGTACGTTCCTTCTATGGGCTTCCCAGGTGGCGCTACTGGTATAAAACCTGCCTGCCAATGCAGGAGACAGAAGTGATATGGATTTGATTCCTGGGTTGGTAAGATCCCTGGGAATAGAGCCTGGCAACCCACTTCAGTACTCTTGACTGGAGAATCCCATGGACAGAGGAGCCTGGTGAGCTACAGTTCATATAGTCACAAAGAGTCAGACATAACTGAAGTGACAGTATGCATGCACGCATGTATCTTCTATACTCAATTTGTTGTGTGTTTTTATCACAAAAGGATGTTGTGTTTGTGACAAATGCTTTTTCTGTATGTATTGAGATGATCATGTGGTTTTTATCTTTCTGTTAATGTGATGTATCACATTTATAGATTGATATATATTGAACCCATCCATATATCCTAGGGATAAATTCCAATTGGTTATAGTATATGATTCCCTTAATGTATTGTTGAATTCAGTTATTGTTAATAATATTTTATTAAGAAGTTTTGCATCAGTATTCATCAGGTATATTGGCCTATAGTTTTCTTTTCTTGTAGTATACTTACCTGTCTTGGGAATCAGGGTAATACCACCTGGTAAAATGAGTTGGGGCGTGTTCCCTGCTCTTTGATTTTTTGGAAGAGTTTGAGAAAGGTTGGCATTAGTTACGGCATTAGTTATTTAAGTATTTGGTAGAATTCACCAATGAAACCATCTGATCCTGGGTTTTTCTGTGTTGGAAGGTTTTTGACTACCTATTTAGAAACCTTCCTAGTTACTGGTCTGTTTAGATTTTCTATTTCTTCATGATTCTGTCTTGGTAGTTGTATGGTATAGGAATTCATCCATTTTTTCTAAGTTATTCAATTTCTTGGCATGTAATAATTCACAGTAGTCTCATATGACCTTATGTATTTTTGTGGTATCAATTGTAATGCCTCTTCTTCATTTCTAACTTAATTCGTTTGTGTCTTTTTTTCTTAGTTACTCTAGCTAAAGGATTTTTTTTCTTATCTTTAAAAAATACAACAGTTCTTATTTTTGCTCTTGCTTTAGTGTTTCTGATCTTTTTTCATTTATTTGCATTCTGATCTTTATTTCCTTCCTTCTGCTAACTTTGGGATTAATTTGTTCTCTTTGAAACTAATAGCTGACAAACTTTTTCCAAGCTCTAGGCATCTATTACAAATTAACTTTAAAACAAGTCCAGGTATTGTGAAAAAGAGGTCTTTTGACATAAAGCTTGTCTTTTTTTGTTGTGGTTTTCACATGGCAATTATTATCAATTTGATTTATCATTAAACATAAGTGCAATACAAATCCAAGAATGCTTTTGTCTAGAAATTGATAAATTGATTCTAAAATTATATGGCAATGCAAAGCACATAGAATAACCAAAACAGTTTAAAATCGATGAGCACAGTTTAGAAACAGATGACCCAGTTTAAGACATGCTGTAGCACAATGTTGACCAAGTGGTTCTGGCATAAGAACAGACAGAAATAAGTAACAGAGATCCAGAGGTGCTAGCTTCTAGTAACTGAATAAATGACCCATGGGGATGAAATGTACATCATAGGGAATATGGTCATTTATGTTGTAGTATCTTTGTATGATGATGGATGGTAACTAGATATAATACAGTCATTATTTCATAATGTATAGAAATAGTAACTCACTATGTTGTTCATCTGGAACTAATGTTGCAGTTGAATCAAACTTCAATTAAAGAAATATGTAGACTGGCAGGAAATACATCCAAACGGTAATAACGGTTACCTCTGGGATAGTGAGGAATATGGGTGATTGTTCATCTTTAATTTATGATAAGGCTTTCTTTAATGACCTTATTTCTCTCTCCATTTGTTGGAAAGAGTATTTGTGCTCCCCAGAATCTACTCCCCAGATTGTGGGAGTAGATTCACTCCCACACTCCCCAGAATGTGCTCCCCAGATTCCATCAGAATCTTCAGTCATCTGAATCTGATTTTCAAATTTGGCTTCTTCATTATGGTGGTTTTGTTTGGTTGGTTTGGCTTTTAATCTCTGTTCTTAAAAACCTCTTTGTCACTATCCTAATGCCTTATCAGTTAAATAGCCCTTCAAAATTTACATGTTCCGTAGAAGAGGTTTCAAAAACTTTGGAATTGAAGGATACAGCTTTCTCATTCTTAGTAAAGTTTCCTCACAGCATTAGACATTCTCATTACTTCCAACCAAGGATGAACATGCTGACACAGCCTCTGAAAATCCCACGCCCAGCCCTGAGGGCTGCTTTAATCAAATCTGTAATCTCAAGGGGCATAAATAAGCATTTTTTTCTCTGCCTCCTACACTGTATTGCTAATCACCCTACCATAATCATGTTAGCTCCTCCACCACCTCTTCCATCAGACAGAAGCTCCCAGATCAGAAATATACTCTATTTGTATTTTAATCATTAGCATCCGGTACCTGTTCTGGTACTTAATAAGTGTTTGCTGACTCAATGAATGAATCACAATTTCCCCAAATACAAATAAAATTTGCTAAATTAAACAAGGAAAAGGAAGAAAGTTAAACTAGTGGACATCTCTGGATGATTGGTAGTGACCAACTGGGAGCTATGTTGAGAAGGACTCTGACTATAAATGTAAATATGTAAATAAATATGTATATACACGAACATACACTCCTTAGAAAGACTACTGAAATTAGTAATATTTTCTATGAACTAGTAGAAAAACGCTGTCATGAGTGACACGTATTTACCATTTTGAGGTCAGATTTTCAATGTGTGTGTATGTTTGTATAATTTTATAGTTTACAAAGACCCTAATGTATTTTAAAGCATTTGATTTTTTACAACAAACTTATTTCCTGCTTTACAGATGTGTAAAAGGAGGTTAGAGCATTAAAGTCATTTTCCAAAGATTATAATTTATAAAGTTACTCTGGGACTCAAACCTGACTTCTAACAACAATAACAAAATAACAGAGATATTCCCACTACACCACTATTGCTCACTTCTCTATCACCTGTAATTATACACAATTCATGTGCAGGCATGCCCAAGCAATATATGGATGGCTACCATTTTAGCATAATTATAGCAAGGAAACAATCTGGAGAATATAAACTGAACAATTTTTACCAAAAGCGATCCATATGTCCCTTGCAAATGTCAGTTATTAACAGTTACTAATTATACATTCTTATTCAGTACAAATGATCAAGTGATCATTTGTTCAAGTGATTGGAGGTTATACAAGAGTTAGTTTAACAACAGAAATGTCCACATAGTGATTGAACTTTGATGGTAAAATTAAGTTGAAACCCTTCTTATTTGCTTTGTATTGCCTGGAAAAGTCAAATTAGCATAGATAAGCAAATAGTTCTAGCAACTATGATCCAAGTATAATGTAGCTCAAAAATATGTAAGGGAAAAGAATAAGACATGAGGGAAGAACTCAGTGAGGCTGACTCAAGGCATTAGCCTTCTCATGTATTTGGTATTTTGTTTTATTCTACATATTCATTGTTTTTTCAAAGTCAGCCCCTCGGGGATTTAGAAATGGATGATGAACAGGGGAACAACTCTAGAATTCTACAATCCTCTATAAATTCTGCTAAAGCCCATGTAATATGTTCTGAATTGGGGGCTGAGGAATAAAGAAGTTAGGGGGACAGAGCCAGAAAGTTTGTACTCAGATGTGGAAAGACACCTTCTGGTCAGCACTGCTGTGTGACTGTGGGCAAATAGATTCCCCACAGGTTTCTGGCCTCAGCTGTGCACCAGATGGTTGGGATAATAACATGGTGTTGTGGGGCTTTCCTGGCTCTTAGACTAAAAGCCTTTCCATTGAATACATTTAGATTTATTAAGAACTCACTTCTTGCTTCCTGTGGAAGCTCTGTCATGGGCCAACATTAATCAGAGAGTTGTGTTAGGGAACCACTGACTTAAAGGAAAACAAACTAATATCAGACAGTCCTGACTAATTCAACTGCAGTTACAAAAATAATAATAATGTTAAAATCGCTTGTTTTTAAAAGTTAAGAAAAAGAATTGTATGTGTGCTGATTTACTAAATCAGTATCTTGGAGAAAATCTGCCCATTGTGCTGGAGGAGGCAATCTGTTCCTTTGTAAAGGTTAAATAATACACTTGAAAAATTCATCAGAGCAGCTGAGTTAGCAGACTTATGTCACGCCTCATTACTAAGAAAGGCAATAAATGTAAGTTTAATACTTTATCTT
>NW_011494735.1:11564791-11569149 GCF_000754665.1 Bison bison bison | reverse complement strand
TGACTGTGGGCAAATAGATTCCCCACAGGTTTCTGGCCTCAGCTGTGCACCAGATGGTTGGGATAATAACATGGTGTTGTGGGGCTTTCCTGGTGGTGCAGTGGTAAAGAGTCTGCCTGCCAATGAAGGAGACCTAAGACATGCGTTCGATCCCAGGGTCAGGAAGATCCCCTGGAGGAAGGCATGGCAACCCACTCCAGTATTCTTGCCTGGAGAATCCCAAGGACAGAGGAGCCTGGTGGGCTATAGTCCATAGGTTCACAAAGAGTTGGGCACGACTGAAGCAACAGTTTGTATGCACATATGCTTGGAGTTGTGAAGAGCAAATGCGTAAATGTGCAAAATGCTTGAGAAAATGCCAGGGCAATGCCAACCACTCAGTAATTATAAGCTACTAGTAATAAAAGTAGGTACAGGGTCAAAAATATTGTTTTTTTTAAATAAGAATAATTGCAGGCGTACTGAAACTCCAATAGTTTGGCCACCTGATGCAAAGAACTAACTCATTTGAAAAGACCCTGATGCTAGGAAAGATTGAAGGTGGGAGGAGAAGGGGACGACAGAGGATGAATAGATTGGATGGCATCACTGACTCAATGGACATGAGTTTGAGTAAACTCTGGGAGTTGGTGATGGACAGGGAGGCCTGGTGTGCTGCAGTCCATGGGGTTGCAAAGAGTCAGTGTCTGACTGAGCGACTGAACTGAGCTGATAGTGGGAAGAGCACTCTGGAGTCTAAATACCTGGCTTTAAATACAACCCCTGCTGCTGATAAACAAACCTCTTAACCTCACTGATTCTTAGTACCATCATTAGCAAAGTGGATCTAATAATATTTAATGCAAAGGGCTATTATGAAGACTAAGGCCTTGCACATTAAAAAAAAAAAAAAAAAGGTTTTATAAGTGAAAAGAAAAAATATTATGTAAACTTTAGTTACTCTATTCCCACAAATCCTCAGCACAGTTTGTGAGAAAGCTGTTATGTCAGTTATACCATAAGGTAGGCTCAAATTTGAAACAGACTTATGCTATTCATTACCACTCTGACAACCAGGTAAGAGAAGATCTGAATGGCAGGCTGGAGAAGAAGGGCAGGGTCAAAAGAGAGAACTGGAGCATAAAGCACTATTTTGGAAGGGTTGAAGTAATTGATTATAAGCAAAGAGCATTAGACCTCAGAGAAAGAAGACATTAGGAGGATCAAATACCCAAGAAAAGTTTCAGCCACAAACCACACAATTCAACTAAGTTAGACCTAGCATGAACTTTTTGTTATTTTCTTTTCGACTTAAAAATTATGAAGGATGTATTATTGAATTGGACAAAATATTTTGCTTAGTTTAAGTATGATGTGAAAGCCATTTTTTAAGAGTTCATTGTGATTTTCCAGCTCACTAACTCACTCAAGTTAACTGTAAATACCCACATATAAATTATCTTTTTCTTTAACCTCTGATAGATTGCTGTTTTGTTGTGTTCAGTTTCTCAGTCGTGTCCAGCTCTTTGAGACCTCATGGACTATAGCCTGACAGACTCGTCTGTCCATGGGATTTTCCCAGCAAGAATACTGGAGCAGGTTGCCATTTCCCCCTCCAGGGGATCTTCTTGCCAAAAAAGCCTCCTTTATCTTAAATTATTTGGTGTTTTCTCTCCAAAGATTCTGTGATGAACAATGCACAATTCTAAAACGTTATAGTTTCTGAAACTCATTTTATAAAAGTGGAAAACAACGTTTGGCTACCAGAAATTTCTGTAATGACACTGGCATCCTGAGCAGAGACCTGTAAAAGAGCCCACCTGTCAGCAGATCTTGCTAAAACATTACATCTCCTTTCAGAGCAGACGGTAGCTATTAGCTCTTTAATATGGAAATGAGCAGTCTCAGCATAGTTTCAAAACTTGTGAAATGTCACCACACACATTTCACTGCACCTGCACGAACCACAGAAATTACAGCCATGTTCCCAGTCTCATTAAAAACGTCACTGACAGTTGCCTTAACTCACTTTTTTTGCTTTGAAACCATAAACTCTGTTTCCTGTCCTAAGCAAAAATATCTAGACTTTCCAGGGAAAAGCAACGTTTTTAGATACACTGGGTGGTAATGCTAATTCACACACAAGATTTTTAAATTGCCCTTGATTCTAAATTGTGCCCTGTGGCATTCTTAATTAATTCTCAAATGTGTTGTATTCCTTTCTAGGTATTCTCTACCTAGTTACAGCAAAGCCACAGTGAGGTCTTTGCAGACATTAAGAATTAATACTTTAAGTAGTAAGTGGACTGGAGACTGAGATATAAAGATAAGTGAAGATAAAAAATAAGGGATTTAAGTAAAACTGAGCCCATAAAAGTAGTTCTCCCAAGATTATGAGTGCTTTGGTTGGGTCTCTCATTCACTTCATATTGCCCTCAGCACATAACCCGCTCAAATATGCATTTTATAAATACCTATTGGTGCTGACACACAGACATAACTTTTAATAACACCACAAGGAACCCAAAGTGCCAAGTTTTATTAAACCTCCTCCCTCCCACCCACCGAAAAAAAAGTGCATTCTCTCCTAAGTTCTCAGTTATTGACAGTAGCAGAACATTTTAGCTTCCCATTTATGTTTTAGGTCTAAATGCTATTTTTTAACATTCTCATTGATCATCTCTGGACACTTTTTATTAGGATCTCAGATGTTAGTGGAGTTGAATGATGCTTTTCTTTGAAAGTTTGTATTTGCAAGTATTCCCTTCTTGAAAGGCAGACAAGTCTCCCAGAAAAAAAGGGAACTGGAACCCTCTCTGAGGTTTTTAAATATAAAAATATTGCTGATGAGCTTGAATAAGTCCTTTGAATCCAGCCTTCATAACTAATACCAGTAGCTCCTGAAGGGGAAATTCACATAAAGGTAAACAGCCTGGATTAATGATCTGGGCGCAGCACCAAGACCCAGACATGTTTGGAGGAGATGTCTAGGCTCTAGCAGGGCTGGTACTGCTCATGCTGATCCGGTCTCCCTGACATCTTCCACATGTGTAAGGGTAACACCAAAGAGCAAGACCCTTAAAAATAGATAACACCACTGTTGGCTCCAAAGATTGCTATAGGATGCATGGATTGAATGTGACATTGTGCTCTTGCCTTGCTAAACCTGGGCATGAAACTAACAGCAACTGCCTCACACTCTGGCTTCCCTGGAAACATCACAGCCCTGGCTTCCCCAAGGGCACAGTGATTTCTCAAGCAAGTAAGGTCCACTTGATGGTAGCACATTTCCTCTGGCTACCTTGGGCATTGTTGAGTTCCATCTCATTGGTTCACATGCTCACCTATAGAAGTTCATTCAGAGGTTAATGACCATATCTGGGATTTGGAGAAAACATTCATGGAATTAACCAAGTAAAAGACTGAACTTTTTTCTAGTTAATAGGTAGAGTGTTAGTGTTCAGACACAGAGCAAAATGTAAACATGACCTTAATTTACTCAGATGCCCAACTGATGGACATAAATTTTTCCTCTCCATAATCAGCCTTCAAGAACTCTAGGGATTATCTGGCATAAAAACAAGCAAAGCTAAAGCATATTATAGTAAATCAATATGTCAGTTGAGTGGTACATATATAAATCTTGAAGTGTCATTTTTCACTGGAACCAGTTTTCCTGCACAGTGTCTGTGAGACAGTTTAATATGCTGCTGCTAAGTCACTTCAGTCGTATCCAACTCTGTGCGACCACATAGACGGCAGCCCACCAGGCTCCGCCGTCCCTGGGATTCTCCAGGCAAAAACACTGGAATGGGTTGCCATTTCCTTCTCCAATACATGAAAATGAAAAGTGAAAGTGAAGTCACTCAGTCGTGTCCGACTCTTAGTGACCCCATGGACTGCAGCCTACCAGGCTCCTCCTTCCATGGGATCTTCCAGGCAAGAGTACTGGAGTGGGTGGCCATTGCCTTCTCCAAATATGGCTTATTAAGCCAGACCTTTCCTGAGTAAGAGTCCTACAATTGAGATACACCTCCCTCATACTGAATGCTGATCACCAAGGGATACTTAGGTTCATGGCTGGGTAGATGCCTTGCCTCTGTCTTTGTCAGCTGATGCCAAAGCCATGATTCACAAATTGAGCAGTCCTGACATGTCTAAGAAATTAACTCATCTCCTTGCTTTTAGTCACCATCTTTTTTCTCCTCTCCTTTTCATTCAGATGTCATGTTCCTTGACCACCTTGTACAGCAGCACTTGGCATTTTTCATTTCAGTTCAGTTCAGTCGCTCAGTCGTGTCCGACTCTTTGCAACCCCATGAATCGCAGCACGCCAGGCCTCCCTGTCCATCACCAACTCCTGGAGTTCACCCAGACTC
>NW_011494735.1:11563609-11564684 GCF_000754665.1 Bison bison bison | reverse complement strand
CAAAAGCATCAATTCTTTGGTGCTCAGCCTTCTTCACAGTCCAACTCTCACATCCATACATGACCACAGGAAAAACCATAGCCTTGACTAGCTGGACCTTTGTTGGCAAAGTAATGTCTCTGCTTTTGAATATGCTATCTAGGTTGGTCATAACTTTCCTTCCAAGGAGTAAGTATCTTTTAATTTCATGGCTGCAGTCACCATCTGCAGTGATTTTGGAGCCCCAAAAAATAAAGTCTGATACTGTTTCCACTGTTTCCCCATCTATTTCCCATCAAGTGATGAGACCGGATGCCATGATCTTCGTTTTCTGAATGTTGAGCTTTAAGCCAACTTGTTCACTTTCCTCTTTCACTTTCATCAAGAGGCTTTTGAGTTCCTCTTCACTTTCTGCCATAAGGGTGGTGTCATCTGCATGTCTGAGGTTATTGATATTTCTCCCGGCAATCTTGATTCCAGCTTGTGTTTCTTCCAGTCCAGCGTTTCTCATGATGTACTCTGCATATAAGTTAAATAAGCAGGGTGATATTATATAGCCTTGACGAACTCCTTTTCCTATTTGGAACCAGTCTGTTGTTCCATGTCCAGTTCTAACTGTTGCTTCCTGACCTGCATACAGATTTCTCAAGAGGCAGGTCAGGTGGTCTGGTATTCCCATGTCTTTCAGAACTTTCCACAGTTTATTGTGATCCACACAGTCAAAGGCTTTGGCACAGTCAATAAAGCAGAAGTAGATGTTTTTCTGGAACTCTTTTGCTTTTTCCATGATCCAGCGGATATTGGTAATTTGATCTCTGGTTCCTTTGCCTTTTCTAAAACCAGCTTGAACATCAGGAAGTTCACAGTTCACATATTGCTGAAGCCTGGCTTGGAGAATTTTGAGCATTCTTTTACTAGCATGAGAGATGAGTGCAATTGTGCAGTAGTTTGAGCATTCTTTGGCATTGCCTTTCTTTGGGATTGGAATGAAAACTGACCTTTTCCAGTCCTGTGACCACTGCTGAGTTTTCCAAATTTGCTGGCATATTGAGTGCAGCACTTTCACAGCATCATCTTTCAGGATTTGAAAGAGCTC
>NW_011494735.1:11536007-11563509 GCF_000754665.1 Bison bison bison | reverse complement strand
TCTCTTCTTTTCACAGCTCTTTGTAAGGCCTCCCCAGACAGCCATTTTGGTTTTTTGCATTTCTTTTCCGTGAGGATGGTCTTGATCCCTGTCTCCTGGACAATGTCATGAACCTCATTCCATAGTTCATCAGGCACTCTATCTATCAGATCTAGGCCCTGAAATCTATTTCTCACTTCCACTGAATAATCATAAGGGATTTAATATAGGTCATACCTGAATAGTCTAGTGGTTTTCCCTACTTTCTTCAATTTAAGTCTGAATTTGGTAATAAAGAGTTGATGATCTGAGCCACAGTCAGCTCCTGGTCTTGTTTTTGTTGACTGTATAGAGCTTCTCCATCTTTGGCTGCAAAGAATATAATCAATCTGATTTCGGTATTGACCATCTGGTGATGTCCATGTGTAGAGTCTTCTCTTGTGTTGTTGGAAGAGGGTGTTTGCTATGACCAGTCCATTTTCTTGGCAAAACTCTTTTAGTCTTTGCCCTGCTTCATTCCATATTCCAAGGCCAAATTTGCCTGTTACTCCAGGTGTTTCTTGACTTCCTACTTTTGCATTCCAGTCCCCTATAATGAAAAGGACATCTTTTTTGGGTGTTAGTTCTAAAAGGTCTTGTAGGTCTTCATAGAACTGTTCAACTTCAGCTTCTTCAGCGTTACTGGTTGTGGCATACACTTAGATTATTGTGATATTGAATGGTTTGCCTTGGAAATGAACAGAGATCATTCCGTCGTTTTTGAGATTGCATCCAAGTACGGCATTTCAGACTCTTTTGTTGACCATGATGGCTACTCCATTTCTTCTGAGGGATTCCTGCCCTCAGTAGTAGATATAATGGTCATCTGAGTTAAATTCACCCATTCCAGTCCATTTCAGTTTGCTGATTCCTAGAATGTCGACATTCACCCTTGCCATCTCTTGTTTGACCACTTCCAATTTGCCTTGATTCATGGACCTGACATTCCAGGTTCCTATGCAATATTGCTCTTTATAGTATCAGGCCTTGCTTCTATCACCAGTCACACCTACAGCTGGGTATTGTTTTTGCTTTGGCTCCATCCCTTCTTTCTTTCTGGAGTTATTTCTCCACTGATCTCCAGTTGCGTATTGGGCACCTACTGACCTGGAGAGTTCCTCTTTCAGTATCCTATCATTTTGCCTTTTCATACTGTTCATGTGGTTCTCAAGGCAAGAATACTGGAGTGGTTTGCCATTCCCTTCTTCAGTGGACCACATTCTGTCAGATCTCTCCACCATGACCCGCCCATCTTGGGTTGCCCCACAGGCATGGCTTAGTTTCATTGAGTTAGACAAGGCTGTGGTCCTAGTGTGATTAGATTGACTAGTTTTCTGTGAGTATGGTTTCAGTGTGTCTGCCCTTAGTATGATCTAATTGTTTCCAACACAGAGGAGACTTTAAACCTAAATTACCATAGCCTGGTGTTATCTATATAAATCCATCCCTTAATTGTGGGAGATTTTTTCCTCCTTTGCTGAAACTTTTCTTGTTGCTCTGATTGAGCTTGAGTAATAGAAAAAAGCTCAAATTTATGGCCAGAGTCAAAGCAGCATAATTAATTGGCCCAGTGAGGGGATCCTATCTAGTAATATCACAGTTACCTGAATATGACTATAATTTTTGTTTTAAGTAAATTTTCTCAGAGCCAACCAGTTAGAGTCTTGTAGTAGAGAAATTTAACAAGGTAACCCAGAACTAGACACAGGTAATTGGCCACAAACCCAACAATTGAATTAATTTTTAAAACTAGCATAGAATCAGGCTTATGATAGAAAAGCATTTGATTTATATGCAGAGGTCTAAGAAGTTAAGAAAACATAAACGATCATACAAATCATGTCCAGCACCTTGGGCAAGCTGTCTACCTCTGATGTCATCATCTTTTCATCCTGGTGTAGTGTAGTTTCTCCTGCTTGAGCATCATTTTAAGGTGAGATCAGGTCCGCTGTCTTCTCTATAAACCAATCCACTGTAGGGCCTGGTCAGGGCACTCTGGCTGGTTGTCCGCATCAGGAGGAGATCAGGGACAAAAGGGTCCCAGTTGTGGCTGCTGGGTCTGGTCCATTGGCAGGCAAGCTGACCCCTGAGTACCCCCAAGTGGTCAGGATGTCAGTCTCAGCAAAGAAGAGTCCCCGTGGAGTCGCCATTTGTTGCAGGAAGGCAGACCCCTTCCAGGGCCCAAAACTGGGCTCTTGTCTAACACTCGGAAATGAATTGTCCGAGGAGACACATGTGCGGATAAAGCAAGAGACTTTATTGGGAAAGGGCACCCAGGTGGAAAGCAGTAGGGTAAGGGAACCCAGAACTGCATTTTTAGCTACCTTCAACTCACCTATTGACTTTTTGAACTGTGGCACTCCACTAATTGCATGGTGGTCAGTGAATTTTCTCTTCCCAATTTTAAAGGTACATGAATTTAGAACAGTGAGATAAGATTATGATTTTAAAGTAAAGGATTTCTGACAATCTGCTGTTTGGATTTTTGAATCTTTATTTTTTCCAAATTTATCATCAGAATTTTTGTTTAAGAATTTCCTGATTTTTCATTATTTTGGCAAAATATTCATATACTAATTGAAAGCATGTAAGATTTCAACAATTCTTCAGTACAATACTGTCATCTTCGTTTATTTATAGTGGAGTCTAGTTGCTTTACAATGTTGTGTTAATTTCTTCTGTGCAGTAGAGTGAATAAATATATATCCCCTCTTGGATGTAGGGGAGAATTTCCTTGCCATTGAGGTCACCACAGGGCACTGAGTAGAGTTCCCTGAAGTACACAGTAGGTTCTCACTAGTTATGTATGTTATACAATAATAATGTATATATGTCAATCTCAATCTCCCAATCCATCCCACCCCTCCATCTGCCTTGGTATCCGTATGTTCACTCTGTATGTCTGGTTTCTCTATTTCTGCTTTGCTATTTCATCTATACCATTTTTCTAGATTCCACATATATGCACTAATATACAATATTTGTTTTTTCTCTTTCTGACTTACTTCATTCTGTATAACTGTCTCTAGGTACATCCATGTCTCTTCAAATGGCACAATTTCTTTCCTTTTGTATGGCTGAGTAGTATTCCACTGTATATGTGCACTGCATCTTTTTGATCCATTCCTCTGTTAATGGATATTTAGGTTGCTTCCATGTCCTGGCTATTGTAAACAGAGCTGCAGTGAACATTGGGGTGCATGTATTTTTTTGAATTATGCTTTTCTACAGTATACTCCAAGAGGTAGGATTGTTGGATCATATGGTAGTCTTATTTTTAGTTTTCTAAGGAACCTCCATATTGTTCTCCATAGTGGCTGTATCAATTTACATTCCCACCAACTTTGTGTTAGGGTTCTCTTTCCTCCACACCCTCTCCAGCATTTATTGTATGTAGATTTTTTGATGATGACCATTATGATTGATGTAATACCTCTTTATAGTCTTGATTTCCATTTCTATAATAATTATTGATGTTGAACATCTTTTCATGTGTTTGTTGGCCATCTATATATCTTTGGATAAATGTCTATTTAGACCTCTGCCAATGTTTTGATTGGGTTTTTGGGGTTTTTTTGGTTTTGAGCTGCATGAGCTATTTGTATATTTGGAAGGGGGGTTATTTTTTAATTTATCTATTTATTTTTGGCTGCTGGGTCTTTGTTGCTGCATATGGGCTTTCTCTAGTTGGAGTGAGTGTGCTTGTTGTGGTGGCTTTTCTGTTTTGGAGAACAGGCTCTAGGGTGTATGGGCTTCAGCAGCTGTGGTACACAGGCTTTGTTGCCTCACAGCATGTAGAATCTTCCTGGACCAGGAATCGTACCTGTATCCCCTGCATTGGCAAGTGGATTCTTACCACTGGACCACCAGGGAAGTCCTGTTTGTATATTTTGGAGATTAATCCTAGTCAGTTGCTTCATTTGCAAATATTTTCTCCCATTCTGAGGATTGTCTATTTATTTTGTTTACAGTTTCCTTTGATGTTGGAGAAGGAAATGGCAACCCACTCCAGTATTCTTGCCTGGAGAATCCCATGGATGGAGGAGCTTGGTGGGCTACAGTCCACGGGTCGCAAAGAGTTGGACACGACTGGGCGACTTCACTTTCACTTTCCTTTGATGTGCAAAAACGTAAGTACAATTAGTTAATTAAACAAAATCCCATTTGTTTATTTTTGTTTTTATTTTCATACTCTAGGAGGTGGGTCAAAAAAGATCTTGTAGGAATTTATGTCAAAGAGTGTTTTTCCTATGTTTTCCTTTAAGAGTTGTACAGTGTCCTATCTTACATTTATGTCTTTAATTCATTTTGAGTTTATTTTTGTGCGTGGCACTAAGTAGCATTCTAATTTTTTTCTTTTTTTTTTAACTTGTAGCAGTCCAGATTTCCCAGCACCACTTATTGAAGAGGTTGTCTTTTCTCCATTGTATATTCTTGTCTCCTCTGTCATAAATTAGGTGATCATAGCTGTGTGGGTTTATCTCTGGGCTTTCTACCCTGGTCAATTGTTCTATATTTGTTTTTATGCCAGTACAATACAGTCTTGATGACTGTAGCTTTGTATTATAGTCTTAAGCCAGGGAGCCTGATTCCTCCAGCTCCATTTTTCTTAAGATTGCTTTGATTGTACAGGGTCTTTTGTGTTTCCATATAAATTGAACACTTTTTAGTCTAATTCTGTGAAAAATGCCAAAGTTAATGCCAATTTGATAGGGATTGCATTGAATCTTTAGATTGCTTTCAGTAATATAGTCATTTCTACAATATTGATACTTCCGATCCAAGAATATGGTGTATTTCTCAATCTGTTTGTATCATTCTTGATTTCTTTCATCAGTATCTTATAGTTTTCTGAGTACAGTTTTTTTTCCATCTTAAGGTAGATTTATTTCCAAGTATTTTATTCTTTTAGTTGCAATGAAAAATGGGATTGTTTCCTTAATTTTGCTTTCTGATCTTTCACTGTTAGTATATGGGAATGCAGGAGATTTCTGTGCATTAATTTTGTATCTTTCAATATTATCAAATTCATTGATTAACTCTAGTAGTTTTCTGGTGGCATCTTTAGGATGTTCTATGCATAGTATCACGTCATCTGCAAACACTGACAGTTTTACTTCTTTTCAAATTTTGATTCTTTTAGTTAATATTTCTTTTTCTTCTCTGATAGTGGACACCCTTGTCTTGTTCTTGATTTAGGAGGAAATGCTTTCAGTTTTTCATCTTTGAGAATGATGATTGCTGTGGTTTTGTCATATGCAGCCATTATTATATTGAGGTAGGTTCCTCTTTGCTCACTTTCTGGAGAGTTTTAACATAAATGGGTGTTGAATTTTGTCATGCTTTTTCTGCATCTATTGAGATTATCATATAGTTTTTATCTTTCAATTTTTCAATATGGTGTATCACATTGATTTGCATATATTGAAGAATTCTTGCATGCCTGGGATTAAACCCACTTTATCATGGTGTATGATCATTTTAATGTGCTGGTGAATTCTATAGGCTAGTATTTTGTTGAGGATTTTTCATCTGTGTTCTTTAGTGATGGTGATTTAGTTGTTAAGTTGTGTCCAACTCTTGTGACCCCATGGACTGTAGCCTGCCAGGCTCCTCTCTCCATGGGATTCTCCAGGCAAGAATACTGGAGTGGGTTGCCATTTCCTTCTCTGGGGGATCTTCCTGACCCAGGAATGGAACCGGGGTCTCCCGCATTGCAGGCTGATTCTTTACCAACTGAGCTATGAGGGAAGCCCACCTTTAGTGATATTGGCCTTTAATTTACTTTTATGTATGACATCTTTGTCTTGTTTTGGTATCAGGGTTTTGGTGGCCTTGTAGAATGAGCTTGGGCGTGTTTTTCCCTCTGCAATTTTTGGGGTGAATTTAAGAAGCATAGCTCTTTGTTCTCTAAATGTTTGATAGAATTTACTTGTGAAGCCATTTGGTCCTGGACTTTTGTTTGTTGGAAGATTTTTTAATCATGGTTTCAATTTCATTACTTGTGATTGGTCTGTTTATATTTTCTATTTCTTTCTTGTTCAGTCTTGGAAAGCTGGACCTTTCTAAGAATTTTTCCATTTCTTCTTGGTTGTCTATTTTATTGACATATATATGTTTTTTACTTTCTTATGCTTCTTTATTTTTCTGTGGTGTCAGTTGTAACATTTTCCTTTTCATTTCTAATTATATTGATTTGAGACATCTCCCTTTTTTCTTGCTGAGTCTATCTAAAGGTTTATCAATTTTATTCTTTTTCTCAAAGAACCAGCTTTTAGTTTTATTGTTCATTGCTGTTGTTTTCTTAGTTTCTCTTTTATTTATTTCTGCTCTGATCTTTATGATTTCTTTCCTTCTACTAATTTTGGGTTTTGCTTATTCTTCTTTCTCTAGTTGCCTTAGATGTATGTTTAGGTTGTTTATTTGAGATTTTTCATGTTTCTTGACAGAAGATTGTATTGCTTCCCTCTTAGAACTGCTTTTGCTGCATTCCATAGGTTTTGAGTCATGGTGTTTTCATTGTCATTTGTTTCTAGGCATTTTTTTGGTTTCCTCTTTTGATTTCCTCAGTGATCTCTTGGTTATTTAGTAGCATACTGTTTAGCCTCCAAGAGTTTGTTTTTTACAGTATTTTTTTTTTTTCCTGTAGTTGACTTCTAATCTCATAGTGTTGTGGTTAGAAAAGATGCTTGATATGATTTCAATTATCTTAAGTTTACTGAAGCATGATTTGTGACTGAACAGGTGAACTATACTGGAGAATGTTCCATGTGCACTTGAGGAAAAAGTATATTCTGCTGCTTTTTATGAAACATAAGTGAAGTCACTCAGTCGTGTCTGACCCTTTGCAACCCCATGAACTGTAGCCCACCAGACTCCTCCATCCATGGAATTTTCCAGGCAAGAGTACTGGAGTGGCTTGCCATTTCCTTCTCCAGGAGGTCTTCCTGACCTAGGATCAAACCCAGGTCTCCCGCATTGTAGGTAGACATTTTACTATCTAAGCCACCAGGGAAATGTCTTATAAATATCAATTAATTCTATCTGGCCTAATGTGTCATTTAGAGCTTCTGTTTCCTTATTAATTTTCCATTTGGATGATCTGTACATAGGTATAAGTGGGGTATTAAAGCCCCTCACTGTTGTGTTACTGCCAATTTCCCCTTTTATGGCTGTTAGCATTTGCCTTATATATTGATTGAGGTGCTCCTATGTTGGGTGCAAAAATATTTATATTTGTTATACCTTCTTCTTGGATTGATCCCTTGATCATTATGTAGTGTCCTTCCTTGTCTCTTATAGTAGCCTTTATTTTAAAGTTTCTTTTGTCTGATAGGAGTATTGCTACTCTATCTTTCTTTTGATTTCCATTTGCATAGAATATCTTTTACTACTCCCTCACTTTCATTCTGTGTGTGTCCCTAGATCTGAAGTGAGTCTCTTGTAGACAGCATACATGTGGGTCTTGGTTTTGGATCCATTCAGCCAGTCTTTATCTTTTGTTTGGAACAATTAATTCATTTACATTCAAGGTGATTATTGAAATGCATGTTCCTATTGCCGTTTTCTTAATTGTTTTGGGTTTGTTTTTATGTCTTTTCCTTGTCTTGTGTTTCCAACCTAGCACTTGTTGTAAAGCTGGATTTGGTGGTGCTAAATTCTTTTAGCTTTTGCTTGTCGGTAAAGCTTTTGATTTTTCCATTGAATCTGGATGAGAGCCTTGCTGGTTGTAGGTTTTTCTCTTTCCTCACTTCAAATATATCCTGCCATTCCCTTCTGACCTGCACAGTTTCTGCTGAAAAATCAGCTATAGATCTTATGGGAATTCCCTTGTATGTTATTTATTGCTTTTCCCTTGCTGCTTTAATATTTTGTTTTTGTATTAAATTTTTGTTAGTTTGGTAATGTATGTCTTAGCATGTTTCTCCTTGGGTTTATCTTGTATGTGACTTTCTGCACTTCCCAGACATGGGTGACTATTTCCTTTCCCACGGAAGTGAAGTTTTTCAATTATAATCTCTTTAAATAATTTCTCAGACACTTTGTCTTCCTCCTCTTCTTCTGGGATCCCTATAACTTGAGTGTTGGTGTGTTCAGTGTTATCCTAGAGGTCTCTAAGACTGTCCTCATTTCTTTTTGTTCTATATCATTCTGTTCTAAGGCAGAGACTTCCTCCATTCTATCTTCCAGGTCAGTTATCCATTCTTCTGCCTCAGTTATTCTGCTACTAAGGCTTTTGTTTCCCTAAGGTATGTGTAACTTACAGCTTTTGGGAAAGATTTAAAGAAAAAGAGAACCAAAATATATACAGTTAAATATATCCTACTTCCTTATTAAATAGGAAATGTAATAGTTTAGCAAAGGAAGTTAAATAATGTGAATTATGAGTAGTGACAGAGTTCTTCACACAACTTAATCAAAGTTATAATTGGCCCACCCAATCCCAAACCAGAGTAGCCAATAACTCAGAAAATCCTAGTCTCATGTGTCAATTTCCACCAAGACCCAGAGAGAAATGAAACATGACCTTTAGCTTCAAGATAGTGAATGCAGAGAATGCAGCTACCCTAGTCCAGTATCACAAGGATCTTTTCAGTAGCAAACAGGAAAATATAGCCAGTACTACATAAATATAGTTGATAAAGACTCTACACCTTAAAATCTGAATTGTATAGACTTATATACAGAGAGCATAAGAACTGTCTGCACCTTGGATATCAAGGATAATATAAAGAAGTGATCACAGTGTGGTGAGCCAACTCCTTTCTGATAGAAAAGAGGATTATAAAGCTACTAAACTCCATAATATACAAGGAAGGCTAAGGATCAAGGCTTTTAACACATACAATCTAAGCTAGATATAGTTCCAGTTTTCAAGTTACGTATATTGATTGGTATGAAAGCCAACTTGATATTGCAGTGTGCTGTGTGTGCTAGTCGCTCAGTCATGTCCCACTCTTTGTGGCCCCACGGACTGTAACCCCCCAGTCCATGGGGATTATCTAGGCAAGAATACTGGAGTGGGTTGCCATGCCCTCCTACAGGGGATCTTCCCAACCCAGGGATCAAGCCCAGGTCTCCTGCATTTCAGGAAGATTCTTTACTGTCTGAGCCAGTTAGAGAGTGACCCAAAATCAATGGTTCAAATAAGATAGAAATTTGCACTTTAACTGTGCAACATTGGCAGGCAAGCTCCACTCCATCAGGCAATCTGTGGTTCAGATGAGCAGGGCAGTTCTACTATCCTATGGGCATTGTTATCAACTGCATAGTAGAACTGAGTTTGGAGGGTCCTGCAGTCCAAAGGGGACACATTTCACTTCTACCCACATTCCACTGAAAGAAGTAAAGAGCAAAATTTGGTGGAAAGCTAGCAGGATTTGACTTAACAGCACGGTTGCACATTTCATTTTTGGTTTGAGAGAAATGTGTGGTTGGATGAATGGCTGAATGGATGATTGCCATCTATTAACAGTTTTCAAAATACTGAAATGTATATGATCCAGTTGGTGTAATGACTCTTAATTAACCCTTTTTATGTTATAAATTCAATGTCATGAGTTTAAGGGGAAAAAAATTCATTGATCTGAATGGATTCAAATTTCAGAGATTAAAGTGTAGAGAATAAGGAGAATAGGTAAACAACAATATCACTGAATGCTGTCTCATTAAGAATATCCCTAGACCTTACCTTTGTTCATTAAGGATTTACATTCATTTTCCCCATCTTCAGTTTTCTTTATTGATACATAGTTGTTTGTTACCTTTCTTATATAGTGAGCAATGACAGGTACAACATACATATGCACATATGTGATAGATCATTGAGAAATATACACCAAAAACCAGTAATAAAATGTGCTATGAGGTTGTAGAGAAAAGGAAACCATTGTGCATTCTTGGTGCTAGTGTAAATTGGTACAGCCACAATAGAAAATGATACAGTTTTCCTCAAAAAATTTATAAAGGTATGATCTAGCAACCTCACTCTTGGTTATATGTCAAAAGGAAATGAAATCAGGAACTCAAAGATATCTGCACCCTCATGTTCATTGCAGTATTAGTCACAATAGCCAAGATATGGAAATAGCCCAAGTGTCCATCAACAGATGAATGGATAAACAAAGGTGTGGGATATGTATAAAATGGAATAATACTCAGACATAAAAAGGATTGAAATCTTGCCACTTGTGATAACACAAATGGACCTAGAGAGTATTATGCTAAGTTAAGTAAGCCAGAAAGGGAAAGACAAATACTGTGATCCCACTTTTGTGTGGACTCTAATGTCAAAATAAATGAATATAAATATAGTTAATTACATACATATATGTGCATATATATATGCACAACAGGATGTTATTCAGCCTTGAGAGAGACGGAAGTCCTGCATTTGTGACAACATGGATGAACCTGTAAAAGATTATGCTAAGATTAAGCCAGATACAGAGAGACAAATATTGTATGTGGGATCTACAAAAAAATTAAATGCATAGAAGTAGAGAGTAGAAAGGTGGTTACAGGAGCTAGAGGGGTGAGGGAAATGGGGAGAACTTGTCAAAGGCTACAAAGTTGCCATTTGTAGGATGAATAATTCCAGAGATCAAATGTGCAGCATAATGACTATAGTTAATACTGCACTGAATACCAGAAATATGCTAAGAATAGATTCAGGTACCTTATAAAAAGAACTGATAACTATATGAGGAGATGCATTAATTAACTTAAATTTAGTAATTATTTCACTATACAACATGATTTGATATACATATATATTTGATGTGTATATATCAAATCATGTCGTATACCTTAATTATCTACCATTTATATTAAAATGTATGTTTAAAAATGTGCTATATATTGACTGATTTGGAGACCAATTGACTCATAGTATTGTTGGAAAGAGGAAGATTTTTCAAGGAGCTCCAACCATTTTGTCCATAAAACTCTCTTCTCTCAAAGCAAAGTAGTTTAAAAGGTTATGAAGATGCATGTTTAGCGTTATACGTGTACTTACAGGCCAAACTCTCAACTGCTTTCCTATCTGACCCATTCACTTCACCATTTTCCTACTAATATAATAGAAATGTTTATATAATGGGGAAGGGAATTATGACCTTTGAAGATTTCCTGATCTGAGACGAGCAGGGAGCATACCACTATGGCAGTCTGTCAAGAATGAGTGTTTAAACAGTGTATTTAACCTGGCTTTTTTGAACTAGATTATTTGATAGCCATAGAATCCAAGTACCACCTTTTTAGTTTCCCATTACATTGATCTCTGCAACATCTGAATAAAGAGAATGGCATGTTCTTAAAAACAGAAGGTTTCTAGAGCTCTGCTGAGCTGTGAGCAGTGGCAGCATCTGCAGAAATTTGCATAGGAACAGGTTTACACCAAGCTTCTGTCAGTATTTCTTAGGGTTTTACTCTCATTTCACTGACAAGAAATGGCTTCATCCCTATAAAAATGTCTTCCAGCAGTTTTTACTTGTGTATCAGTACTTCTTATATGAAGCAGAAGAACACATTAAGAAGAACAAAGGAGGCAGTCTTATGTCCTGGTTATACTTAAGGGCTTTGTAAGCATATTAGTGGATATGCACCCATTGCTTGCTAGCTTTGAATCAGGTCAAATTATTTAAACAACCTAAGGCTCAGTTTCCTCATCTGTAAATAGACTATCATTTTGTTTCATGGTACACAGTCTGAGGATAAAGTGAGAGAATATGTGAAAAGCATTTAGGACCGGGCCTAGCACATGGTAAGCAGTCACTAAGCATACTACGGTTACCTACTGTTGTTTATTCTTTGATGGACTTTGATTTAAGAATAATATTGACTGTTTGTAAAAATTATGACAAAACCCTGCTGTGGTCTCTATCTGGATCTGCAATCCATAGTTTCTTCCATTAGTATTTAAATTGGTGGTAAATTCATAAGTTTCTACAGCACTTCAAGGTAATGTTTTCCTATATGCCTCAGCATTGACTGATGGTCAAAACATCTGAGACTCACTGTGCTTGAGAAACTGGTAATGAAGCTTATAGAGCTTATTGAAAATGCCATTTAACAAAATATATTAGCCCATTCGAAATGTCACCTCCAACTCTATTGTATTTCAAGTTAAACGCCATGCAAAAGTATATCTAAAAGGCTCTATTACTTGCTTATTTTCAAGGGTATGGGGAAAATGTCACCAATTTGCAGACATCAAGGGCCTCTATAGTGTCTCTTTGACAAAAGGGTAGGAAAGCAAGCTATGCACAAAACATGCACTGGTAATGATCCCTCACTTATTAGAAATAATGTTTTCTGATTTCCAAATCTTTCAGAATAGAAACTGCTCATTTCGCTATTTCATGGCATCTTTTTTGGTATCCATTAATGTAACATTTCCTTCTACATTCAGTGGGGGAGATTTCTCTCTAGTGAAATGTCACCCTCCATAAATAAGAGTAGTGCAAGCCTTCCATCACTGTGATAGTTAAACAATGGCAAAGCTGAGTAATTGAAACAGAAAGAGAAGTCACCTTGACAGGGCTGTAACTGGCAAAAGCAGTTTAAGGTACCATAGCTTTTATTGTGAATGAGTTGAGTGAATTTACATCTATTCACCAAACAAAATATATTTAAATAATATTCCAGTTTTGAGACAAATCAAGGAAATTCTTCTTGGACTTCTTACCTCTCTGTTTAGTTATAAGAAAATATGCACCGTTTGGAAAATAAAATTAAACTGGAGCTTCTCTAGCATTAGGAAAACTACTGAAGTCACTTTGGGGTCTTCTACAAAAGAATGTCACTAAAATGAAAAATGAATGAAGTGCTTGCTTTGACCCTTGATATGAATTCTAGGACTTTTTAAAGGTTTGGGTTTTGTTATTGTTTACTATCCCACAATGGGTATACACAAAATCAGTTATATTAGACTGTTTGGAGTTGTAGCTGCCAAAGTAGATATTAGGAAAATGTAGACTACAAGGAATTTAGGAAATAAGCATGCTACTTTAATATACAGCTCACTGGGTAGGACCTTCCCCTGAATTAAACACATAATTGCATCAAAATGCCATTTGGCATCACTAAAGTAAACCTCTTTTGAATATTGTCATTACTACTTTTTGTGCAATCCAAGAAATGGCAGCACTTCACTTTATATAGTAAAAGTTAAAAGACTGTTTTGAGTTACAAATATGTGGACTTTCTATAACTTTTAGTTTGGACAAAGATTCTACTTAAATGAACTGAACAGAAATTAAATTGCCAGCTCAATATTATTGACATTTAAATTCTATGTAGGAAATACTATAGGACCCAACAATGAAAATTAGAGCTTTTTGTAGGAAAAAAAAAAATTAGAACTCTTAGCCTTAATGTTTATTGCCTATCAAACATATTTTCCAAATTTAATAAAATATAATGTGTTCCTGCTTTGATGCATTAACATTTCCCATCACACTTTCAATGGCATGGTGATTATTGCTTAAAATTAAACTTTAGCAGGCCTCCGAATCTAAGTCCAAGAGCTATTCAGTTGCTGCATGACATTTTTCTGGAAGTGACAGAAATATAGAAAAGATGCTGAAGTGAATTCATCAGGAATACGCCTTGTAGCACCCCACTGGGCAAGCTGAGTTTTTCCTGAAATAGTTACAGAATAACATTTTTTCACAGAAGCAACCAGAGACCCTTTTAGTGAATTCAGGACCCATTGCGATGGGGATGTGTGAGATATTGGACCCTGCCTCTACATGCAGACAAAGCAAGCTTTGTCCCAGATGACCTGGAAGTAACTGCTCATGTCTCATTGGACTTTCTAGGACCACCTATCTTCAACCAGGAATCTCTGTACAACATAATTCTTCCCCAGTAAAGTGATTATTTCCTTTGTATAGGATGATTACAATTTCTAAGCATGCACACACACACACACACACACACACACACACGCTCACATGTTCTGTTAATGGGCTAGTTTCTTTTTTTAAACATCCTTTTACTTAGAATTACTGTTACTTTCCTTTATGTAATGCATAATGAAGGGTTTCTGTGGTGATTCAGACAGTGAAGAATCTGCCTACAATGTGAGAGACCTGGATTTGATCCCTGGGTTGGGAAGATCCCTTGGAAAAGGAAATGGCAACCCACTTCAGTATTCTTGCCTTGAGAATTTCATGGCCAGAGGAGCCTGGCAGGCTATAGTCCATGTGTTCGCAAAGAGACAGACACGACTGAGCAACTGTGAGAGAGAAATGCACAATGGAAATGAAAATTAATACTGTGAGAGTCTTGGTAGAGCCGAGAAAATCCAGAACCACCTGCTGAAACATCAAGATGAGATTTTCAGACTTGTGTTCTATTTTCCCGGTTTCTGAACTTTGAATATTTATAAGTATATTATCAATGGTAATTTTTCTATTAAAACTGAAAATAATGCTGCCTAGTGTGACACATACAAGTATACTTAAGAAAATAGAAGGGGATTTTTAAAAACCAGAATTTCTTTTAGAAAGTGAGGTATATTGATTCTTAGACCTTTATTCTATTCCATGAGGAGGCTGCCCATTGGGGCAGAATATTAGCAGGACTGGTCTCAGACTGAAATGGAGTCACCACTTTCAAACCCAGAGATCATAGTAAAAGGTTAAAAATATTGAAGGGGTCTAAATCTAACTAGAAGCATGGTCCTGGAAATTCCATTAACATAAGTCTTAACGTACTTTGCTAAAAGCAAATTCTTAAAGGGCCAAGCCTGATGATTGTCTTCATATTTAAATGACCTTTTAAAACTATTACAATAAATCTATAAAACAGCTATATGCTGCTTTAATATGGTGGAGCTGATGGTTATCCTGACATGTTTTTCTTAGGCATTATCCTCTTTGCTTCTATAATCAATGCTATAAATTTTAAGTACAACTACCCTTTTATAGAAAAAGGTATTTAACATAAAAATCAGCCTTCAGCGTTGTTTGACCTGAATATTACCAAGTTATAAATCCCTTCCTTCTCAGGCAAGCAGTGCTTAGTGTTTTTGATACTCTACATAATTGTTGCATTTCCTTTGCCAGGTTGATTTATACCTGAAAAGAGAAAGATAAATCTACTTCTTACTTTAACCTATATGTATAATTAAGTTAATTCTATATTTCATTTGGCATATGAAAATATGTCACTGATGGCTATTTAACATCTTTCTTTACATGACATCCTTTGTTTAGATTCCTAGCATTTCTTCCAATTAACTTGTTTCTACATGACAGATACAGTTGCCCCTTGAACAGCATGGGTTTGAACTGTACAGGTCCACATACACCCCCTTTTTTTAAACAATAAATATTACAGTACTACATATTTCCTAGCTGGTTGGATCTGTAGGTATGGAACCATAGATACAGAGGAACTGAACTGTGTCTAAGGAGGGCTAACTATATGTTATAGGTGGATTTTCCACTGCTCAGAGTTGGCAGCCTTAAACCCTACATTGTTCCAGGGCCAACTTTACAGTGATTATAAGTCCACTGTTGGACTGATATAAAAGCCCAGGCCTATGGTTCTGTGTATCTTTCCCATAAACTAGACCTGACAAAAATCTGGTTTCCTTGAGTTATCAAGACTCATCTATATGGTGAGTCACTAGAAACAATTATTCTTTCAATCTGTTCAACAGGGAAGAAAATTGAGTAAATTTTGTCTCCTGGCATATTTGTTTCTAGCCTATCCTTACAAAGTCTTAAAAAAGTGGAAAAGTGATAAGTGCTTATATAATCTTATCAAAGCATAAAGTATAAAAGATAACCTACTTTTCACATTCCAAATTCAAGCTTAAATTTATCATATTGAATACATAGTCTACAGATTTCTACCTTTCTTGGCTTCTTTAAAAAATGATTCTTAAGAAGGAAACAAAACTTTCTATCCAACTTTCTGGGACCCTGAAAGAAGCCCAGTGTAAGTCAAAGAAGACTGTATTCTTAGAACTTGTCATCTGTTAAAAATGTTACATGAATGCTTGTTTTTCAAATCTAGACTTTTTCCCTGTCACCCCTGTCTCAACTGAGATTACAGTTATAAAATTTTTCCATTAGCATCAGTGACAGAGGGAGGGCCAAGGGCTTAAAAAAGTCACAAATGGCAAAAGTCACATGAGACCTTGTGTCACATTTTATGTAGGTCTTCTTTACCAATTGTGCCACTGCAAAGACCTTGCCCACCAAATAGCAAGTTACCAAAAAGAAATGTTTTCTAATAGAATTGTTGATAGAAATCATGATTTATATGACATAAATAGGTAAAATGCATCTGTGCTCAGTCACTCAGTCATGTCCAACTCTTTGCGATGCCATGGACTATAGCCCACAAGGCTCCCTTGTCTATGGAATTTTCCAGGCAAGAATACTGGGTGGGTTGCCATATCCTGACTCCAGGGGATCTTCCCAACCCAGGGATCAAACCCATATCTCCTGCATTGGTAAGTGGAGTCTTCACCACTGAGCCGGGAAGCCCCAAAATAGGTAAAATAATATTCAAGAAATCTTACCTAAATATTAGAGTGTCAAGCCTCAATAGAAACAAAACAATTCTATTTCAAAACATTCTGACTGATTTGAACCTGGGTATATATTTGTTCATACTGGTAACTCTCACTCTGGTGAAAAAAATGAAAGTTTTGATTATTTGAATGTTGTATTTTATCCTTTATTCTAGTAGGATAAAGCTATTCTTTAAAATAAATGTATTAGTTGGGAAACTACTCAATAACAATTGTGATAACCACTTCCCTGTCAGATCCTTCTTGATGTTAATTATTTCATAAAATTTTCACAGCTGCAGAGTTAGTTGCCATTGCCCTTATTTTGGAGAAGGAAATGGCAACCCCCTCCAGTATTCTTTCCTGGAGAATCCTGTGGACAGAAGAGCCTGGTAGGCTGCTGACCATGGGGTCACAGAGTCAGATATGACTGAAGTGACTTAGAATGCATGCATGCATTGGACAAGGAAATGGCAATCCACTCCAGTGTTATTGCTTGGAGAATCCCAGGGATGGGAGAGCCTGGTAGGCTGCCATCTATGGGGTCGCACAGAGTTGGACATGACTGAAGTGACTTTGCAACTTAGCAGTGCACATAAAAGTTATGCATATAATATAGTCTATTAGGTGTGCAGTAGCATTATATTTAAAATGCAATGTGCATGCATGCTAAGTCACAATTGTGTCCAACACTTTGCAACCCCATGGACTGTAGCCATCCAGGCCCCTCTGTCCATGGGATTCTTCAGGCAGGAATACAGGAGTGAGTTGCCGTGTCCTCTTCCAGGGGATCTTCCAGACCCAGGGATCAAACCTATGTCTCCTGTGGCTCCTACTCTGCAGGTGGATTCTTTACTGCTGAGCCACCAGGAAAGCCCCTTCAAATACAGTGCATATGTCTTAATTAATACATAATTTACTGCTAAAAGATGCCAACCATCATCTGAACCTTTGGAGAGTCATAATCTTTTTTGCTGGTGCTGAGTCTTGCCTTAATATTGATCACTGCTGACTGATCATTGCATATTCCTATGCAATATTGCTCTTTACAGCATTGGACTTTACTTCCATCACCAGTCACATTCACAGCTGAATGTTGTTTTTGCTTTGGCTCTGTCTCTTCATTCTTTCTGAAGTTATTTCTCTACTGATCCAGTAGCATATTGGGCTCCTACTGACCTGGGGAGTTCATCTTTCAGTGTCCCATCTTTTTGCCTTTTCATACTGTTCATGAGGCTCTCAAGGCAAGAATACTGTAAGTGGTTTGCCATTCCCTTCTCCAGTGGACCATGTTTTGTCAGAACTCTCCATCATGCCCCATCCATCTTGGGTGATCCTCCATGGCATGGGGCTCATAATCTCATTGAGTTAGACAACAGGGTTAGTTTTCTGTGACTGTGGCTTTCTTTCTGTCTGCCCTCTGATGGATAAGGATAAGAGGATCATGGAAGCTTCCTGATGGGAGAGACTGACTGAGGGGGAAACTGGGTCTTGTTCTGATTGGGGGGGGGGGAGCTATGCTCACTAAATCTTTAATCCAATTTTTAAAAGATACATTATTGTTATATAATTATTAGTACAGAATTTAAAGTAAAACATACCCTTGAGCAAGATGAGTTGTTTTGTTGTGTAATCATTGTCTCTGGGCTTAAAGAAAGAATGTCTTACGTGACTTTTCTCCTCCTTGAGGGCCGTGGACTCCTTATCAGCCTAAGAATTAACTCTCTCACATACATATATACACACATACACACGTACAGGTTTTCCTTATAAATTTATCTGTTGATAAGCTATTATGAAGAATGCAGTGTTGAGCATGGGGGTTCAGAAACCCCTTCAAGATAGTGGTTTTGTTTCTTTTAACTAATAACCTAGAAGTAGAATTGCTTGAGCATATGATAGTTCTATTTTTAATTTTTGAGGAACCTTCATACTGTTTTCCATAGTGGTTGTACCAATTTATATTCCTATAAACAATTCACAAATGTTCCCTTTCCAGCATTTGCCTTTTATCTTTTTGACCCTAACAAGAGTGGGAATAAGTTTTTGGTTTGCATTTCCCTATGATTAGTCGGAGAAGGCAATGGCACCCCACTCCAGTGTTCTTGCCTGGAGAATCCCAGGGACAGAGGAGCCTGGTAGGAGGCCGTCTATGGGGTCGCACAGAGTCGGACACAACTGAAGCGACTTAGCAGCAGCAGCAGCATGATTAGTAATGTTCAGCACCTTTTCAACAGCCAGCACCTGTTGGCCATTTTAATATATTCTTTGGGAAAGTATTTATTCACTTCCTCTGTCCATTATTAATCAGATTTTTTTTTTTTTTTTGCTATTGAGTTGAAGAGTTGACTCATTGGAAAAGACTCTGATGCTGGGAGGGATTGGGGGCAGGAGGAGAAGGGGACGACAGAGGATGAGATGGCTGGATGGCATCACCGACTCGATGGATGTGAGTTTGAGTGGACTCTAGGAGTTGGTGATGGACAGGGAGGCCTGGCGTGCTGCGATTCATGGGGTCTCAAAGAGCTGGACATGACTGAGCAACTGAACTGAACTGAACTGAACTGAATGAGATTTTATATATTTTGTAAATTAACCATTTTACAGAAACGTGATTAGCAAAAGTTTTCTTCTATTCTGTAAATTGCCTTTTCATTTTCTTGTTTCTTTTGCTGTGCAGAGGCTTTTTAGTTGGATATAGTCCCACTTGTTGTTTTGCTTTGTTGCCTTTACTTTTGGTGTGATATATAAAAACTCGTTGGCAGGATGAATTTTATGGTGCTTGCCCCCTGTTTTATTCTAGGGGTTTTATGCTTTCAGATTTTACATTCAAATTTTTAATTCATTTTGAGTTGACTTTTGTGTGTGGTGTAAGGTATGAATCCAGCTCTGTTCCTCTACATGTTGCTGTATTACACCATTTATTGGACACGGGGCTCCCCAGGTGGCCCTAGTGGTAAAGAACTTGCCTGTCAATGCAAAAGACATAATGACACAAGGGTTCATTATGGGTTGGGAAGATCCCCTGGGGGATAGCATGGCAACACACTCCAGTATTCTTGCCTGGAGAATCCCACAGACAGAGGCCTGGTGGGTTTCAGTCTTTAGGGTCACAAAAAGTCAGATATAACTGATATAACTTAGCAAGCAAAAAGTCACAAAAAGTCATACATAACTGATATAACTTAGCAAGCAAACATTTGAAAAGACTATCCTTTCCCTATTGTATTCTTGGCTTAACAATTAATTGACCATGTATGCATGGGTTTACTTCTGGGCATTCTATTCTGTTCCATTGATTTATGTGCCTGTTGTTTTTTTTGTTTGTTTGTTTTGTTTTATGCCAATGCTATACTATTTTGGATACTGTAGCTTTGTAATATGGTTTGAATTCAAAGTGTGTAATGCCTCCATCTTTGTTCTTCTTTCTCAAGTTTGCTGTGGCTATTTGGGGATTTTTGTGGTTCCAAACAAATTTTAAGAATGTTTACTGTATTTTTGTGGAAAATGACCTTCCAATTTTTATAGGGATTGCATTGAATCAGTCAAGTGCTTTAAGTAGTATGGAGTATTAACAGTAATAACAGTATTAACTATTAATTTTTTCCAGTGTATGTGCATGAAATATCTTTTATTTATGATGTCTTCAATTTCTTTCATCAGTGTCTTACAGTTTTTAATGTATAGGTCTTACACTTCCTTAGTTAATTTATTATGAGCATTTTATTCTTGTTGCCATTGTAAAAATGACTTTTTAATTTACCTTTGATAGTTTATTATTAGTATATAGAAACATAACTGATTTTTGTATCTTGATTTTGTGTGCAACTTTAGTGTAATTTGTTTATTACTTTTAACAAATCTTGTTTGGACTCTCAAGGTTTTCCTACATGTTATATCTAGTCATCTGGAAATAAAGACAGTTTTACTTCATTTCTGATTTGGATGCATTTTGTCTATTTTTCTTGCCTGATTGCTCTAGCTCTTACTTCTAGTACTGTGGTGAACAAGAGTGATGAGAGTGGGTTCCTGATCTTGTTCTTGATCTTTGGGGAAAAGCTTGTAGCTTTTAAACATAGAGTCTGTGGTCTCATATATAACCTCTATTATGTTGTGGTTAGTTCCCTCTGTGCCAAGTTTATGAGAGCTTTTATCATGAACGTATTTTGAATGTTGTCAACTGCTTTTTCTGCCTCTATGGTTTGTAACCACCATGTAATTTTTCTCCTACCTTTTGTTAATGATGATATAGTGTATTTTTGTGGTATCCTCTCTGTCTTGAAGAAGTGGCCACATGTAGGAAATGAAAATTTTAGTTTACCTTTGTCCTCACTCTTGTCTCTCAAACTTTCATGATTGTTCAGCTTTCTCTGTTCATAGTTCCCAGTATTAGACATTGTTCCAAGACCTGTCAGTGTTTCAAAGAGGAGAATCTCAGTCAACACCTAGATGCAGGCTTATTAGAAACTGAATCCTCAAGTAACAGTTTTTAAAATGTGTAAATATACTTCTTTTAAGGGACATCAGGAGATGGGTATTTTTGCCTGCTCCCTCTGGTCAAATCTTAGGTGGATAGAGCATCAAGAACTGTTTGTTTGTTTGCTGCCATACTCAGGCCAATGAATACAATTCCTGGCAGTCCTCAGAGCCAGGCTTATCAAAGGAAGTGACCTCTGAACAGAAGGCATATTAGCTTGGATATCAGACATGTGCACAATCTGTTTTGGGGCAATACTAGCATACCAAAGTGAGACAGAGGGAGATATGACAGCTAGTCTCTCCATTATCTGGACAGTATTGCAGTCAACTCCTGGATATGTGTTAAATTAGAAGCCTGGTCCTCTGATGACAGCTTTTATAATAAATCAATAGGTCTCTTTAGTGGGAAGACAGGATGTTTCAGTCTAGTACCTCTGCAGTGGGTCCTGCTGGGGGGAGGATTCCAGTGGAGAGTCCATGTGTGCCCATTAAGAACTCTTTTCTTAGTTCACAATAGCCTTATGGGTTTCATGGACACAGTACCTGTTGTCTTTCAGAGGTAGATGTTTTAGGGAGCTTTCTCCCAGGTATAAATCTGAAAAGATTATATGGGGCATGAGATATGGAGTCTAAACCTTTCTCTTCTCAGGGAAGCATTGTGACTTCCTTCCCATTATATGCTGATGCTCATGTGTCCCAATTATATGTTGCCAAGAAAGGGGTATGACAAAATATCTCCTCAGCCTCTCCTACCCATTTTTTCTCTTTTGTCAAATGTATGTGAGCCACTCACTCAGCTCATTTCTGAATTTCTTTCAGAGGAAAGAATGTTCCATTTGTAGCTGTAGATTTAGTGTGTCCATGGAGGAGGTAAGTTCAGAAGCTTCCTGTATCATCATGAAATTAAACTCTTACTGTTGAGTTTTGGAAGTTGTTTATATACTCTAGACACTAGTCATTTATTGAATATGTGGTTTGAAAATATTTTATCCAAGTCCATCATCTTCCTTTTCAATCTTTTCACATGATATTTCACAAAGCAAGTTTTTAAATTTTAATGAGATGCAAGCTATTAATTAATACTTATGGATCATATGGGCTTCCCAGGTGGCTCAGATGGAAAAGGGTCTGCCTTCAGTGTGGGAGACCCGGGTTTGATCCCTGGGTCAGGAAGATCCCCTGAAGAAGGAAATGGCAACCCACTCCAGTACTCTTGCCTGGAAAATCCCATGGATGGAGGAGTCTGGTAGGCTACAGTCCAGGGGTCACAGAGTCAGACACGACTGAGCAACTTCATTTCACTTCATGGATCATATATTTAGTATCAAGTCTAAGAACATTTTGCCTAACTGTAGATTCCAAATATTTTCCCCCATGTTTTTTCCTAAAAGCTTTATAGTTTTGCATTTCACATTTAAGCCCACAATCTATTTGGAGTTAATGTTTGTATAAGGTGTGAAGTTTAAGCTAAGATTTTTGGGGTTCTGATTTTGTTGATCTGTTTTAGTGTTTGCCTGTGAGTGTACAATTGTCCCCACACAATTTGTTGAAGATAATTTTATACTTTGGAAATTTTATTTTGACTATTGTATGGAGAATGGATTATGGTAAAGGGAGGTAGCTCAGCTGGTAAAGCACCGCCTGCAATGCAGGAGACCACAGTTCAATTCCTGGAATGGGATCAAACTGGCGAAGGGATAGGCTACCCACTCCAGTATTCTTGGGCTTCCCTGGTGGCTCAGATGGTAAAGAATCTACCTACAATGCAGGAGACCTGGGTTTGATCCCTGGGTTGGCAAGATCTGCTGGAGAAGGAAATGGCAACCCATTCCAGTATTCCTGCCTGGAGAATCCCCATAGACAGAGGAGCCTGGTAGGTTACTCTCCATGGGGTCACAAAGTGTCGAACACAACTGAGTGACTAAGCACAGCACAACACAGCTTAGTCAGAGAACAGACAGAGAAATGGGGGGAGAGCAGCAAATAGGAATAAGGTGACCAGTTAATTATTTTTTTTTTCATTTGTCTAGGTAAGAGATGATGGTGAATTGTAACAGGTGATAGCAGAGGAGATAAAACAAAATATTCAATAGATTTAGAGTGTTTGTAGATGTGGAATAAATAGCACTTGCTGATGGTATTAGTTGTAGCAGTGAAAAAAAAATTAAAGATGAATAAGTTTTAATGTGAGAAACTGAGTGTATTATAACTATATTTATGAAATTAAAGGAGACTGAGAAAGGAGAGCTGAAAGTTAAGACAGAGGTATCAAAACTTCTGTTTTGTCAATATTCTGTTTGAACACTAATTAGACATCTGAGTGAAGATGTCAAGTAGATTGTTGGAGTAAGGATCTTGGCATTCAAGGGCAAGATTAGGGCTGAGATACTAAATTTGAGGAGTCATTAGCATGAATAATATTTTTAGGGAGGAAATCTAAATAGAAAAGATCAAATCTTTCATCATTGTCTTAGATTAAGAAATTAAGTCTCCTGAAAGATCACATGTGTATATTTCCTAAAAGTGATAAAGTTGTGTTAACTACTAACCTAATCCAGTAAAATTCTATTTAATTATTTATACTTGGCATGCATCTTTGATCAAATACTTTAATATATTTTATTGTAAGAAATTACTAATTACCTAATTTAAATTATATATCTTAGTAGTCTCTTGTATGTGTGTTATTGCACCTAAAAATTAGAATCTGATAAAATAAAAGGCCTTAGCTTATGCTGTATAATCATTTATCTTTTAAGAATAGCTTCAATGAAACTAAAAAAAAAAAATACTGAAATAAATTATGTTGGCTAAACATGATGTATTTTTAACCTCAGAAACTATGATAATAAGTGAAGACAACCCTCATAATTCCAATCAATTCTCACATTTTATGTGTTTCAAAGGACCCTGAGTGACTGGATTAGTGTTCTGGATACAATGAAAAGATTCAGGTCTGCTTTGGAGTGTATCACAGCCTTTTTTTAATGAATCTTTAGTCATGGATATTGATGAATCCCTATAGGCTGAAAGAAAAGTTGATTCAAAAATGTGTATATTTATTGAAAATGGGGTAGAGGAATTTACCTGAAGATAATGATATGGCTCTACCAACAGCTCTGTAAGGATCTTCAAGTATTTATATAAAAAAAGATATGTGCAAAAGATAAGAACACATTAAGTACAGACTGTGTATAATACAGATTTGTATGAATATTAATTAGAAATCAATAACTGAGACATCTGGAAAATTCTTGTAAAACTAACTCTCTTTAATTTCCTCTCAATAGAAAGGCCAGAACACTTCTTTTTGGCCAGATGCTTGTATGTTAAATGGTGATTGAGAGAGAATTTCAAAATATAATGGAGAGTATAAGTATTTTGGCATTTGGGAGGAGAAGGCAATGGCAAGCCACTCCAGTACTCTTGCCTGGAAAATCCCATGGATGGAGGAGCCTGGTAGGCTGCATTCCATGGGGTCGCTAGGAGTTGGTCGCGACTGACTGACTTCACTTTCACTTTTCACTTTCACACAATGGAGAAGGAAATGGCAACCCACTCCAGTGTTCTTGCCTGGAGAATCCCAGGGATGTCAGAGCCTGGTGGGCTGCTGTCTATGGAGTCGCACGGAGTCAGATACGACTGAAGCGACTTAGCAGCAGCAGCAGCAGAGACCAGCTACTGGTTTGAAGCCCTGAGATAGCTATGTCTCTGAATCAAGGTTCCCTATAAATTCATAGTCATTATGTACATCTCCACATAAAGGTTTAAGTATTAAATGAGATTATATAAATCAAGGGTTTGGTGTTAGAGTAGGGGTGTTTTAAAAGACAGTCTTTTTCTTTAATTCCTGTTTCATTTCTGCTTGCTATCTCCAAAAGAATCACTTCCTACTGCATCAGATAATTAAGATGAGTAATAAGGAATCAGACACATATATATGTATATAGGAAGACATTCTTTCAATGGATTCATGCATCAGTTTCAGATGGATTATTTCTCCAAATTATTGAAAGAATTCAGATTACAGCACCAAATCATTAAATAACAATCATTAAATAATCAGAGATAATGTAGAAGCACTGGGAGATGAAGGGTAGTAAATGTTCTGATTTCCAAAGACTAAAAGAGAAATAATGGTTGGATTATGGCACAAAGAGTTAATGTATTCTAGTCTACTGCTACTGCTACTGCTAAGTCACTTCAGTCGTGTCCGACTCTGTGCGATGCCATAGACGGCAGCCCACCAGGCTCCTCTGTCCCTGGGATTCTCCAGGCAAGAACACTGGAGTGGGTTGCCATTTCCTTCTCCAATGCATGAAAGTGAAGAGTGAAAGCTAAGTCACTCAGTCATGTCCAACTCTTAGTGACCCCATGGACTGCAACCTAGCAAGCTCCTCCATCCATGGGATTTTTCCAGGCAAGAGTACTGGAGTGGAGTGCCATTGCTTTCTCCGATTCTAGTCTAGGTTACATAATAATTCCAAGTAATGCAGAATTCACTTGACCATAGTGTTAACAGTGAAAGTGAAATCCCTCAGTTGTGTCTGACTCTTTGCGACCCCAAGGATATACAGTCCATGGAATTCTCCAGGCCAGAATACTGGAATGAGTAGCTGTGCTCTTCTGCAGGGAATCTTCCCAACCCAGAGATCGAACCCAGATCTCCCCCATTGCAGGCGGATTCTTTACCAGCTGAGCCACAAGGGAAGCCCAAGAATACTGAAGTGGGCAGCCTATCCCTCCTCCAGGGGATCTTCCTGGCCGAGGAATTGAACCAGGGTCTTCTGCATTTCAAGCAGATTCTTTACAAACTGACGAGTGTTGACAGAGTTACAGTGAAACATAACTAAGTCACACAATTTTAAACAAAAGACATATAAACCTCTTTATTCTAATTGGACATTTGTTTTAAGATATTAAGCTGGATGTGGAGGAATCTTGACTTGTGATAGCATCCCATGTGTGATCATGGTTGTGTGTGTGTGTGTGCTCGGTCGTGTCCAACTCTGCAACTCCATGGACTGTAGCCCACTAGACTCCTCTGTCCATGGAATTTTCCAGGCAAGAATACAGGAGCAGGGAATTCCTTCTCCAGGGAATCTTCGCAACCCAGGGATTAAACCTGCATCTCCTGCATTGGCAGGCAGAATCTTTACCACTGTGCCACCTGAGAAGCCATGGTTGTGGAAATATTCAAAGACAACTTTTGGTCAGCAGTGGGGAGCACACAATGACTCTACTAAGATCTTAGATATTTGCTCATCTCTTCTTTTACGTTGTTTAGTCCAGATGAGATATCATCTGCATAGACAGTGTTGATCCACTTGGAGAGTTTTACATGCAAATCTGGCACTTAATCCTGGTTTTATTTGCACAGCATTCAAACCAACTAACCCAGAAACTGTAAGCATCTTTACTTATAACCCATATGATTTATTACCCACCAAAATTGATAACAAGTCAATGTTTAAGACCACAGGCTCTGTAGCCGGATAGCCAGGATTTTAATCCTTCTCTACCACTTTTTAGCTAGCAAATTATTATACTTAACCCCTTCTATTCAGTTTCCTATCAGCAAAATGTAGACAATCATAGTACCACCTTCATTAATGGTTGTGAGGACTAAATGAGTTAAAATTTGTAGAGGGCTTAAAACTATATGGCATAATCACCTAAAAATGTGAAGTAAACACTGAATTAAAATAAAGTATTGTTTTTATTTGGTCTTTAAATTAAGACTGCTAAATTAGAGATGGTCATTTGAAGAAAATTTATTTATAATTAGAAGTGAGAAGATAAAATACGATTCACTGCTTAGAATAGCATAAGAATGCCATACAGGTCAGACCAGATCAGTCGCTCAGTCGTGTCCGACTCTTTGCGACCCCATGAATCATAGCACACCAGGCCTCCCTGTCCATCACCAACTCCCGGAGTTCACCCAGACTCATGTTCATCGAGTCAGTGATGCCATCCAGCCATCTCATCCTCTGTCGTCCCCTTCTCCTCTTGCCCCAATCCCTCCCAGCGTCAGAGTCTTTTCCAATGAGTCAACTCTTCACAAGAGGTGGCCAAAGTACTGGAGTTTCAGCTTTAGCATCATTACTTCCAAACAAATCCCAGAGCTGATCTCCTTCAGAATGGACTGGTTGGATCTCCTTGCAGTCCAAGGGACTCTCAAGAGTCTTCTCCAACACCACAGTTCAAAAGCATCAATTCTTCAGCGATCAGCTTTCTTCACAGTCCAACTTTCACATCCATACATGACCACTGGAAAAACCGTAGCCTTGACTAGATGAACCTTTGTTGGCAAAGTAATGTCTCTGCTTTTGAATATACTATCTAGGTTGGTCATAACTTTCCTTCCAAGGAGTAAGCATCTTTTCATTTCATGGCTGCAGTCACCATCTGCAGTGATTTTGGAGCCCAGAAAAATAAAGTCTGAGACTGTTTCCACTGTTTCCCCAT
>NW_011494735.1:11525536-11535845 GCF_000754665.1 Bison bison bison | reverse complement strand
GAGCTTTAAGCCAACTTTTTACTCTCCACTTTCACTTTCATCAAGAGGCTTTTGAGTTCCTCTTCACTTTCTGCCATAAGGGTGGTGTCATCTGCATATCTGAGGTTATTGATGTTTCTCCCGGCAATCTTGATTCCAGCTTGTGTTTCTTCCAGTCCAGTGTTTCTCATGATGTACTCTGCATATAAGCTAAATAAACAGGGTGACAATATACAGCTTGATGTACTTCTTTTCCTATTTGGAACCAGTCTGTTGTTCCATGTCCAGTTCTAACTGTTGCTTCCTGACCTGCATACAAATTTCTCAAGAGGCTGGTCAGGTGGTCTGGTATTCCCATCTCTTTCAGAATATTCCACAGTTTCTTGTGATCCACACAGTCAAAGGCTTTGGCATAGTCAATAAAGCAGAAATAGATGTTTTTTGGAACTCTCTTGCTTTATCCATGATCCAGCGGATGTTGGCAATTTGATCTCTGGTTCCTCTGCCTTTTCTAAAACCAGCTTGAACATCTGGAAGTTCACAGTTCACATATTGCTGAAGCCTGGCTTGGAGAATTTTGAGCATTACTTTACTAGGGTGTGAGATGAGTGCAATTGTGCAGTAGTTTGAGCATTCTTTGGCATTGCCTTTCTTTGGGATTGGAATGAAAACTGACCTTTTCCAGTCCTGTGGCCACTGCTGAGTTTTCCAAAATTGCTGGCATATTGAGTGCAGCACTTTCACAGCATCATCTTTCAGGATTTGAAAGAGCTCAACTGGAATTCCATCACCTCCACTAGCTTTGTTCATAGTGATGCTTTCTAAGGCCCACTTGACTTCACATTCCAGGATGTCTGGCTCTAGGTCAGTGATCACACCATTGTGATTATCTGGGTCATGAAGATCTTTTTTGTACAGTTCTTCTGTGTATTCTTGCCATCTCTTCTTAATATCTTCTGCTTCTGTTAGGTCCATACCATTTCTGTCCTTTATTGAGCCCATCTTTACATGAAATATTCCTTTGGTATCTCAGATTTTCTTGAAGAGATCCCTAGTCTTTCCCATTCTGTTGTTTTCCTCTATTTCTTTGCATTGATCGCTGAAGAAGGCTTTCTTATCTCTTCTTGCTATTCTTTGGAACTCTGCATTCAGATGTTTATATCTTTCCTTTTCTCCTTTGCTTTTCACTTCTCTTCTTTTCACAGCTATTTGTAAGGCCTCCCCAGACAGCCATTTTGCTTTTTTGCATTTCTTTTCTATGGGGATGGTCTTGATCCCTGTCTCCTGTACAATGTCACGAACCTCATTCCATAGAATGCCATATACAAACAACAATTACTCAAATAAAGGTATTTAGATACACCTGAGAAAAGAAGAGAAGCTAAAGACAAAGGAGAAAAGGAAAGATATACCAATTTGAATGCAGAGTTTCAAAGAATAGCAAGGAAAGATGAGAAAGACTTCCTCAGTGATCAATGCAAAGAAATAGAGGAAAACAATAGAATGGGAAAAACTAGAGATCTCTTCAAGAAAACAGAGATACCATTTTGCACAAAAATGGGCATAATAAAGGACAGAAATGGTATAGACCTGACAGAAGCAGAAGATATTAGGAGAGATGGCAACAATATACACAGAAGAACTATACAAAATGATCTTTAGGACCTAGATAACCACAATGGTGTGATCACTCACCTAGAGCCAGACATCCTGGAATAAGAAGTCAAGAGGGCCTTAGGAAGCAACACTACAAACAAAGCTAGTGGAGGTGATGGAATTCCACTTGAGCTATTTCAAATCCTAAACGATGATGCTATGAAAATGCTGCACTCAATATGCCAGCAAATTTGGAAAACTCAGCAATGGCCACAGGATTGGAAAAGGTCAGTTTTCATTCCAATCCCAAAGAAAGGCAATGCCAAAGAATGCTCAAACTACTGCACAGTTGCACTCATCTCACATGCTAGCAAAGTAATGCTCAAAATTCTCCAAGCCAAGCTGCAATGGTATGTGAACCATGAAATTTCAGATGTTCAACCTGGATTTAGAAAAGGCAGAAGAACTAGAGATCAAATTGCCAACATCCGTTGGATCATTGAAAAAGCAAGAGAGTTCCAGAAAAAGATCTGCTTTTGCTTTATTGACTACATCAAAGACTTTGACTGTGTGGATCACCACAAACTGTGGAAAATTCTTAAAGTGATGGTAATACCAGACCACCTGACTCCTAAGAAATCTGTATGCAGGTCAACAAGCAACAGTTTGAACTGGACATGGAACAATAGACTGGTTCCAAATAAAGGAGTACATCAAGGCTGTATACGGTCATCCTGCTTATTTAACTTATGTGCAGAGTATATCATGCCAAATGATGGACAGGATGAAGCACAAGCTGGAATCAAGGAGAAATATCAATAACCTCAGATGCACAGAGGATACCACCCTTATGGCAGAAAGCGAAGAACTAAAGAGCCTGTTGATGAAAGTGAAAGAGGAGAGTGAAAAGGTTGGCTTAAAACTCAACATTCAGAAAACTAAAATCATGGCATCTGGTCCCATCACTTCATGGGAAATAGATGGGGAAACAGTGTCTGACTTTATTTTTTGGGTCTCCAAAATCACTGCAGATGGTAACGGCAGCGATGAAATTTAAAAAATACTTACTCCTTGGAAGTAAACCTATCACCAATCTAAATAGCATGTTAAAAAGCAGAGACATTATTGTGCCAACAAAGGTCTGTCTAGTCAAAGGTATGGCTTTTCCAGTAGCCATGTATGGATGTGAGAAAAGTGAAAGTGAAATCATTCAGTCGTGTCCAACTTTTTGTGACCCCAAGGACTCTAGTCGGCCAGACATCTCCAGCCTTGGGATTTTCCAGGCAAGAATACTGGACTGGGTTGCCATTTCCATCTCCAGGGGATCTTCCTGATTTCCTGGTGGCTCAGATGGTAAAGAGTCTGCCTGTAATGCATGTAAAGAAAGCTGAGTGCCAAAGAAGTCATGCTTTTGAACTGTGGTGTTGGAAAAGTCCCTTGGACTGCAAGGAGAGCCAACCAGTCCATCCTAAAGGAGATCAGTCCTGGGTGTTCATTGGAGGGACTCATGTTGAAGCTGAAACTCCAATACTTTGGCCACTTATGCTGGCCAAAGAAGAACTGACTCATTGGAAAAGACCCTGATGTTGGGAAAAGTTGAAGGCAGAAGGAGAAGGGGATGACAGGGGATGAGATGGTTGGATGGCATCACTGACTCAATGGCCATGAGTTTAGGTAAACTCCGGGAGTTGGTGATGGACAGGGAGGCCTGGCGTGCTGTGGTCCATGGGGTCGCAGAGAGTCGGACACGACTGAGCAATTGAACTGAACTGAACTGTACAGCCAAGAAGCTTAATTATCTGTATATAGGCCTTCTTTTAAATATTTTTGTATTATGCTTTATCATTGTGCTATACAGTAGGGCCATGTTGTTTACCCATTTTATATGTACCAGTTTGCATCTGCTAATCCCAAACTCCCAACCCAATCCTTTCCCACTGGCCTCCCCCTTGGCAACCACCAGTCTGGTTCTATGTACATGATTCTATATTTGTTTTATAGGTAGGTTCATCTGTGTCATACTTAGATTCCACATATAAATGATATCATATGGTAGTTGTCTTGCTCTCTCTGACTTAGTATGATCTCATTACATCCATGTTGCTAAAATAACATTATTTTGTCCTTTTTAAAAATGGCTGATAGTATTCAGTATTGTTCTATATATGTAAACTTCTTCTTTATCCAGTCATCTGTTGATGGACATTTAACTTGTTTCCATGTTTCAGCTATTGTGAATAGTGCTATGAACATAGGGGTACATGTATCTTTTAAATTATAGTTTTGTCTGGATATATCCAAGAATAGGATTGCTGGATTACATGGTAATCATATTTTCAGTTTTCTGAGGAACTTCCACGCTGTTTTTCACAGTGACTACACCAACGTATATTCCCACCAGCAGTATATGAGGGATCCCTTTTCTGCACACCTTGTCCAGCATTTCTTTGTAGACTTTTTAATGATGGCCATTCTGACCGATGCAATGTGGTACCTCAATGTAGTTTTGATTTGTACTTCTCTAATAATTAGTGACGTTGAGCATATTTTCATGTGCCTGATGGCCATCTGTATTTCTTCTTTGTAGAAGTATCTCTTTAGGTCCTCTGTCCATTTTTTAGTTGGCTTGTTTTGTTGTTTTCAAGTTGTATGAACTGTTTGTATATTTTTGAAATTAAGCCGTTGTTTGTCACATCACTTGCAAATATTTTCTCCCAGTTCTGTACACTGTCCTTTTGTTTATGGTTTTCTTTGCTACTTTAACTTAATCTTTATAACAGTCTAGGACAGCAGAGAAAACCAGATACTATTATTTTTCACAGATGAGAAAATCAAGGCTCAAAAAATGTAAAAGTAATGTGCTTGACTAAAGTCTCAACTTATTTCATGGCCCAGATTCTCTGCAGTGCTCTCAAATAACGGCTAAGTCACAAATCAAAAACCTCTTTCACTCTTATTCTTTATATTTCCTTGAAACAAATACCTCTTTCACAATGGGGAAATTCAGCAGAGCTTCTGTTTACAGTTGCATGAGATGGATGCTGCACAAACCGAGGGACTGACATTCTCATAGTGGTGTAGCTAAGTGGTGCTTCTTGAATTTGTGCAGTGCCCAACCCATATGAGCACATGAGGTATGGATGAAACAACTAGCTTTACTGATCCAAAAGCTCAAGTTAGAAACACCAAGCAGCTGTAGAATTGCCATCCTGATTTCCATTTCATTGTGTTTTCACCCCAAAGAAGAAACAAAGATGAAATCAAATAAAGTAACTTTAAGAGAATATTTGTCACTCTGGTTGAATTTTCTTTTACTTGAAATTCACCCTGTCTATACTCAATTGAATAGAATGACATTTGATTGAACTGACTGGGAAAGAAAGTGACAAGGTACATCCAGATTCAGTTTCTCATATTTGGTTTATTGTTTAGTGCAGCAATGCCTGAAATTAAATGAACACACACAGAAGATTCATCATAATGCTATCTGTGGAGTTCTGTTACAGGGAGACATTGCTATTACAAAATCTTCCCACAGTTGAACTCTGAAGATGGACTTGGTATTCTGCACAATAGCACCTTTCATGTGAGTCTGAAACCTTTTTTCCCCATATTTTCACTGAAATCAGAAATCTGGTAATTGGATTTGTAAAAGTGCCTTGTGGAGTAATTACGTGTAATACATTCTCAAGTATTCTTTCTTAGTAAACCTGTTAGGGATGCTAAGAGATACCTCACACCTTCCCTTTCACAACTGCCACATGGTCTTCTTTGAAACTGGTTCCAATAATGAGTTCCTTTAATAGAGAAAACAGGCTGTTTTAACTTTTAAAAAACTAAATAAGAATCATAAGACAAAAGGATATAATGTTTAGCTTGAGGTGAGATGAGGAGGGCCAAATAAGTTTCACTCAATGTCATTACAACGCTACTAGAAACAGTAAAGCCAACAAAATATTTAAGCTTCTATTAGTGTTTAGAGATATTGGAAATATATATCATTAGTTTTCATAATAAAATAACACAGAATTTTAAAATGTCTAAAATCATCTTTGAAAAAAATAGAAACCAACACATTGTAAAGCAAGTATCCTCCAGTTAAAAAAAAAATAGCACAGAATAAATTAATAAAAAGCATCTAAGGTAAAAATATGACCAATGCTGGTGATGTTTTAGTAATATATTTGGAATGCCTGACAATGAACTAGCAATAGATTGTTCGTGTACTCTAGAATAAACATTTAAATTATAATTTGAGTGTTTCCTAATGCCTTGAAATTAAAAAAGAAATATGTTCCATGAGAACTCACCAGCAAAGACTGACAACAGTGATTATCTTTCTGCCAGTTAGCAGCATGGAAATTAGAAGGAGCCATTTAATCCCTCAGATTGTTTAGCTGTGACATTTTTGATGCATAGTACAAGAGATTTAACTATCAGCCAGAAAACAAACAAAGATTAACATGACATTTGCACTGCAAATCACAATCATGCTCCATTTGCCAGAATCTTTCTTAACAGCTGATACTCAGCATTTCCAAGTTAGGAACAAGTTAGTCAACAAGAAGCAAACTCACTTATTACTAAGTGTGACTAGGTAGTGCATATTGAATCATGTAATGATTTCATTTAATAAGCAATGTCTTCACTACCTGCTGCATCCCAGACATTCTTGCACAATTAAAGTTGAGACAAAAAGGTGAGGACTGCAGACGTTAGACAGCAAACAAATAAACACTATAAAGAAAAGCAGTGGGCACATAGAGAAGAGGCATCAGAGTTGGCTTGGGTAGGGGGAGAGGCAGGTCAGGGGAGACTTGGCAGAGACACTCACTGAAGGAAAGTGCTTATTTTTTTCCACCTCCTTATTTTATAAAAGAAAAAGAGGACTTAATTGACTGCAGATAATTACCTCACAAGCAACTTTTAAAAATTCTATGTAAACTATATTCAGTTCAAACTTTAAGATATGAACAGGAAATATATATATAACTAAGATTAATAATAATAGTTTAATACCACCTATGCTGAATTATGGAGAAGGAAATGGCAACCCACTCCAGTATTCTTGCCTAGAGAATCCCAGGGACAGAGGAGTCTGGTGGGCTGCTGTCTATGGGGTCTCACAGAGTCAGACATGACTGAAGCGACTTAGCAGCAGCAGCATGCTGAATTAGCTGAATTAAGTCCTTCTTGAGAGCTTCATTCTAGGAAGACTTTGTTTAAAAATTATTTTACCAACAGTAATCTTATGATGTCTCAATTTTTTCCCATTTAATTCTATGGTAGAATTGTTAACATAATTTGATAATTTAAACTTACAGATGTGATTTAAAAAACTGACTGGCAAGGTAGGAGGAAGATAAAGGTAGAGTCCAGCTTCAGAGACAAAAGAGGTGTTTGGGAGGAGCAACTCTAATACTTTGGCCACCTCATGCAGAAGTTGACTCATTGGAAAAGACTCTGATGCTGGGAGGGATTGGGGAGAGGAGGAGAAGGGAACAACAGAGGATGAGATGGCTGGATGGCATCACCGACTCGATGGACGTGAGTTTGAGTGAACTCCGGGAGTTGGTGATGGACAGGGAGGCCTGGCGTGCTGCAATTCATGGGGTAGCAAAGAGTCAGACACAACTGAGCGACTGAACTGAACTGAACTGAACTGAACTGAAGGAAGTTTTCAGAACTACATGCAAGGATTGGGTGTGATAGGATTAGCAGTACAAGCATTCTTGTTCAGTCCCTAAGTTGTGTCTGACTCTGTGACCCCGTGGACTGTAGCACCCCAGACTTCTCTGGCCTTCAATATCTCTCACAGTTTGCTCAAACTCATGTCCACTGAGTCAGTAATGCCATTTAGTCATCTCATCCTCTGTCTCCCCCTTCTCTTCCTGCCTTCAGTCTTTCCCAACATCAAGGTCCTTTTTCCAATGAATCAGCTCTTTGCATCAGGTAACCAAAGAATCGGAGCTTCAACTTCAGCATCAGTCCTTCCAATGAATAATTCAGGGTTGATTTCCTTTAGGATTCCTTTAGTACAGACATGGGGTGGGGGTGGGGGGCAGAAAGTATGTAAGGGCAAGAAAATGGAAGGCCATTTATGTCTGATATAGAGTATAGGTTTCATATCAGGACCATGAGGAGCCATTGGAGAATTTAAAGTTGATGTGTACAAAAGTCATATTAGAACTGAAAGGTTATTCACATAAACAAGCAAAGTTTGTATTGGAGGGGAGTAAGACTAGCATGAAGCCACTAGAGGTGACTGAAAACATGGGCCCAACTCTTCATCCTTTCTTCTATCTAATCTTACAACGTGACTTTACAGCAGCTTTCAGTAAGAAGTAGTGATTTGCAGTGACTTTCAGCTTTCTCCACCTGCAGAATATGAGTTACCTTCGTAACTGGCTGTAGCCATGAAATGTAGTCAAAGTGAGTCTTTACCAGTTCTGAGTGTGTATCTTCATGGTTACAGAACCCTGCCTGCTCTGCCATGAGAACAAGCCAAACTACCACTTGGAAGTAGTCCAGTTGTTCTAGCTAAGATCATCCTAGACCAGCTTACAGTCAGATATTCCCAGGAGATGTGAAAAAGTCGATAGACTCAGCAATGCCTGTCCAAACACAGCTCCCTGCAGACATAAATGTGAGCCTAGCCAAGATCAGAAGAACTTCCCAGTTGACCTATAGATTTCGGAGGCATTATTTTTTTATGCTACTGCATTCAGGAATTGTATATTACACAGCAGGGGGTAACTGATACATCATTCTAACAAATCTTCCCTTGATGCATTATGAATGGATATAGTAACAGGAAACAGCTTCCAGTTAAAAATCAAACATAAATCCTTAACACAGAATGCAAACTATGCAAATTCTTTCTTCTATGACATACTCAGGCCTTAGTGAGGTTCCTCATTGCTAACGTAGCCTACCTTCATCAAAATGATAGGCTTCTTTTTGGAGCACTGTGTTTTCCTGCTCTTCATTTCCATGTTTTACTTTGAGTTACTACTCTCTCTCTGAGTGCTGCTCTATGCAAACTCAGTGTTTTGTGGAATTTATCTGAAGATTAAGTCATTTACTAAAAATTCAGTTTATTATCACTCCCGGGAAGGATATCATTTGAAAAAAAGGTAAAACTTTTATTCACTGCATCTAACATAGTTCTTGGCACATAGTAGGAACACAAAAATGTTTGTTAATGAATTAATGGCTCTCTCCTAATTAATACTCATCCCTAATAAGTGTTCTCCACTTTCAAATCTATTTCAAGTCTCTGTTCCCCTCCCTAGATTTAAAAACCAACATTCCATTTTATTTGCTCTTTGAATTTTCCTACAGCTCATGACACATGATTTTCATGGCTAAATTAACACCCTACTAGTTACTACTCTAGAGGTTATAATCCTATCTCTGCCACTTATTATTTTGTGACACTGGGGAAATTGCTTAAACACTCTGTGGCCCCAGTTTTTTTAATTAGCAAATCATAATGTCAATAACACAGATCTCAAGTAAGATTAAATACATACTTAAAGTGCTTAGAAGCTTCCTTGGTGGCTCAGACAGTAAAGCGTCTGCCTGCCATGCAGGAGACCTGGGTTTGATCCCTGGGTCAGGAAGATCCCCTGGAGAAGGAAAAGGCAACCCACTCCAGTATTCTTGCCTGGAAAATCCCATGGTTGGAGGAGCCTGATAGGTTACAGTCCATGGGGTCGCAAAGAGTCGGACACAACTAAGCGACTTCACTTTAAAGTACTTAGAAAGAACATCTGGGACACAGTAAGCTCAAGAGAGGCATCTAAAAACGTCAAGGTTTACTTGAAATATTTTCTACTCCCCTTGGAGATTCCAAACTGAATTTTGCCCCTTGTATACTCAGCAGACAAAAATCTACTTAATACCTGAATGTGCCATTCTTTCACCCAGCGGCTTCTAGCATTATTTTCCTTGGCCTCACTACTAAATTTGTCTTCAGCTTCATCCATCTTTTTCTTTGCTTATCTGACAAAAGAAAGGTTATTCCTCGCCCACTAACCCTTCTGCTTAATATTCCCAACCCCACCTGTTTCTCCTTCCTCCAGGATATTAATCCATCCCTCCCTTTATCAATTTCTCCTTCCCTACTGCCTCCTTGCACTCAGCCAATAAACCTTTCTGCCTTCACCTGTCAGAAAAAATATTTTCACTTAGTCTGGGAGTAAGGTTACACTTAATTCCAGGGGTGGGGGAGGAAATTATTTAAATATAATGCTTCTACACTGTCCTCTTCTATTTATCATTTGTAATGATACTACCCAGCTCCAAACTCATTTATATCATATATGACTTTATTATTTTCTACCAACTTGACTTTACACCATTGTGGAACAAATGGGATTTTGACATTTTTCACAATAAAAGAACCACCATTGAGTAAATATTATGTACAAGATAGGGTGCTGAGCATGTTACATGTATTAATTCACTGAATCTTCACAACAATCTTGTGAGGTAGATATCTTCATTTCATGAATAAGGATACTGAGACTTAGTTAATTTATCTCTCATTTATCTATTCATGATCTTCAGTTCAGTCACTCAGTTGTACCTGACTCTTTGAGACCCCATGAATTGCAGCACGCCAGGCCTCCCTGTCCATCACCAACTCCCAGAGTTCACCCAAACTCACGTCCATGGAGTCAGTGATGCCATCCAGCCATCTCATCCTCTGTCATCCCCTTCTCCTCCT
>NW_011494735.1:11439616-11525436 GCF_000754665.1 Bison bison bison | reverse complement strand
GCCATCCAGCCATCTCATCCTCTGTCATCCCCTTCTCCTCCTGCCCCAATCCCTCCCAGCATCAGAGTCTTTTCCAATGAGTCAACTCTTCGCATGAGGTGGCCAAAGTATTGGAGTTTCAGCTTTAGCATCAGTCCTTCCAATGAACACCCAGGACTGATCTCCTTTAGGATGGACTGGTTGGATCTCCTTGCAGTCCTAGGGACTCTCAAGAGTCTTCTCCAACGCCACAGTTCAAAAGCATCAATTCTTCGGCGCTCAGCTTTTTTCACAGTCCAACTCTCACATCCAAACAAGACCACTGGAAAAACCATAGCCTTGACTAGACGGACCTTTTTTGGCAAAGTAATGTGTCTGCTTTTGAATATGCTATCTAGGTTGGTCATAACTTTCCTTCCAAGGAGTAAGCGTCTTTTAATTTCATGGCCGCAATCACCATCTGCAGTGATTTTGGAGCCCCCAAAAATAAAGCCTGACACTGTTTCCCCATCTACTTCCCATGAAGTGATAGGACCAGATGCATGATCTTAGTTTTCTGAATTTATGATCTTAGAGTAATTCAGTAAGCCTAAATAGCCCAGGGACAAGCTGATAATCATCTACGTGCTGATCAACTTCAGTGATTGCTTTTTGACTCATGGTCTAAATACCTAATGACACTTCTCTGTCATCAGTCACCAAATACCTAAACACCAATGGACTCGTCAATGTTCACATCCCCATAGAATTTCTATGGGGTTTGGTCCGGCTTATTCCTCATACATTTTCTTTTTTCCATCTAGATAGGAACACCCCTATTTCCATCTATTCCTTTATTGCTTTATATTTTTAGCCCTAGGTTCTTAACATGCCTCTCCTCCTTTCCTTCCTTCTATAACACTATATATAAACACAGCCTAATTTCTATATTAAGAAAAATGAAGTTTCAATTCTGCCTCTCTGACACAACCACTGTGCTGCTTTTCTTTTTTATTTCCTTTGGAAATAGAAGGGGATTAAAAACATGTGCTGTTTCCACTTTCAAATCTCTCATTTACTCTCCAACCCACTGAAACCTCAAATCTACAATAAACACTTCATTGAAACTGCTCTTTCCAAGGCCAACATACTGTAATTACAAATCCAATAAAACCTGTTCAATTCTTATCCAACATGATTTTTCTGAATGTTTCCTTGGCACTTTTAACTCATTAGGCTTAAAAATTTATCTCATCTCCACCTGCCACTCAACTCCTTTTCCTCCAGAGTTTTCTAATATTTAACTAAATCTCAATTATCGCATTTTAGTAGGCTCAGGACTAAGTTCTCTTCCACATCTTCATTATACTTATCCAATCATCCTACCCAACTTCTCATTTCTACCTTGGCAAAATCCTTCATTATTTCTTAACCCAGTGAAAGAAAGTGTTAGTCACTGAGTCATGTCTGACTCTTTGCAACCCCGTAGACTGCAGCCTGCCAGTCTCCTCTGTCCATGTAATTCTCCAGGCAAGAATGCTGGAGTGGGTAGCCATTCCCTTCTCCAGGGGATCTTCCCAAGGCTGGGATTGAACCTAGGTCTCCTACATTGCAGGCAGATTATTTACCTTCTGAGCCACCAGGGAAATCACCCAAAGAGCTTTTCAAAAATATTTGTGCCCAGACTCTAACCCTAAACCAATTAAGAGACTCTCAGAAAGTAGAGTTGGACATTGGTAGTTTTATATCTTCACATAATTTAAATTACAACTAGGATTGATAGCCATTTGCTTCCCCACATTCTCTTCAAGGTAATAGTCCAAGCTCAGGCCCTCAGTAGCTCTCCGGGATTATGTCAGTCGCCTCTAACTTCTCTCCAAGCCCATAATCTCTCTTCTTTAAGACCTTCTATCACTTTTTGCTGAAATCTCTGAAACAAAACTTTGCAGTGCCCTGCTCACATAACTTCTAGAATAAAGTTCAATTGCTTTGTGCAACAGATAAAACCTTCCAGAAGAATGTTTGACAAAGTGCATACCATTTAGTAATTTGAAATATAGTGAAGATTTGAAAAAAATCAAAACAAATGTGAAACACTTCAGTCTTCTCTGTACCTACTTTCCATTGATTAGCATAGTGCCCTGAAGATTCATGGCATTTAAAAGTATCCATTGAACAGATTTTAAAGACCACTTTAAAAGTTAAACTTCAGGTAACACCTGATTTAGCCAAATATGCTTGTGTCTAGTAGGAATTTAGTAAGTCAATTAGATGCTGGATAATTGTAATATTTATACTACTTTTCAGTATCACACCAAGTAGTGAATAAAATCTGCTACCTCTACCCTTTTTTCAAAGCATTCTATATATTTAAAACAATAGAGAAAGAAGGGAAGCAAGGGCAGGATGGGAGGGAAAGGAGGGTAAGGAAGAAAACAAGAAAAGAAAGGAGGGGAAGTCAGGTATGAAGTCAGACAGACAGACAAACCTATACTTCAATAAAAACAGTAATGTTCTATTATGAATTCTCTATGTGGATAAGGGGAATGGGAGATGCCCAGTATAAGTCTCCCCAACTTTTCAGCCTCTCTAAGATGTCTTTGTTTTTCCTAATTCTCTCTACATAAGTGGGTGAAAATGAGAAACATCTCCATGATGATAAATACTACTAGATATATTTGCACATGTTGCTCTGTCAGATGGATATATGATCATGAGAGTTTCCCTGGTGGCTCAGATGGTAAAGAATCTGCCTGCAATGTGTGAGACCTGGGTTCTATCCCTGGGTTGGGAAGATCCCCTGGAGAAGGGAACAGCTACCCACTCCAGTATTCTGGCCTGGAGAATTCCAAGGACAGAGGAGTCTGTCAGGCTACAGTCTGTGGGTCACGAAGAATCAGACATGACTGAGCAACTTTCACATATGATCATGAATTGAGAAAATTATCAAAACTTTTAAAAGATCATGACCCAGTTAATGTCCCACTTAATTGCTGTGATACTAACCATTGTGTACTATTAAAAGTCACAATCCAATTTTTTGGATTGTATATATGGGTCTTGCTAAGAAAAATGAAGAACAGTAACAAACTCCTTTTTTATTTCAACCATAGATACAGAATCTCAGACCTCTTCCTATCCATTAATGCCAACTGCAAATTTGAAATCTTATATGGTACTGGTTTGATGTTAAAACTGAAGGCTTCCATTGTGTTAATGCAATAAGAATGTATAAAAATAACTCTATAGGATATCATTCCATAAATAGAGAACTTTAAAAAAGTTATCACAAATCAAACACCTATTGACCCATACTCTGTGTTGTCACATACTGGAGTAGATATTTACCAAATTAATTAAAAAGAATAGGATCATACATCACATATTATTGTTGTTTAGTCCTTGGAAGAAAAGTTATGACCAACCTAGATAGTATATTCAAAAGCAGAGACATTACTTTGCCAACAAAGGTCCGTCTAGTCAAGGCTATAGTTTTTCCAGTGGTCTTGTATGGATGTGAGAGTTGGACTGTGAAGAAAGCTGAGCGTGGAAGAATTGATGCTTTTGAACTGTGGTGTTGGAGAAGACTCTTGAGAGTCCCTTGGACTGCAAGAAGATCCAACCAGTCCATTCTGAAGAAGATCAGCCCTGGGATTTCTTTGGAAGGAATGATGCTAAAGCTGAAACTCTAGTACTTTGGCCACCTCATGGGAAGAGTTGACTCATTGGAAAAGAGTCTGATGCTGGGAGGGACTGGGGGCAGGAGGAGAAGGGGACGACAGAGGATGAGATGGCTGGATGGCATCACTGACTCAATGGACGTGAATCTGAGTGAACTCTGGGAGTTGGTGATGGACAGGGAGGCCTGGCGTGCTGCGATTCATGGGGTTGCAAAGAGTCGGACATGACTGAGCGACTGAACTGAACTGACTGAGTCTCTAAATCATATCTTACACTTTTGTAACCCCATAGACTGTAGCCCTCTAGGCTCCTCTGTCCCTGGGATCTCCCAGGCAAGAATACTGGAGTGGGTTGCCATTTCCTTCTCCAGGGATCTGCCCAACCCAGGGATTGAACTCACATCTCCTGCATTAGCAGGTGGGTTCTTTAACACTGAACTACCAGGGAAACCCCAGGCACAAAAATAAACATACTCAAAAGTGTATGTGGAACAAGTGAAGTCTGAAAAGTTCTGTATTTGAGAGGATAGTATTGTACCAATGTCAATTTCTTGGTTGTATAAGATGTTATCACTAGGGAATGGTGGGGAAAGGGTACACAGAAGGCTTCTGAACTGTTTTCATAACTTTTTATAAAAAATTTAAATTCAAAATCAAAGCTATTTAAAGTAATTTAAAAGGCTAAATCATAGCCATATTTGTTTTAATTAACACTCCCATATATGGTTGACCTTTGAACAATGCTAGGGTCAGGGGAGATAACAATTAAAAATCTACATATAACTTAGAATGCATCCTCCCTGTTTGTGATTCCTCCATATGCATGATTTCACCTCCCTGGAATTAAGCTCAGATTGTGTAGTGCTAATGTATTTACTGTTGAAAAAAATCCATGTATAGGTGGACCTAGGCAATTAAAACCTGTGTTTTCAAGGGTCAACTGTATAATGAATTTCAAAGGATAAACAGTATATTCTTTTAGACAGTTTTTTTTAATAAAATGAGTTTTGTATATTGCTGGCAAAAATTTGCCAGTTGTGCTCATAGTCAAGATGTGAGCAAGAGGCACAAGTATAAATATATCTATTTCAATTGTTTCTTAGCAAAGAAGCAACCCAAATATTGGAACCTTGTGTAAATGGCAAGATTTGCCATGGATTTTTATAAAACAATTAAAGAATATATGTCAGCTTTCCCATAAAATTAGAGGTTTTCCTGGATAGTAACTGAAGTGCTTTTAAAATAGAACACTGAAAAACAGATTCTCTGAAAATAACTCAGGAAAGAGAGTCCATTTTTATATTCCAATTTTATTCACCTTTTCTGAAGAGTCACAATATTACTGGGGATAATCTAGTTAGTATATTTGAAATTCCATTTATTTTTTCTATTGATATGCATGTATTACACTTGAATATAATACAGTATTTCCAGTGTTGTTTTAAAGGACATAGTTTAAAAAAGAGAGCATAATCTATAATTTCAAACCTAGGACAAATTCATAATTTCTAAAATAATATAATTTTCCACTTTGTTCCAAAGAAATTAATATTATCACTGATGCAGAAACTCCAGCACAACTATTACTCCTTTCTTTACAAGTTCAGACAGTCTTGAACCATTGCAAAATTCACTCAGAGCCATCTAATTGTATGCATAATGAAAATGGAAGAAGAAAGTCATTCCATGGATTTATGGGTCAGTATACTTTAGTTCAATATCAAAAGTATACTTTACAAATTTCATATTTAACAAATTTTACAGTGTTAGTCATTCTGCTGAGAAAAGATTCTGGGTAATATATTGGTCTTTGAAGATTGTTACCAATTTACCCTGGAGAGCTTTGGTCTGTAGGTCAGCCTCCATCACGGAAATCAACATATACATAATTGGCCATGTGAGTGAGTTTTAAAATCACAGAAGATACCTACACTCTGTCTAACATAATAGAATGTCTAATAGGACAATTTCTGAAGTATCTTCTTATCAATCTAAGATGAGTAAACACAGAAGCCTCTCCCTTTACAATCCTTCAAACTATACATTTACACAATATTGTTACAGAATGGCTATGCAATGTCCATTCTTCTTTCCCTCCACATAACAAATGAAGCAAAATAAAAGTAGTATAAAATTATACATTCTGTGAATAACTTAGAAAAAAAAGTACATACGTGTTTAAGGCCTTGAAATATTTGTAAGATTTTCCTTTAGAACTGAAAACCACAGATGTGAAAAGGACTACAAAAACATGGACAAAAACTGACCTAAGAAATTGTTTGAATGGGAAAACTAGAAACAAATATTTATAAATTTGAAGCCAAGGAAATGAACAATTTATTCTACCAACAGACTTGAATAAACAAATAGGCATTCAAACAGTCCTTGGAATCAAGCAAGAGACAGCCTTTTAAAAATAAAATAGAAATGACAGTTTAAAAAAATATTAGAAGAAATCTAAGCAAATAATTTTCGAGCTAAGAAATCAAAACCCACATGCATCCATGGCAATTTTTTGAAACTGAAGGTTACCTAAATACTTGACTGCTCATTGATGATTTCTGTGAAGGGAAAAAGTAAAGATAAAAATAAAAGAAAAAGTTCACTTAAAAAAAAAAAAAAAAAAAACTCTGAAAGGGAATGTACTCTAGAGGTACCAAATAGGAGTATATAATGAAAATGGTAATTCAGTTCTAACTACTACCTATTTAACTGACAGAGAGCTGCAGTAGTGTGTTAGCCTTGGGGAAACATGTCAGCTTGTCTATACATTCTTATATGATTGATGTTTTCAGATAACTACAACTTGCCAACAATAATTATTATCAATGGATATATATTTCCATTCCTTTAACAAAAGCAACTTTAAGATGTTAAAACATGTAGGCTTTCAGAGCTCCAAGGTTAGGATACCAATTAAATTGTCTCAGTCTACACCATGCCAGAGGAGAAATTTGCAAAGGAAATGTCACTGAAGCCATGTACAATCCTAGCCAGTGAACACAGGACCCAGGAACAGGTCCATGACAGAAGGCCAGTGCACTTGAGAGACTTTCAGAAACAAGAAAGGCAGTCACATTTGGGACCAAGAGCCCAAAGGGTAGGTGTCTCTGATACCATCCAGAAATGCCAACTCTTCAGAGAGCAACTTCAAGTTCTTTTTTTAAGTACAATTATACAAGTTGAACGCAGTTCAAATCTGATGAAATCTTCATGATACTGAAGTTCATGTAGGACTTCTAAAAAGTCTTGATTCCAAGAAGCTGATTATGAGCCATGAAATCCCCCAGAAGTAATAGACTCCAGAGTGCCACTTCGGAGCTGTATAAAATTTTTCCTTCAAGATCACCTATGAATTATGTTTGTATGCATATGTTCAATGTAATCAGCCTTGAGGATCACTTGATTTCACCTTGGTTAATGGGTTACCTACAAAGAAAAAGAAAGTAGAATCATTTCATAACAGCTATCATCTTAAAACTCTACACAATTAAGTATTAGAAATGAATAAGTAAAAACTCAAAGTGCTGGTATTTGCTATATTAAATAAATTACTGAATTTTAAAGGACTACCATATTTAGGTATTTCTAGCTTATTAAAATTATTTTCTCTATTCTTTCATAATATTTTTGAGAGCCATTTGCAGTTATCCAAGTGACTCCAACAGTGACCAGGAAGATCTCAACTGGAGAAGTTACCCCTTTTGGACCCAAAGAATGGTTCTGGAATCCATGTTCTTTGCATAGACTTTGTGAATATAATCCAGAGATCATACACTTCATGCCAGGAGTCAGTGAATGAAAGACTTTTGTTCTTAGGAATCCAATCAGACCACATCTTCAAGAAAGCCCTTGGGATTTGGTTCCATAAAAACCATTCTTGAAATAGTTGACAAGTTGAATGCTTATTTGACTCAACTGCATTTCAGAAAATCCACTATTCATAATGCAAAAAAAAAAAATTGGGGAGAAAAACAATTATAGTACAATCCTTTACCAAATTTTAAGGTCCCCAAAATTTCTCATGAAATTTATTAGAGCAGTATTATTAATGCTATTGTACATATTATTGAGGCAGAATCATGTGGATTTTCACAGGTACTCAAGTCAAAAGAATGTTTATTTACAGGAAAAAAAGAATAATAGCTAGAATACCTAATATGTACATAGATATCATTATATGTATGCAGAAGAAATATGATACAAAGAGAGACAAAGATTTCTGCTGTGTCAATGAATTTCTAGTTATGCTCTTAATACCATGGTACTTAGGATTGCCTAACAGTTCTTTTCCAGTGATGCTTACAACAAAAAGTGAATTTTTAAAAATTATTGTGGATATTTTATTTTTATTTCATTAAGTAACATAGTTACTTATCTTTTAACGAAACATTTGCCAAAAGACGGGTTTTTGTTTTGTTTGTAGTTTGATCAACTATAAAAAATAAAAACATAAAGTAACAAGATGTTGCTCTGCCATGGCTGGTTTCAAATTACAGTATAAAAGAAAGGTGTAAAATTCAAACATGTATATTCTGCATGGAGGCAGCAACCATGTTTGTGTCTCTTTGGTCAGTTTCATTCCCAAAGGTGGAGCTTCTGCCTGCAAATCTGTAGCTTCTTTCTCCCACTCACAGAGGACTGAACTGATGATGGAGGGATACAAACATAATGGGCCTGCTGGCCTCTAGAGATTCTGGGAGCAGGGGTGTCTTAGACAGGGCAGCGATTTTATTATCAATTTGTCTGCCACTCAGTGATTACTTTATACAAGTTCTGTGAAGGGTTCCCAGTCTGGGAGTCAGTGTAAAAAGAATATGGGGAGGACATATATTTCTATGTGTCATAGGTTGCTAATGAAGATAACTCATCATTGTGAAAAATACAGAAATTTTACTTTTATGATACACTTTTTTGACAAACATTGATTTAATACAGTCTTTGATTTCCAGTGGCTGAGAAAATTCACCTGCCTTTTCTGAGAATTCTCCTATTGGTTGCAGGAAGAAATCACTGTGAAATGTAATATGGGCACCAGTGTTTGAAATGACAGGAATAACGAAGAGAACAAATGATTTAGCCTCAGGAGAGGTTCAGCACTCAAGGGACACGCTGCAACAACTCCAGGAAAGTGAGTAACATGTCCTTTTGAACTACTACAAGCCCAGATTCTAAGTAATCTATTGGTGGGTATGGCGGACACATTATTACATCTTCATTCCAAGGTAAGCATTTTGTTCTGCTGGTTTATATAAAGCTGAGGAGTGATTCTCTCAACTATTTATGTATTTAAAGCTTTATTTTCACATAATTTTAATTTCAATTTAATTTCATAAATTTAATTTCAATTTCAAATAATTTTAAAAACAGACATCAAATTTACAGTATAAAACCAAGGACTTATCTATCTGAAATACAATCTTCCTCCATCTCAGTAGAGGAAACATAAGTATATACAAACACAACTATACAATCCAGATCCTCATAAATGTACACTTATATTATGCTGTGAATTATATATATGTACATTTACATTTCTATCAGCTAAAATAATTGCTAGAAAACTAAGCTTAACTCAAAGAAGTAATTGTCTAAATAAGCATGGATTGAAACAATGAAAGCTTTTCCTTATTCTCTAATTTTACACAATGTTTCCTAGTTTTTTAATCCTAAAAAAACCCTACATTTTATGAGATGAAGAGTAAGCGACAATTAATTTTAGGTATGATTTTTGCAAATTATTTGATTGTGATCAGAGAGCCCCTGTGGTTGGCATATAGTTGCTGGATTTAGGTCAGTGTGGCAATAATGACACTGACTATGTCGTGCAATATCTGGGCCCCACAGTTTCCCATGTGTAGAACGGAATAATCTTGTTAGCCTCACAGTGTTTCTGTGAGGATCAAGTATATTTATGAACACCTAGCTTTCTCAACTATAAAGTACCATAAAATAAAAGTTTTAGAGTTGGGGTCAGTTTTTTTTTTTCTTTCAATACATAAATCTTTAACAAGAGAACCACTGAAAGTAGAATGAGAGGATCCTACTGACAGACAAGTTAGAGGACTGCACTTAAGAATTCAAACAGAGGCTGTCGTAATTTGCCCTTTTCAATGAAATATAAATATGAACATAAATCATCACCCTCCTTGATAAGCTCCAGATTTGTACCAAACAAAATGGCAAAGCCAAAGATTTTAAAACAGGCAGATGATTCTGAATACAGGTACCTTATCACCAATTTTCATCATCTAATATGCAAGATCCAAATAACATTTTAAAAATAATTGTCTAAAATGTAATACAAAAAAGTGCATTTACGGTTTTTATGCTCATTAAGTCCAAGTGACTCATAGTTAAATTCTGACATGCTAATGGGGGAGAAACGATTGCCATTTTAACCTTTATAGATGATAAACTGAAACTTTATTTTTTTTTAACTGAAATTTCTTAATATGAGAGATCTCAGGCAATACTTATACAATTCAACATTTAAAAAATTTTCTTTCACTTAAAAGTAAGTTTTTAGTACACCAAATGAAACACTGCCTTTTTTTTTTTTTTAGAACTTAAATATTATTCTCTTTTCACTCAAGCCCTATCTTTTGGATGAGGCCAACTAGTAAAAGTTTTACTTTCTAAGGAAGCTTTTCAGCAAGTTTTCAGTGACTAAAAGCAGGAGGTTGCAATAAAATCAATTTTACAGGATAGGAAATTGCATTTACTATCATGAATTCACTGTCTTCTCATTCTGAGGGCAATAGATATAAAATACTGCATGAGAGAGAGAAATGGTCCTACGATCATTACGGATATGCCTTGAGCTTCATACGCTATAATCACTGTCTCAGTAAATTTGCCTTTCCAAAGGCAGTATTCTACACAGCTGTTCTTTTTCATGCAACTTTTATTTGTGTGTGCTGCACACCAGCCAATTCAGTAAGTGAAACTGCTGGGCTGCTGAACACATGCAATAATAATAACCATTAGTATTTTTATTTCTAGTTACAAGCACAAAGCTACCTTGGTAATGAGCCACCAGGATGAAGAAGCTAATCTGGTAACATTCAATAAGAAGCACCAATTATTTTTTTAGATGAAAGCATCCATTTATTTCTTCCAGTCGAACAAATCTATTATAGGGCTTTCAAATTTCTCAATAATTTATGCTAAAATCATGTCTTTTAAGTCTGCTCACCAGTTTAAATTGAGAAACCAAAACCAGGTAAATGGCATATTTGAGATTAAGTGAAGTCAACTATTTTAAAATTGTGTGTGCTCAGTTGCTCAGTCATGACTCTTCGCCTGTAGCCTGCCAGGATCCCCTATCCACAGATTTTTCCAGGCAATGGTACTGGAGCGGGTTGCCATTTTCTACTTCATACTGTATTAATTTTGTATTTTGACCATTGTGTTATATCCTCTGCCTATCTTCAAGGTAAAATAAATTTAAAAGGTTAAAAAGGAAAAATATTCAAGAATCTATTCTGTCCCCAAATGTAAAAGATGCTTTGATGTTTCTATACAGTTCCTAAAATCGTTATATGTATAGAGTCTACAGTTCTTTTTACCCTGTTTAAGTCATGCTGTTTAGGTTACCAATGGGAGACAGCACACTATGGGGAGAGACATAGTGACAAGTAGTGTGAGCTCTGCAGACAGACTGCCTGAGTTCAGATCTCTGCTTTATCACTTTCTCACACTGTGGGGTTGAAATAAATTATTTAAACTCCCTGAGCCTTAGTCTCCCCATATGAAATACAAAAATGGTATTATCAGCCCTCATAAGTTTGCTATTGTGATTAAATCAGATAATCCCTGCAAAGCGTCAGTCCAGGCAAATGCTTTTCAAATATTAACAGGTGGTAACAGTAGTAATTCCCAGCTAAGACTCAAAAGGTGATACATAGGATATCTACGGCAGAGGACATTACATCTTGTTTCTCTACAAATATTGATTTAATTAGTTAATTTTCTGTCTTATAGTAACTGAATTTGCAATCATTCATTTCATATGCTGTTAATCAAAGTCATATGATGGTAGTTATATATAAAGAAGAAAGCACTATTGTTTTGGTTGGCTTTGGGAGAGACTGTTGTTTCAGACAAGGTGAGAGGGTATTTAATGGTCAAAAAGAATATACTTTGAAGTCAGGCTGTGTAGGTTCAATGTTTCATTCTGTTGATAACTCAGCATGTGACCTTGAATAAGACAACTATAATATTAGTACCTACATCATAGGGTTGTATGAGCTGAGGAAAAATAAATTAATTAGTCAAGTGCTTATATTCTAAGACTTCCCTGGTGCCTCAGATGGTAAAGAGTGTGCCTACAATGTGGAAGACCCAGGTTCAATCCCTGGGCTGGGAAGATCTCCTGGAGAAGGAACCCACTGGTATACTGGTAACCCACTCCAGTATTCCTGCCTGGGAAATCCCATGGATGGAGGAGCCTGGCAGGTACAGTCTACAGGGTCGCAAACAGTAAGATATGACTGAGCGACTAACACAGATAATTATATTCCAAGGTACATAATGAGCATTATGTAAGTGGTAACTATTATTATTCAGATATGAATACATTTCTAGGCAGCTGAATGCACTGAATTCTTAGTTTTGCTCTCAATTATTTCTGTGCATATGTTACTAGTCTTTATAGGCAATTCCATTATTGGTCTTTCTGATGAATCAGCTGCCATCAGACTCTGAATGCAGGAAAAATATTTAGGAAATTAGTACTGTACTTTAACCATCTAGGCTTAAAAATAAATGTGGTATAATTATGCCAAACAAAATGCAGATTTGTAAATTTCCTTATTCATTATGTTTCTTCTGATGTATTTGAGTTCTATCCTACATCTCAGATATTTATTTTTTTAATTTTAGATATTCACTTTGCCCACCTATATAAGTTTGTGAAATCAATGCCAAAACTCTACAATATACATGTGAATCTTATCATATTAGCTTAATTTACAAAATATTCTTATTTTTCCCGGGTGGTCACGAAAATCTTGTTATGAGGAACTATATTCCTTTGAATGTAAAATAAGTCACATATACAAAATATTAAAGACAATGCCTTATGAAGATTACAAGTCAATTTCATTTTTTTAAAAGTTAAATTTTTGCTAAAATATCTGTGTAATAAGAGAAACACTTATCTTTAGACTGATGGATATTCTTTAAACAACTGGAAGGCAAGGACTATGTAGCTGTATTTCTGAAGGGAGGCAGTAGGTTGAAATGCAGTACAAGTCCAATTTTTACAATACAACTGCTTAACAGGCCCCATTTCAAATGAATGTTTTAATAAATAAATTTAACTTACTCGATATAGGTGTAAAGGAAGACTAGAATACCCTCACAATCCTAAATGCTGATTTTTTAAATTAATTTCTTTATTGAAATATAATTGATATACATTATATTAGTTTCATGTGTATAACATAAGGTAATCTACCATTTAAAATCTTTCTGAATCAGTAACTGGATTCTTAAAGCAATCCCAATTTTTTAAACCACTAAATGCTGATTTGAATGAACTTTTCTTGCTTGGAATATAATTGCTGCTTCACTGCAAATGTATTTTTTTAATGTAGCTGTTACAAGTACATGAATTAAATTCTTGCTTCACTCTTTGTGTACTAAATGTGCAATTAAAACATCATTACTCTGCAGTAGCAGGCTTTCTCATTTAAGCAGGAGAAAAGCTGCCATTCAGTTGGCTGTAACAGTACATGAATGCGCTTGTGCTTTCTTAAAGCACCTTGTGCAATGAGGTATTATGAAATGAAAGTTTCCTATTGGTCTGAAGTAATCATTTAAGAGCAAGCTGACCAGACAGCTTTTAAGTATAGATGATGCAATATGAGGCAATGACTTACATGAATTACTGTCATAAACATGTACATCTATATAAAAAAGTAAGCCTCTATTTTGCTTTCATGGTGTTGGAGGTGATTCCGATAAGCCCTGAAACTGACTACATTTTCATATCATAGTTTAATTTTCCTTCCCAAGAATGACTAGTGCTATGGATTGGCCTCCATGTTTGGGGCAAAAAGCCAATCTACTTATCACTTCAGCTAGGGTCATCATTACTGTGAATTGACCTTGTTATCTGTTCTAGGAATTCTCAAAAAAATTTAACAGCCTTGGGCAATTAGAAATATAGTCATTTCAAACAATAGAGCTGTAGTTAATTGGTTCTATGTATGTGTACCACAGTGTGGGTCCCAATATGGAAGCAGAGAATGGCATAGTCTTCCTAGACTTCTGGGGAAAAAAAAAGAAAGAAAACAGAGCCCCAGATTGACTGAGAAGAGGTGGCCTTGTACTGATAAGAGTTTATAACAGTGATACTACCGTCTGGTTTTATAACTCTGAACAAGTCACTTTAAAAAAATCTCTGAATCTCCAGGGTTCATTCACACATGCCAAACAAGTTGGCTGGACTCAGTGAGTTTCTGATTCCCTTCTGTCCCCAAACTCATGACTTTTCTTAAGGACTAATTCAAAAGAGGATAAAACTTTATCCTGATTACTTAAATTCATGGGTGGTATAGCCACCATGTAGACTTCATTTTTCTGAAAAGCCTATATTAGAATGCAGAACTAGTGAGATTTTTACCACAAATACAACATCTGTCAGTGGCTTTCAGCTTCCTGTGCTGTGCCAATGAAGATCTCTACTAGAAATGAATCTTGGGGAACAGATGGACTTGCACCATTTCTTGGAAGTTTGAAAGCTGTGCAGTGTGCCTGCCATGAACTCTTTCTTCTATGTGAATCAGGAAAGAAGATGACTGTTTCCATTGCCGTTTATGCACATTCATCCACTCAGAGGCAGATCAGCTAACATTAACTGTTAGCCAAACAAAACATTCCCTGGTTTCTCCTTGGGTATTTAATAATTTCCTCTGGGACATTAAGAAAATTTTAAAATTTTCTTCTTCTCCTGGTCCTGCACCATACACATTCTTACATTTACTCCAGGTGGAAAATGACAAAAAATAGATGCTTTTGAAAGACAACAGTATAATGGGGTTACACTGTTCAAACTTTATGGAAACATGATAAAGTCCTTAAAATGGGAACAATTATTTTGAATGCTTTGAGGAAAGCTGGTAGATTTTTAATAATATTTTTCTGCTGCTGCTAAGTCGCTTCAGTCGTGTCCGACTCTGTGTGACCCCATAGATGGCAGCCCATCAGGCTCCCCCGTCCCTGGGATTCTCAAGGCAAGAACACTGGAGTGGGTTGCCATTTCCTTCTCCAATGCATGAAAGTGAAAAGTGAAAGTGAAGTCATTCAGTCGTGTCCAACCCTCAGTGACCCCATGGACTGCAGCCTACCAGGCTCCTCCATCCATGGGATTTTCCAGGCAAGAGTACTGGAGTGGGGTGCCATTGCCTTCTCCGATATACTATTAATAGCAAAGTTTACCTATTTTTAGAGACAGTTGAGACTTTGAATGCAGTTGGAAAGGCACTTTACCTAAGTTTGATTGGTTCATTTTTTTAGACTCACTTCTCATTTATAAAGGAGTTATTTGAATGGATAGTTTTTATCCAATTTCTGTCATAAATACTTACTTTAAAAATTTATATCTGCTCAAGCATCACAGTTAAGTATTTCAGCCTCACAGCACATGAGGGCTAACAGAAGTAAGCACTAAAAAATTATGCTTAAAAGATGATTTTAAGATAAGTGGACTTTTGGAAGAAGGATTGACACTTTGAAGAAATCTGAGTTACTGGTGTAGGAATTACCAAGAGCAACATTTTCCCTTAGCTTCTGGTTGGTTGAGTTATAAATGTAAGTTGCTCTTGGTAACAACTTCTCCTTGAGATACTTGTCTGCGTAAAGAATATGCCTCTGTCGTTTTGAAAAGAACTTGGTGAAATTTGTGGAAGCATGAGGCTAGTACCATGCCTGAAGCAGCATATACTCTTTTTCATCCCTATATTCTGCCATAAAATTAAGTTTAGAGATGACCACTCCACATGTGGTATATCTTTGGAAAAAAATCATTCTCTAAGTTAAAAAAGCTAGAATTCATTTTCTGAAGGTCAGGGCAGCATAGGCAGTGATGTTTAATATGTTGGAAGTTTCTGCTTTGTTTCTATTTCCCAGATGTATTTCTCACTTTTTAAAAAATAGTCTTAATCCAGTAGTCTCAAATTCCCAAAGTTGATTAAAATATGAATCTTTAAATCTAACCAGTTCTAATTACCTAGATGCCGGTATGACATAGTTTATTCAATTAAGGGGCAATTTAACATACAAAGAATGAATGATTAGGTAAGAACACAATCTTCATTTGGCTTATGGAGATTAGGTAAAAATTTGATGGTTCCATGCTTTTCATGCTAATTTACAGACTCATAGGCAGGTTGAACACTGACAGAGGTCCACTTATACACTCAGGGTTTTTGTTTCTGTTCTTAGGAGAACAATATATTAGCTACAGGGTCTTTGTAGGTGACAACATTCGGTTGACCAACAATGACATTGGCTATTTGTGGCCAGTTTGAGGGCCTCCTATTAAAAAAATGATGCCTCCCCTTTTTCCCTTTTTATGAAGAATAATTCAGAGCCTTCTTTACTGACCACTGAGGCAGTTCTGGAGTCATTTTGAATCTTTACTCCTTAATGAAACTTCTGTCCCTTCCTTAGAATGTCACCAACGCTAGGATTTGCCACACTAATGCTCCAACATGGAGCCAGAACATTTTTGGATGTGGAAAAATAAAAAAACTGTCATCAAACACAGCAGAAACCTTCTCTTTCTACTCCATTCAAATTTGAAGAGTTTTACACGTTTGCCTAAGGAACAAACCCATGTCAGGTACGCCACTGTTAAAAACATTATTACAGGAAACAGACCTGGGCAAAGGGGAATATTTCAACAACCATAAAGGGAAAGCAAGACAATAACTTCCTTTACCTCCATAAAAACCCACAATGGGGACAGTTTTGCATCTTTCCTAGAGGATTATAAACTCTTAGAACATTCTTTTTATTTCAGAGAAACACATACCCATAAATAAGGCCTAAAATAAACAGCTCTTACGAGAAACTGATAAAAGGATAGTAAGCATTTCTCGTGACTATTTTGGGAAGCATTCTGCACAAATGTAAGAAAGGAGTTCATTTAAAATCAAGGAAGAAAGTGTATAAAAATCAATAGACAACCATTTTAACATAAAAGGGTAAGAGAATTGTAGAAACATTATGTAACAATATTCAATTAGAATTTGCAGACTTAATATTTGCAATTGTAACCATTCATAGGTTGCCTGCACATCTATATCTACAGTAATTTGTAATTTGCTGAAGCATGAACCTGAATCATACCTACTTTAATGCTGATAAATGAGGCCATGTCATTTACCCAGTGTGCCTGGCCATCCACGGGCCTTCAATTCTCAAGGCAGCTTTGTGGTTCTCTATCATCAACTGTGTAACCCCCACTAATGGTCTGAATGGGATTCATGACTTTTTTCAGTTGTAATTTATGACATTTTGTAGACAGACTTTCAAAAGTTTTCTTTATAATCCCTCTTTCCCAAAGTACCCCCAAAATATAAAACATGTACTACTTGATTTTCAGATATTTAAATATTTGACAGTATAACATGAATCACCTGAAGGAGTGGCTAGTAATCAGGGTCAGATAACAGAGAGCTTTGGTAAAATGAATCAAAAGTAAAGAAAAACATTTCCTACATAAAGTGAGAGCTCTGGATAGTTAAAATTAATAGCAGAAAGATTAATCATGTCATAATATAAAAAGATATTTTCTAATTTTGAAAAAAAAAAAGTGAAGTGAAAGTGAAGTGGCTCAGTCGTGTCCGACAAACAAAAATAGGTCTTTGTGCAACAAGAACAGATCCCTCTTTCCCATCATTATCACCTTGGCCTCTCTCTACCTAACCAGAAAATGTGAGATAAAAATGATTGTCTGAGGAAGATCGGAATTTTGGGTTCTAGTCACATTTACTTTATCCAGATATATCAGGGCCAATACAGTTATGAAGTGGGTCAATGTCATGACTTGCCATGGTCACATGTGACTGAAGGCAAAGGGTGAAGTTGGAGAAAATTTAGAAGAGCTTCACATTTTTCAAAAAAAGCAAGGGACAGATGAGAAATACACTAATTCATATTTCCAGGCCTCCATTTTCTTCATATTGTTCAAAAACATGGAAAGCCTTATAGATGGTTCTTTAATTTCATTTCTCCCCATTGAATATTTTTAACAATGATAGCATTTTCTCCAGATGTTTATCTCTAATTAGTTTCTAGACCCTAGTCATCTTCTTAATCAGTTCCCCCCTCTGTCTTATTGTTACTATCTTAATCGAAGTCTTTATTCTGGTTTGTGGGGTTGGAATAACCTCCTAATTTGTCTCCCTGAGTGGTCTCATGCCTTGGAGCTTCTCCTCCTGTTTGCTATCATGATCCTGAAAAGAAAAAGCTATAAAAATGTCCTATTATAGAAGGAAATCTAAATTCTTGCTGGTAATACAGACAGTTGTTTATGATAAGACCTCAACCCACCCAGCTTCATCTTTCCTCTTCCCACCCTCTTCAGAGATACACAGACCCAACTCCAGTCACACCTAATGATTTAATCCTCCTAGGACTTGATATGCCCTGTCCTATCTCCTTATCTTTGGATACATTTTACCTTTGCCTAAAATATTTTCCTTTCAAACCTCAGAACAAACGTTACCACTTCTAAATCATAAGCCTTTTTGATTCATCCAGTCAACATAATAGATGGAAAACATACTTTTTCCATACTTCTATATGGGGAACACATGTATACCTGTGGCGGATTCATTTCGATATTTGGCAAAACCAATACAATATTGTAAAGTTTAAAAATAAAATAAAATTTAAAAAAATTTAAAAAAACCTATCTTATTGCATTATGATTATCTATTAACCTGTTTGTTTCTCTCACTTAACTATGATGTACTGAAAAAATATTAGCATACTTTTGTTTCCTCAGTGCTAAGCCGTATTTCATTCCAGGTACATAAATGATGCCTGCTGCTACTGCTGCTGCTGCTGCTGCTAAGTTGCTTCAGTTGTGTCCGACTCTGTGCGACCCCATAGACGGCAGCCCACCAGGCTCCCCCGTCCCTGGGATTCTCAAGGCAAGAACACTGGAGTGGGTTGCCATCTCCTTCTCCAATGCATGAAAGTGAAAAGTGAAAGTGAAGTCGCTCAGTCGTGTCCGACTCTTCGCAACCCCATGGACTGCAGCCCACCAGGCTCCTCCGTCCATAGGATTTTCCAGGCAAGAGTACTGGAGTGGGGTGCCAAAATGATGCCTAATACTTACTAAATGAAAGGATGAAATGAGGAATGGGTAGGTGGATGGATAAATGAACAAATTAATGTATGAATATAAGGGAAAAGTGATAAGTAATTTCAGAAGGGAAACTAGAGATACTATTTGGATTCTCTGGGAATAGCAAGAGGAATGATTAAGTGACCCAAAAGGTCAGTACCTCCATTTAAAAAAAAATTATGATTATTCCCATGATGCTGTGGTTTCAGAATTTGAAATTATAGATATGCATGGGTCTTGACATCAGCTTCACATTTGTACCTCGGATATTTAAATTTATTCTCATTTGGAGAAGGTCTGATTTTTAAAATGAAATTAATTCAGGAAAATAATAATGCAAGAAGATAATAGCAATCTGTGGTGCTTTAATTGGTTTTAGACTAACCACTTGGGATGTAGGAAATGTCCAAATAGATACATCAAGGTTCATTCTGGCATATTCATTACAATTAATATTTCAGTTAAAAATTATCCTAATTAAAAAAAATCACTCTCTTGAGTAATTTGCATACTTCTGCTTAACACTGTCAGGATATTTTCTCATGAAATACTATGTGGTGACAATTACCCTACATCTAGGTATTACATGTTCACTTGCATCAGGTATGGTGGTACAAATGAAATATCAATTTTCCTATGATGTAACAAAGTAACAGATACCACGATGAGCGCTTTGTTCCCAAAATACTGTACATGCAATCTCTCTCTCTCCACCATACATGCTATAGACATACTAACTTAATTTATAGCCTCCATATTTAAGATGCCTCACCCTTCCAACCACCACTTTATTTTTTCAAATAAAGAGACTAGTATTTTTAAAGGCAAACAAGTTCATTTTTGCTTAGCAAAATGCAGCTGACTGCATTTTCTGGTCTACATTCTAATGCCAAAGACAGTGAATCATTCTGCTCCTCAGGGAAACCTGGAATCACCCTTCCTTTGCATTCATTCCTCAGGTCATAATTGCCAGCATCAGTAGACAGCTGAGTGCACATCCATTTTCTTTTGCAATCCTCATGATTATTATGTGAAATTTTTCAACTTTTACAATTTATTGTTAGTCTTTGTTACTAAGTACTATTATCTCCAGGTTATAGTTGAAGAAACTGAAGCTCAGATAACTTAAAAGTGAAGCTTCTCAAAGAAGCATATAAGTGTAAGTGATACTCTGGGGGCTGTGATCCCTATTTGGGGGGCTTTAAAACTAGTGAAACAGGTCCTGCATACCTGGTTCTTCCATTCATTTGTTTGACTAATATTTACTGAGCACATAATAAGTGGCAGGCACTGTCCTTTGTATGGGGGGAAAAAAAAATCACTGCTCCTATGAAACTGACAATCTAGAGAGCCAGACAAATGACAGACATGACCCGTAAAATTTTTAAGTATGTTAGGCCATGCCAACAGAAAGTTAAGAGAAACAAAAGGATTTTTGAGGCAGGAATATGCAAGTTCAGTTAGATGGGGAAGGCTTGCTGAGAATGTGAAATTGCAGGAAACACCCACAGAGATAAGAGAGCCAATCAAGCTGACATCTGGAGGAAGAACATTTCAGGCGGAAGGAACAGCATGTGCAAATGTCCAGAAACAAGAAAAGTAAGAAGGGCAGGGTGGTGGCAATGGAGTAAGCAGTGAGGAGAGTGGTAGTAGATGAAGTCACAGACGTTTGTTCATTTGTTCATTCATCTATTTGTTTGTTTATTCCACAAGTGTTATTGCTCCTATGTTACTAGGGTAAAAAGGGGCAATGCAGATACTATCCTTGTTCTCATGGGGGCACAAAAAGAAACCACATTGAAGTTATCAGAAACACACATGGCTTTGTATGCTCCTCCCTCTAGAAGCCTCATTCCTGGAAGTTGGACCTGGAGAGAGCCTAAGTACATACGTACATACGAGACCACGATGACTTCTTTTCATAATGGACTCTCTTCCTATTCAAATATTTATTCTTATAACTTAGAGGGCTACTGTTCTTTCTGTTTAGACAATGAAGGCTTGCAGTGTTTTAAGGAAGAGGGTAGTCAGGGACTGTATCCACACACATAGGGCAAGCAACAGAAGTTTTTCCTGGCAAATGTTTTCCACCGACTGGTGGCAAAGAATTCCTGCATAACATGAGTTACATTCACTCCTACTGCAGCTAAATTGAGACATCTTCTAGTATAGAAAACCAATCTAGAAATAAGAAGGTCACTCATCCCTCCATTGTAGCACTTAGTTTTTCATGTCTACAAGAAAAGCTTTAAAGCCATGTTCCCTCCCCCTAACTATTCAGCTGTTCTTGAGCTATTGAAGTTAAAGAGAAATGTGAGTTCAGTCATGAGAAAAAATACCATATCTCTGCTTTTAGAAGATTCTGAAAGAAAGAGATGGAAAAGCAGCTAAACTAATATCCAAAGTACAGGGGAAAGAATATCTTAGGTGCTACCCCATCCATGGCAAACTCATTTGAAATGTGTACTAGAGGGAAAGCCAAAAACTATTTGGTCCATTTAGGCTCTTCTACTCAAATATTTATTCTTACAACTTAAAGGGTAGATTGCCTGCATTTCATCCCAGCTCCATTGCTTATTAGCTCTGAAACTTTGGGCAACATTTTCATTTCTCAATCTCCTCATGCGTAAAATGAAGATAATAATCATGACTATCTCATGACATGTTTGTGAGGATTAAGTGAACTAATATGTGTTAAGTGCTTATAATACTTCTTGATAATACTGAAAACTTAGTTATTTTTACTAATTCTAGTAAAAAGGGAAGTAGCATGAAGCAGTAATGTATGCAGAAAGTCACTTATGTGATTTCTTCATGAGGAATTAAACCTTTTATTAGGAAATATCCCTCCTTAACAGTAATTGTTGCCACAAATTCTTCTTTACTACTAGTATTACTGTATCACTTTTTGTTAGGTTAGTTTTTACATAGTGTATTTTTTCTGGTTTGTTTTTTTTTTTAATTTTGTTTTCCCTTATTTTTATAGTTCAGAGGCACTATATATAACAGGTACTCCTGTTAAATAACATATACTTGTGTTTTGATTTTTTGATCCAGATTGACAATCATTGTATTTGCCTGTTATTAATAATTGGGTCATTCAGGCCTGGGGGATTTGGTATAATCACTGACAAATATGGGTTAATAACTACCAAGTACTTGCTATTTGTTTCACTTATTCTAGATTCCATTTTCCTCTCCTTTGCCTTCTTTTGTTAACACTGACAGTTACCTCCAAGGCTTTAGTAACTCCCAAGACTGGACTAATCTCTCTTGCTCTTCACCACCACTTCTCCACCCTTCCTCCCTGCCCCCCACCCCTCGACCTTGGATTCTAGACTAGATGCTTTTCCCTTTCTTGTGGACTTTTCAATGCCTCCAGGTATACCACCTTATAATTTGTCAAATTCTTCAATCTCCTTTTGGGGGCAGGAAAGAAGAAAGGGGTACCTTGACCATATTACTAAATATCCATTACTAAAAGTGAAAGTCAAGTTATGTGGGATCAGTTTTAATGATGAACTTGGTGTTGATTAGTCATCCAACAAATTAAGTAACAGTTCAGATTTACTTTGGTATTTACCTGCATCATACCTCTGCATTATATATTTACCTGCATCATACCTCTGCATTATAATCATGTTTAACTCAAGTCTTCTCTTCAAACTTACTTTCATCTAATGGTCAGACTAGAAATTAAGTTGCTTATACTTCACTGACTATATTTTCTAGTTTGCCTTGGATAATCCTGATTTACACCTGTCGTCCTGACTTCCTGTTGGGTCTACCCTGGAAATAAGGCCTCAGGACCATAAATTCTATTATCACCTACATAGAGTAATTACCCTTATTGTGGAAATTTGAATTTTAATAAATAATTCCTGAATGTTGAAATCTTTAAGCTATGAATGAATGACTCACTGATACAAGAATATCAGCCACTGAAATTCAGGCAAAAAGGGAACATAACTTGAAGCATAAAACATTTCTGAAACCCATTAAATCACATGAAATTGCTAATAAATTTTTAAGGCTGGCATTGAAGAAGGGTTCCTAGATATAGCTCTGTACTAAGTTCTTCAACCTTTCCATCATAAAAATGAGACATAGAGGTTGTAATGTGAAAAATTGACTATAATATTATTAGTTAGTACTATAATCCAAGGTCATGAACTCTGAAAAGCAAATTAACACTATTGCATAGACTATTACTTTTAAGATAAAATATTTGTTATAATAAAAAGGCAAATAGGCTTTGTACAAAATCTAGGTCTATTTCAAAACACTGTCTTAACTATAGGGTTCATTTCCTGAATTTGGGGGGTTATGTCTATTAGTTTATAAGTAAAAATTCTATTATGATGGAACTTTCCCAATTTTGCCCGAACTTGAAAAAGGCAATCATTTGTAAATTTCAATTTCTCCCAATTAAAAAAAAGTTTACATGTTTGACTCATATGAATGCTCATTAACTGATGATGAGGAGGAGGAAAATGATGAATTTAGGATTTTCAGAAAATTAGGCAGGCAGTAATTATAAGCAATGGTTAAGAGCATGGGATTAAGAACATCAACCATCCAGGGAGCTTATCCTGAGGTAGCTATTTGTCAACTGTGCAGCCCTATTATTTCACTCTCAAAAACCCCTCAGTTTTCTTCCCTATCAGTTCAGTTCAGTCACTCAGTCATGTCTGACTCTTTGTGATCCCATGGACTGCAGCACGACAGGCTTCCCTGTCTATCACAAACTCTGGGAGCTTATTCAAACTCATGTCCATTGAGTCAGTGATGCCACTCAACCATCTCATCCTCTGTCATCCCCTTCTCCGCCCTCCTTCAATCTTACCCAGCATCAGGGTCTTTTTCAAATGAGTCAGTTCTTGGCATCAGGTGGCTAAAGTATTGGAGTTTCAGCTTCAGCATCAGTCCTTCCAATGAATATTCAGGACTGATATCCTTTAGGATGGACTTGTTGGATCTCCTTGCAGTCCAAGGGACTCTCAAGAGTCTTCTCCAACACCACAGTTCACAAGCATCAGTTCTTCAGCATTCAGCTTTCTTTATTATCCAACTCTCACATCCACACATGACTACTGGGAAAACCATGGCCTTGACTATATGGGCCTTTGTTGGCAAAGTAATGTCTCTGCTTTTGAATATGCTGCCTAGGTTGGTCATAACTTTTCTTCCAAGGAGTAAGCATCTTTTAATTTCATGGCTGCAGTCACCATCTGCAGTGATTTTGGAGCCCCAAAAAATAAAGTCAACCACTGTTTCCCACCTATTTGCCATGAAGTGATGGGACCAGATTACCATGATCTTTAAGCCAACTTTTTTACTCTCCTCTTTCATTTTCATCAAGAGGCTCTTTAGTTCTTCACTTTCTGCCATAGGTGTGGTATCATCTGCATATCTGGGGTCATTGATGTTTCTCTCAGCTATCTTGATTCCAACTTGTGCTTTATCCAGCCCAGCGTTTCTCATGATGTGCTCTGTATATAAGTTAAATAAGCAGGATGACAATATACAGCCTTGACATACTCCTTTCCCAATTTTGGAATCAGTCTGTTGTTCCATGTCCAGTTCTAACTGTCGCTTCCTGACCTGCATACAGATTTCTTAAGAGGCAGGTCGGGTGGTCTGGTATTCCCATCTCTTGAATAATTTTGCACAGTTCATGGTCATCCACATAGTCAAAGGCTTTGGCATAGTCAATAAAGCAAAAATAGATGTTTTTTTGGAACTCTTTTGCTTTTTCAATCATCCAATGGATATTGGCAATTTGATCTCTGGTTCCTCTGCCTTTTATAAAACCAGCTGAACATCTGGAACTTCACACTTCACATATTGTTGAAGCCTGGCTTGGAGAATTTTGAGCATTACTTTACTAGCATGTGAGATGAGTGCAATTGTGTGGTATTTTGAGCATTCTTTGGCATTGTGTTTCTTTGGGATTAGAATGAAAACTGACCTTTTCCAGTCCTGTGACCACTACTGCATTTTCCAAATTTGCTGGCATATTGAGTGCAGCACTTTCACAGCATCATCTTTTAGGATTTCAAATAGCTCAACTGGAATTCCATCACCTCCATTAGCTTTTTCTTCCCTATACAATTAGATAATCCCTATCTCATCCCACTACTGTGAAGATTAAATGCAATAATGCCTGTAGTGAGAATACAATAAATCCTAACAAACACTTTGATTCAGTACTTGAAAATAAATATTTTCAAAAACATAAGTTTAGGCCCCATTTCATTGCCCTCAGGAGGCTCTGCCCAAACTTCTTTTCTTCACTTTACAGCAGAGGTGGGAACCTCTGCCTTAGAGAACTAGAGGGGAATGTTACAATTTTGGGGTAGAAAACTCTGGGTTTGAGACTATAGCATTGCTTTTCCAGCCAGTACAGAGCTGTTTGGAGGCTGGTAGGGATGGTGAGGCCTGAAACAGCTTCTGGAATTTCTGAGCAGCCCTGGTCAGTACAAGATGGACCCAGTAGTTTTGAGTTACATGGACAGTCTACTGTGGCAATCAGACTTCTCACTACTGGATCCTCCAAGCTGGCTCAATGTTCATGTTATTGGGTTTGCCTTTGAGTACTTTTCCAGCAGTCAGTTTCATGACTGCTCTGACCATGTCTACTTCATCAGCCCCGAAGTTACTCAGTTCATCACGTGCACTGGCAGCCCAGCAGAGAGTGCCATGTTCCTTGAACCCTTGGACCTCCCCAATAAGAGTTATATTTTTAGCCATCAATGATAGTTCCAACCACACAGCTGGGGGAACCCACTGGAGCTTTTTTGGTTTATCTGCAAGATAAAAATGGTCTTTTTCATTATGATTCTTATGGTAATAGTAACTCACTCCATGTGAAGCAGGTAGCAGAGAAACTGGAGGCTTTCTTAGGCAGAAAAGGCAACAAACTGGCCTTTATGGAAGAGAAAACCCCTGCTCAACAAAACAGCTATGACTGTGGGATGTATGTGAAATGGAACACTGAGGCCTTGTGTCAGAACTTCTTTAGACAACAGCCAGAATCACTACTGCAGCTACTCGCTCCTACATACATCACAGAGAAGAGAGAAGAATGGAAAGATCTCACTGCCAGACTTGCTAAAAATGAGCTGTTGAAATATATTTGACTTTTGAAGTCTCTTCCTTCTGCTGTCCCCATGTGTTGGAGGCTGCAGTCTCAGTGCCTGAGGGAAGATGCCTGGGAGAGGAATGCTTAGAATGCTTACCTTCTCCTGAAAGAATGTTGTCTTCTGCATTATTCTAGTGGAAAGTGTCACTTTAACCCTAACTTCAGAGCAATATGTTCTGTAAAGATGTCTTCAAAATATGCACAAAAATTGATTAATTCCCTTTTGGGCTCCCTTATACACATTCAGTTCAGTTCAGTTCAGTCGCTCAGTCATGTCCGACTCTTTGCGACCCCATGAACTGCAGCACGCCAGGCCTCCCTGTCCGTCACCAGCTCCTGGAGTTCACTCAGACTCACGTCCATTGAGTTGGTGATGCCATAAAGCCATCTCATCCTCTGTCGTCCCCTTCTCCTCCTGCCCCCAATCCCTCCCAGCATCAGAGTCTTTTCCAATGAGTCAACTCTTCGCTTGAGGTGGCCAAAGTATTGGAGTTTGAGCTTTAGCATCAGTCCTTCCAAAAAACACCCAGGACTGATCTCCTTTAAAATGGATTGGTTGAATCTCCTTGCAGTCCAAGGGACTCTCAAGAGTTTTCTCCAACATCACAGTTCAAAAGCAAGCATCAATTCTTCGGCGCTCAGCTTTTTTCACAGTCCAACTCTCACATCCATACATGACTACTGGAAAAACCATAGCCTTGACTAGATGGACCTTTGTTGGCAAAGTAATGTCTCTGCTTTTGAATATGCTATCTAGGTTGGTCATAACTTTCCTTCTAAGGAGTAAGCGTCTTTTCATTTCATGGCTGCAGTCACCATCTGCAGTGATTCTGGAGCCCAAAAAAATAAAGTCTGACACTGTTTCCACTGTTCCCCCATCTATTTCCCATGAAGTGATGGGACCAGATGCCATGATCTTCATTTTCTGAATGTTGAGCTTTAAGCCAACTTTTTCACTCACCTCTTTCACTTTCATCAAGAGGCTTTTTAGTTCCTCTTCACTTTCTACCATAAAGGTGGTGTCATGTGCATATCTGAGGTGATTGATATTTCTCCCAGCAATCTTGATTCCAGCTTGTGCTTCTTCCAGCCCAGCGTTTCTCATGATGTACTCTGCATATAAGTTAAGTAAGCAGGGTGACAATATACAGCCTTGACATACTCCTTTTCCTATTTGGAACCAGTCTGTTGGTCCATGTCCAGTTCTAACTGTTGCTTCCTCACTTGCATATAGGTTTCTCAAGAGGCAGGTCAGGTGGTCTGGTATTCCCATGTCTTTCAGAATTTTCCATAGTTTATTGTGATCCACAGAGTCAAAGGCTTTGGCATAGTCAATAAAGCAGAAATAGATGTTTGTCTGGAACTCTCTTCGTTTTTCCATGATCCAGCAGATGTTGGCAATTTGATCTCTGGTTCCTCTGCCTTTTCTAAAACCAGTTGAACATCTGGAAGTTCATGGTTCACGTGTTGCTGAAGCCTGGCTTGGAGAATTTTGAGCATTACTTTACTAGCGTATGAGATGAGTACAATTGTGCGGTAGTCTGAGCATTCTTTAGCATTGCCTTTCTTTGGGGTTGGAATGAAAACTGGCCTTTTCCAGTTCTTGGTTTATTCCAAAGAAAAAAGATTGATCTCTAAAACAAATTGAGAATATGTGAAATCTAGAAGCAAGAAAAAAATCGTAGAGCAACCAAAACTTACCGCACAGCCCACATATTTCAAGAGATCAACTGGCTAGAAGCAGATCAAGACCTAACCTAATTCAAGATTGAAGTATTATCAGTTACTCAGTTCTGTGATACCTATTCTATTCAACAAGCAAAAGCTTTCCCAGTATAACCTTTGCCAATACTTGATAGAGATGGTGTTAGCCCATAGTCACCCATCTGATTCCTAGAGCACTTTAAGAAAGGGGGAATCTTAAATAACTTTGTTGAAAGTTTGTCACAGACATTTGTCTGTGGTGGACCTCTTGTTTTACAGCTGAAACTTACTAAAAGTTGGTTTATTTTTGAGATATAAAGGAGAAAAAGTGACCTTTCTCAACTCTCACTTAATTCAAAATGCAGACGATGTAATTTTTGAAATGTGGAACAGGAGTAAAAAGAAGTGCTACTCCTTCTACAAGGAAAAATAAAAAACAAAAACATGTTTAGCTACTCCAGATTATTCTCATTATTCCACTGTTATAAAATATGAACTCTAATTATATAACAAGGCATTAAGTGTAAATGCATTTCTGGCTCTTTGATAATATCATTGTCCTTTCAATGCTATGCATCTCCTGGGTCAAGTCCACTTTATTTTCAAAGGTTATATAAGAGTGAGGATAAATTATAAAGAAGGCATATTATGGACATAAGACCTAATGTAGTGTATTTCCTGAGATCAAAAACTTACGTATAACATATTTTGTTTGAAATATACTGAGGTTAAAAAATCACTTAAGTTTTATTTGTTATGCCATAAATGGAATTATTGGCCTCTGCTAATTGCTGAATGTCTATAAACGCTTCCAGTATCAGTTTCTACTTGGTGTTTTTGTGATTTAGTGAGAGCATTAATGTTGTATTAGCAATAGCAGAATGGGCAAGGGGAGCTCCACATTCAATAAAACAGTCCTTTACTGCTGCAGCAACTAATCTCATCTCACATTGCTATAGGCAAACAATTGCAACAAATTTACATGAAAAAAAAAAGAACCCCCCCATACCTAGCATGTAAACCACAACATAACATCCCTCCCTTTCAAGTTAACAATTTAACCATAAATGGATACTTTCTGTGAGTCCTCCTTGAATTGTATCAGTGAATATAAAAGTATCAGCGAAGTTAATGTCAACAATAGGCAGGGGAAAAAAAAAAAAAAAAAGCCACCTTTACTTTGTAACTTCAAGAAATCCTCAAAAGAAGCTGCTGAAAAGCCACCAAAGGAGAAACTGTTTCAGTTCCTGCAGCATAAACCTGGGAAAGATACCTTTACAACTGATTAATACAGAAGTTCCCACTAGGCTTATCTATCTTATCTTTAATAGGTAACTGGAAAGGCCCAGATCCTGTGACTATTACAGGCACTGGAATCCACTTACTCCATCTCTATGGTTTAGGATGAATTTTTGTAGCTAATCCAAAGGGGAGGGAATGGGTACACATAGACCAACCTCAAGGAACTTGTGTTTTTTCTTTAAAACCTTTGTTTCAATGTGCATGGAGGTGGTAAAAGAAGTCTTGAGAAATCTCTGTGTCAGTATTTATTTAACAAGACTGACTCCTGTGGAATAATAGTGTTTATGTTTGAGTTATGAGGAAACTGGTCCACTTTTTGAGCCTATTAGTAACTTGCTTGATTCATCTATTTCACTTAACAAGGCCACATAGCCCTTGCATTCAGCCAAGAGTTCTTTTAAGTGCTTTACAAATATTAACTCATTTAATCCAAATACGGAAACTATATGGTAAGTGCATTGCTGCCCCAATCCCACAGATGTGCAAATTGAGGAGCACAGATGTAAAGCAATTTGCTCAAGTCCATCAATTACTCAGTTGCACAACAGGGATGTGAACTCAAGTAATCTAACTTCTAGACAGTTGGTTTCTTAATCATTATACCATCCTTGAAGACTTCTCAATGGAACGCAGCTTCCATTTCTCATTGAAGCAAATGAGATCCATTGTGAAAAGACAGACAGACATTCCTGACAATGTATCCACTGAGAGTGGTTAAGGCAATGCTAATAGAACTCGGATCCTTCCTAGAGTTTTCAACAATTTTTTTTTTTTTTTAATGTAAAAGTCCTACTAAATTAAACATAGACTATTTACTCCCCTCCCAAAAAACAAAGCTTCTTTGTTTACATGTTAGGCTAAGCAGCTAGGCATAGAGCTCCACAGTGTTTTTATGACTCTACTTCTTAGCTCTGTTGTATGTGGTATAACTAAGGAGTGAGATTGTTTTCTTTGGTGTTGTAACAGTTTTTTTTTTTTTTTTCCCTTATCAAAATCACATACTTAGACATAGATGATTTAAGATTACAACTTTTCAAACTACTTGTCTGCTTTACATATCTTATTAGAAGATTGCCCTTTCCAAAGTAAGATTGTATCTAATAGTCATAATAAGAAGAATGTAGACAAAAGAGATCAGAAAATATGTCAAAACTTCTACTGTAGATAGGAAAATATGTAATTCGAAGAGACTTCTCCATTCAGCAGAAATATTGTGATTGTATTTGTCTTTGGATATCCAGTTCCTGATACAATGACTGGCTTTGGATATATGTTCAATAAGTGCTTAGTAAATAATGATTCAGATTTGATTTTGTTTTCCTATATCTATTGATAGGAACTATATCCATCCTAAAGGAGATCAGTCCTGGGTGTTCATTGGAAGGACTGATGCTGAAGCTGAAACTCCAATACTTTGACCACCTCATGTGAAGAGTTGACTCATTGGAAAAGACCCTGATGCTGGGAGGGATCGGGGGCAGGAGGAGAAGGGAGTTGGACCCGACTGAGCGACTGAACTGAACTGATATACAGGGTAAAAAAAATTCTCCGTATTTACATAGAGTGCCAAACTATACACATGAAAAACATCTTCTAGGCATATAGAAAGATATCACTTCTTTTTATATAGGTGTCATATATATATGTGTGTGTGTGTGTGTGTGTGTGTGTGTATATATATAAAATGTTAATTTTGTCTTTTCAAAGAACAATATCTTATCTCTTCTATTATATTTTAGTCTCTTTTTCATTTATTCCTCTCATCCTTGTTAGTTCATTCCTTCCACTATGTTTGGGTTTAGGTTGCTGTTCTTCTCCTAGGTTCTTAAGGGGTAAAGTTGGATTGTTAGAGATTTTTCTTGTTTCTTAGGTTTTTATTTTGTGGTTATTATGAGGCTTACATATAACAACTTACACTTATAACTCTCTATTTGAGGTTGATAATAATTTAAGTACAAATAATCTAAAGCTCTACAGTTTTATTTCCCATACCACATTTTATCTTTTTGATGTTATGTTTTAAATCCTTCTATCTTATGTATCCCTTAACAAATTTTATAGTTATTTTTACAAAATATTTTTATCTTTCATTATTCATAATAGCTTTCTAAGTAATTCATTACCTTCTCCATATATTTACCTTTACCAGTGAGATTTATACTTTTTATATGTTTCCTTGTTGCTAATTAGGGCCCTTCCTTTTTAACTTAAAGGGGTCACTTTAACATTTTTTTGTGAAGCCAGTTTAATAATGGACTTGGTTAGTTCTTATTTGTCTGGAAAATTCATCCATTCCTTCAATTCTAAATGACAACTTTGCCAGGTAGAATATTCTTAGATGGTAATTTTTTCTTTCAGTACTTTGGATATTTCATGCCACCTCCTTCTGACCTGCAAAATTTCTGCTGAGAAAACTGCTGATAGTCTTGCGGGGGTTTCTTTACAGATTGTTTTTTCTCTTGCTGTTTTTAAGATTCTCTCCTTGTCTTTAATTTTGACATTTTCAGTTCAGTTCATTTGCTCAGTCGTGTCCGATTCTTTGCAACCCCATGGACTGCAGCACGCCAGGCCTCCCTGCCAATTGCCAACTCCCGGAGTCTACCCAAACCCATGTCCATTGAGTCAGTGATGCCATCCAACCATCTCATCCTCCATCGCCCCCTTCTCCTCCTGCCCTCAGTCTTTCCCAGCATCAGGGTCTTTCCAAATGAGTCAGCTCTTCACATCAGGTGGCCAAAGTATTGGAGTTTCAGCTTCAACATCAGTCCTTCCAGTGAACACCCAGGACTGATCTCCTTTAGGATGGACTAGTTGGATCTCCTTGTACTCCAAGGGACTCTCAGGAGTCTTCTCCAACACCACAGTTCAAAAGCATCAATTCTTTGGCACTCAATTTACATTTTTTTAAATTTATTTTTTAATATAAATTTATTCATTTTAATTGGAGGCTAATTACTTTACAATATTGTATTGGTTTTGCCATACATTAACATGAATCCACCACAGGTATATACATCAATTCTTCAGTGCTCAGCTTTCTTTACAGTCCAACTCTCACATCCATACATGACTAGTGGAAAAACCATAGCCTTGACTAGATGGACCTTTGTTGGCAAAGTAATGTCTCTGCTTTTTAACACGCTATCTAGGTTGGTCATAACTTTTCTTCCAAGGAGTAAGCGTCTTTTAATTTCATGGCTGCAATCACCATCTGCAATGATTTTGGAGACCAAAAAAAAAAAAATAAAAGTCAGCCACTGTTTCCCCATCTATTTGCCACGAAGTGATGGGACCAGATGCCATGATCTTAGTTTTCTGAATATTGAGCTTTAAGCCAACTTTTTCACTCTCCTGTTTCACTTTCATCAAGAGGCTCTTTAGTTCTTCTTCACTTTCTGCCATAAGAGCAGAGTCATCTGCATATCTGAGGTTATTGATACTTCTCCCTGCAATCTTGATTCCAGCTTGTGCTTCATCCAGTCCAGTGTTTCTCATGATGTATGAATATAGATTGGATTCTCTGGTTTTCATCTTATTAGGAACTCTCTGGGCTTCCAGAACATGAATGTCTGTTTCCTTCTCCAAATTAGGGAAGTTTTCAGCCATTATTTTTTCAAATCAGCTTTCTGCCTTTTTTTTTTTTTCTTTCCTCCTTCTGTGATCCCATGATGCCAGTGTTAGTCTGATATTGTCCATTAAGTTCCTTAAGCTAATCTTGACTTTTTTTTCATTCTTTTTTACTGCTCTGATAGGGTATGCCCACTGTTCTGTTTTCAAGTTCATTGGTCTTTTTTTGCCTCCTCTAGTCTGCTGTTGAACCCCTGTAGTGTAAATATTTTTCAGATCAGTTATTCTAAACTTTGGCTTCCCTGATAGCTCAGTGGATAAAGACCCAGGAGACATGGGTTCGATCCTTGGGTTGGGAAGATCCCCTGGAGAAGGAAATGGCCACCCACTCCAGTATTCTTGCCTGGGAAATCCCATGGACAGAGAAGCCTGGCAAGCTACAGTCCAAAGGATCACAAAGAATCGGACACTACTGAGCAACTAAGCACATATTATAAACTTTAGTCCTGTGACTTCTATTTGGTACTTTTTATATGTTCTTCTCATATTGAGGTTTTCCCTGTGTTCATTTATTCCTCTCCCAAGTACAGTGATCATGCTTAAATACTATTACTTGGAATTATTTACCAGGAAAATTACTTATCTCCATTTCACTATGTATTTTGACTGATAAGACAGAGGAGTTCAGTCTTTTGTTCCATTTAGGACTTCAAATGATGGCATGAGGCCCACCCAAATGAAGGGTAATCTGCTTTACTCAAGTCCACCAATTAAATTTAAATCGCTCCTAAAAACAGCCTTATAGAAGCCTTTAGGAATGACTATCTGATTTGAGTTCCTATAATAACTGTCCCTGGAGAAGGCAATGGCAACCCACTCCAGTACTCTTTCCTGGAAAATCCCATGGATGGAGGAGCCTGATAGTCTGCAGTCCATGGGGTCGCTGAGAGTCAGACACAACTGAGTGACTTCACTTTCACTTTTTACTTTCACGTATTGGAGAAGGAAATGGCAACCCACTCCAGTGTTCTTGCCTAGAGAATCCCAGGGATGGGGGAGCCTGGTGGGCTGCTGTCTATGGGGTCTCACAGAGTCGTACATGACTGAAGCGACTTAGCAACAGCAGCAGCAGCAGCAGCAGTAACTGTCCCTAGTCTTGGAAACTATGGAATGGAATATTCCAGAGATAAGAAATGTAAATTCAAATGAGTTATTATAGCTAGATCCAGATGCATTAGGTATTAAGTTATTACCCCTAAAATTGATCTTTTAGATACTGTAGTGTGTCCTCCTTTAAACTGTGAAATCAGTTTTCCAATAATTTCTAAAAATGAGAATATACCAATGTGTTGTGTCATGGCATTTGTAATTCCGTAAACATGCTGTCCCCATTTAAAATAAGGTAAAACAGTTTTGAGACCTTGTGACTTCATGCAAAAGGTAGCTTAAACCATTTAAGATTACTGTCACTTGGGGGTGGGGGTGACCTTGGAATTACTAGTGCTGATTAAACCTGTTTTTCTCTTCCCTCAAACACATACAGACACACATACACCTCCACAGAAACATCCCCTAAAATGTTTGACCGAACATCTGGGCACTATGGCCCAGACAAATGTACATATAATATTAACCATATACCAACTAATACCTTGCCCTTGACTTTCTGACTTTCTGAACACACAGTTCCTATATTTACTGCCTTCTAATAATCAAGATCATGTGATGACTGAGCAACAGTTGCAATATTTCTTGAATTTCTTTCTAGTGGAACTTGAAAGGGACACTCTCAATATGACCATTCTACTTGTAAAGGCTATAAAGTTGTAGCTATCATTTGCCTTTTTGAGCAGGAATTAGTCTACCTTCATGATGGGTTTGCAGAGATCTGAATACTGAAGTGCTTAGGGGTACCACCCCTGCACAGTCAAAAATCTGCACATACACAATTCCTTATCCACAGATTCAACCAATCATGGATCATGTAGTATTACTGAAAAACATCGACATGAGTGGATCTATACAGTTGAAATCTCTGATGTCAACTGTAACATCTACCCTAGATATTTTTAATCTATTGATAATGAACACTTTTCTTTCATGTTACAATATCTTTGGTATAATATACAGTGATAAGATATAGTTGCACTGAATTAGGTCTCCTTAGACCATTGCATAGGTGAAATGTGAATTTGTCAAAAGTCACCATTAACCGAAAGCTTCATTCATAAAGGACTTTCCTTACAGCTCATACAAGAAATCATCAAGGTTATAATGTGGAGGCAGATAGTTCACATCTATATTATACACACAGGGGTGCTCTCAACAAGTTGATTTCACTGCTGAAATTTAATCTCAAACAATGGTTGGCTGTCTGGCAGACATTTGCCGTCAGTAATCTCATAAATCGATCACATGTTGTAACTGAAGTTGGAGGCTGAGATTTCTAATCATGATACCTGTTTAAATTTATTTGTCAGCCAATGTGTTTGTTGAGAATATTCAATTTTATTTCAAGATAGAATAAAAGCATCTCAGTTATGAATCCTAGAAACAGGCTGACCAAATCAACTCTCTTCATGATTACTCAAACAGTCCTTTCTAGAATAGGGTGTTTTAAAGTTGTAAAACACATTGCATTTGATTATTTGCAAATATCCTTTGAAAATGAATTTACACTGCCTGGTATTATTTTGTCTGTCTGTCTGTCTCTCTTACTTCTAGTGTTCCTTTAATAGGGCTAGAAAGAGAATAGGAGAGGCAAGGTAAAGGTAAAATATATTTGCCACCAGAAGAGAATAAGCAATAAAGAGTAAAGGTAAAATAGCCAACAGTAAACAGAACCTCAGCAGAACAGCCCTTTATTGACTTCAGGCTAATCCCATCATAAATCATAGGAAGCCAACATCTCAACTTAATAGCAGCAAAGCACAATAATACTGAACCACAGCAGCAAAAGGTACATTCAGCGGCTAAATAATTCTTGTCTATAATAAGTTCAATATTAAGCATTATATACATGGAATTCCCTATCTTAGTTATAAACTATAAAGATTTTTGGCTTCTTTGCTTTAATTTGGCAATTTGAGTTTTATATCTTGGGTGACATTTTAACTGAATGGTTGGTTTTGCTGTTAGTAATATGTTAAAGATTTTAAAATTGTTCTATAAGCTTGAAGCATTAATAGATATGCACAGTGTTATAAGGCTCCAATATTCTTCTTTTCAGGTGGCAATTTTAAATTATTCTCCGTTTAATTAGAGCTATTACTATGGTCCATATACAAATCTTTCTCCTTCCCCTCTCTCATATTTTAAAACTATCAGATAAATTTTAAGTGATTTAAAAGTCTAATCCAGAAAGTACTTAGTGTTGTCTCTATGAATAGTTCATCAAGAGGAAAGAATCTAGTCGAAAAAGCATCCTAATGGATTTTCATTTTCGTATAGCAGTAGAATAACAGATGCAAAGGTGGAAAACAATGAAAGCATATTTTGACATCACAGAACATAATATTTCCATTGTGCTTAGTCACTATCTATTAAGCAGACAAATTATTTAGTAATTTGCCTTTGAATGGTCTAAAAACCTGTTGTCCATGTGTTTTAGGAAGGTTATAGGCCAGCAACATTACACTGCCCATGCATTCCCGTGGCATCTATACAAACCTCTGTCCGACCACTTCTGCACATGAAAGTGATTTATTGACTTTCTCTCCAATTGACCGTGAACTCTTGGACAGCAAAGTTTTTTGATTTTTTTTTTTTTAATTAGAATCCCCAAAGCCTACCACACTATCAGGCTCAGTGCCACATAACAGACCTCCAATTGATCTTTACAGACTGAATGAACAAACAAATGGATAGGCTTCCCTTAAATAGAGTTAGTTAGTTCTGCTAAAGGGAGTCATACTCCTATTTTAAAAATGTTTCTAACACTCCATTCTGTTTTAAATAGATGTATATTCTGCAGTGTTTACAATGTGTCACCAATGACACCATCCAACTAGGATTCTGGTATTAAGATTTTGATAGTAAGTAATATTCAGCTGACAGATCATGAACTTCCAGTACTTCTTTCAAATATCACACCCAGAAAGAAACTTAAAGACCATATAATCTGTTGTAGATTCTATGTCCTTGTTGGATCAACTGATGGCCCTGTCTCTCTGGAACTCTCCCATTCTGTGTTCTCTTGGAATCTTGTCTCTCTTGGTTTTCCGAGTTCTCTGTCTACACTTCATGTTCCTTAGCAAGTACCTTATACATTACCAGCTAAAATGTCATTGATGCTCTTCCCTTTCAACATATTCCTTTTAGGACAGCCTTTTTAGTTAACTATTTCAACACCATCTAGGTATGATTGGACTCCCCTGGTGGCTCAGATGGTATAGAATCAGCCTGCAATGAGGGAAACCCAGGTTCAATCCCTGGGTAGGGAAGATCCCATGAAGAAGGGAATGGCCACCCATTCCAGTATTCTTGCCTTGAGTATTCCATGGACAGTGGAGCCTGGTGGGCTGAAGTCCATGGGGTCTCCAAAGAGTTGGACACGACTGAGTGACTAACACTTTCACTTCAGGGATGATTATTCTTAGACTTCTATCTTGATTTCTAGGGCTATATAGTAAACTATCCACTCAATATCTCTACTTCATTGCGTCTTTATCAATTAGCATTACCAAACAGGTTAAGCCAGAAATATGGGGAGATAATTTTCTCTCAGTAGCCTCTTATATTCAGTTTGTTACCAAGCCTTGCTGATTTTCCTTTCCTACTTCTGGACACCCTCAGTGTATCACTTTTTTTTTTCCCCCCCTTAGTTCAAAATTGTTATCCTTATCTCAGTTCCCTACAATTCACCACTGTAGCCAAATAGACTTTGTAAAGTGTAAATCAGACTCTTCTCCTTTACTATTTAAGGTTCTTCAGTGGTTCACCATTGCTTAGAGAATAACACCCACTTCTTTTAGCATGGCTGTTAAAAGGCCATCGTGATTCCCTTCTCAGGGGTTCCATCACACATATGAAATTACCCCATGAGCTGATTTTAATTCCAGGAATAAGACATGCTCATCTATGCCTCCCTGGCTTTGCATAAGCTGTTTTGTGTTTGTTGTAGTAAAATGAACTAGTTAACTCTGAACTTCTGCTTATCCTTTTAAATCACAAATTGATGACTTCCAGAAATGAGGAATTTACCATTTCTCAAGGCAGCCCGTTCAACATCATCTTGAGCTGACACCAAGAGAGTTATTCCTTGTCCCTAATTATATTCTTTGTAGTCACATAGAACAAGTCTAATGTTTTTCTTTTGCATGTTATATCTTTAAAAAATTAAAAAACTATTACTCCTAGTGCTTCTATTCTTTGAGGAAAATATCAACAAAATCCTTTATATAAACTTCTTTTTTTCACGCCCATTGAACGTTGGTGTCTAGAATTTTATGGGTACTACAGATGTGGTCTAACCATTATATAGTTAAGCTCAACCCTGCTTTTGTACACCTCACAACCAACTGGCCATTATTTAGAGGTAGTCTGCGAGGAGGGGGATGGGATTTACTCTCATCCAAGAGAGTTAGACTACAGCTGTTTCTGCACAAAGCATCTGGAATTCTGAGCTTGAGGGAAATTTTACCATACTCTCCAAAGAAAATAAAAATGGATCTGAAATCATTGATTCAGGCATTTAAATTTCATAGAAAGTGTGTGGGGAGTAGTGGGAAAGAGCCATTGGAGAATGTATTCAGGAAAGATTATATTTTTAATAGAGGGGTTGTTATACACCACAGAAAAGAAAGAGGCAAAGAACCCCCACTAGCTAGAGATGCTCCAACTTCCTGTTCTCCCAAGTCCTATGACATACTGTTCTTCTTTGATTGTGCTCAGTCATATCCAACTCTTTGTGACACCATGGACTGTAGCCCGCCAGGCCCCTGTGTCCATGGAATTCTCCAGGCAAGAATACTGGAGTGAGTTGCCCTATCCTTCTCCAGGGAATCTTCCCAACCCAGAGATCAAACCCATGTTTCCTGCATTGCAGGTGGATTCTTTACCACTGAGCCACCAGGGAAGTCCCCCAGGAATATAACTTTGAACAAATAGCAAGCTCCTTAATATTAAAAATAAATCTCTGACATAGTTTTAGCCCTCACATAACAGACAGGAATGCTATTTAGGCAGTAGCCTAAAGATATAAACCTCATAGTGCTAATGACATTATGAAATGTCATAATGAAATTTTATGATGCCTGAACTAGATTCCCATTACAATGTGCAAACATTCACAATTAATTATAAGATTATAAGCACAATATTCAGAGTAACACCCACAAAAAATACCGGGCCCAAGTACTGTAGAAGCATTTAAATCTTATAGGAACTTCAAAACACTCATGCGTTGTCCATTTCTCATTTTAATTGTAAAAATGTAGGCCAAGTTTTTTTTAAAGAATATATTTTCTGATGATTTATTTGTTAAAGGTCTTTGCAATAATTTCTAATAACTCTCTAAATAAATAACAAAGGAGACACTCTTGGCTCTATTAAATTACTATTAATTAAGTAAGCAGCTCTTAAATTTAAAATACTAGGTTTAAAATGTCACTTTTAGAAGTGGTACTGCTTGGACATCTAGCTTGGTATTCCTCTACCCTTAGACTCAAATCTAATTGAGGAAAAAAACATTCTGTCTACATCTCTTTTTAAAACTTAATATTACAATAATTACAGGATTGCTTAAATGCTTTTTTCAAATGTCTGTGTCATTTGAGATTTTAAATCTTCTCTAGTATGAATTTCACTCAATATCTCCATTTTTCTTACCATGATAAAAAAATTTTTACCTACTCCTCTTAATAAATACCAAATTTAAGAAGTTATGCTTAAATTTCTACTACATAACCTAGATTTAGTGGGTATTAATGTAAAATATAAAGCCTGTTCTCCCCAACTCACATAATGTCAAATTCCTCATTCTATTTGCTCAAGACAAAAATTAAAGTCAATACTGACTTGCCTCATATTACCTTTCTAATCAAAATGTGACCACTTGCCCTTGCTCACTCCCCTCAGGCACACTAACATCATTGCTATCTCTTGAATATGATATTCCCAGGGGAGCTTTCATGGCACGTATTTTGTGCTTTTTCTTCCCTTTACCTGAAAAGCATGGCCTCTAGATAGTCATGTGGCTTGTCCTCATATCTCCTTTGAGATTCCACTATGCAAACTCCCTTGGCTCAGCACTCTCCATTTCTCCTCCCTGCTTTACTTTCTCCCATGGCATCTACCACCATCTAATATATACTTTACTCATTTATCTTTATTTTGTCTCTCCATGTGTGACAGGAAGAATTCTAAAGATATATCCCCAAGATTCCTGTCCCCAAGGAATTCAAAGAAACACTAATCTTAGTACTTCTGTGAAGGGACTTTGCTAGGTAATTAAAGTTGCTAATCAGCTAACCTTAAAATAGGGTGATCATCCTGGACTATCTGGGTGGGACTAATGTAATCACTTGAGTTTTTAAAAGCCCAAGAGTCAGACAGAGGAGAAATGAGGGAATAAGGACGTCAGAGAGATTCAAAGTGTGAGAAAGACTGAATGCGCCCTGGCTGGTTTGATGATGAAGGAGGCAATGTGATAGAGAAAGCAGGCATTCTGATGGAGGTGAGAGAGTCTTCCAGATGCCAGCTGCAGAGGGATAGAAACCTCATTCCTACATCTACAAGGAACCAAACTGCCAATGACCTGAATGGGCTTGGAAGCAGATTTTCCCTTAGAGCCTACAGAAAAAAAAAAAACAGCCCTGTTGGGAAAAGATGAAGAACCCATTGGTTTGAACCTTGTGAAACACAGAGCAGAAACATAGCCAGGCATGGAAGTTGGACCTACAGATTAGTAATGGATGTTGCTTCACATCACTAAGTTTGCTAAGGCAACAGTAAAAAACCAACACACCCTATAAGAATCTAGGCCCTGTGAGGCCAGGGATCCAGTCTGTTTTCCCCTGTGCTGTGCTATGAAAAAAGAAAAGTGACAGTGTTAGTTGCTCAGTCATGTCTGATTCTTTTCAACCCATGGAGTGTTGCCTGCCAGAATCCTCTACTGGAGTGGGTAGCCATTCCCTTCTCTAGTGGATCTTCCTGACCCAGGGATTGAACCTCGGTCTTCTGCATTGCAGGCAGATTCTTTACCATCTGGGCCAATGTGCACTAGAACCTAGAATAATACCTGACAATAAAAGACAATAATTAGTTGCTAAATTGAAGAACAGATACAGTATACACATTCTTTCCCATGAAAACTATATTTTAAAAGATCTTGTGAAATTTTTACCCCAAAATATTGACAAAAAATATTTAAAATATAAAACATGAATTGACTTGAAAACTGTCTATTCAATAGCTTGTATCTTTGCAAGTCAGCAGTGGCTATCACTTCCATGCAGCCAACACAAGCAGCAGTCAAACACCACTTCTAAAGTCATGGTTTCCAACTTGCATGTTGAAACATCTTGTTGGGTTATAAAAATCAATTTATGGGGTTGATGAAGAGAGGGAAGAATGAAGGAAAGGAGAACAAAGGAAGGAAATAAAACACAAAAATCAGAATTTTAGTTATAGTGTGGGGTATATGAGTGTGTGTGTATTGGGGTGGGTGTTGTATATATCTTGGATCATAATGTAAGATGTATTTCTTACTTAGGTCCCATCAAAATAATTGAAAACTACAGCCCTAAGAATCATCATGATCTGTCATGGATGGACACGGACAAGAATGCAATTCAGGGCCTGGTCAGAGGTGAGATAAAGACAAAAGAATGACGAATGTGTCTGTTAGAAAGGGCTGATCAAAAAAAGACCATACTACCCTAAGTCTATGTTAAATTCACAAGTCAAGAATGGAGCTTGTGATTGAATAATTCACACAAATTGTACCACCTTAAAGTGAGAAAATGAACCTTTCTTCTCTTGCTGTGTTCTTGCCTTGCCTTGGACCTGGAGTTGCTCCCCTGGACACCATTCAGACCCACCAACTCAGAGTCATCAAGTCTTGGTATAAAATCAGGCAGCATCTGGAAAGGGGTGACTTGAGACTGTAATCAGCCAAGCACCCTAAGATGCTATTTCTTTTCTCCCTTAGAGAGAGAGGATGAAAAACCTAGCACTTATTTATCTTCTGATATCAGCCAGTTATTAGTGTCATATAAATTTAGCTGGAAAAGAAGTTGGAAATGTCCTTGGCACAAGGAATCAAAGAATAAATGGTGGTTAGAGGAACTTGAAATTGAATCTAGATCAATATTCTCATTTTTCTGCAGATGAGGAAGCTGAACTACAGGCTTATGCTATCCCTATTATTATAATAATGTTATTCTTGACTTATGTTTACCAGTAGATTCCAACGTTTATTGTTGCTACTGCTAAGTTGTTTCGGTCATGTCTGACTGTGCGACTCCATAGACAGCAGCCCACCAGGCTTCCCCATCCCTGGGATTCTCCAAGCAAGAACCCTGGAGTGGGTTGCCATTTCCTTCTCCAATGCATGAAAGTGAAAAGTGAAAGTGAAGTCACTCAGTCGTGTCCAACTTGTAGCGACCCCATGGACTGCAGCCTACCAGCCTCCTCCGTCCATGAGATTTTCCAGGCAAGAGTACTGGAGTAGGTTGCCATTGCCTTCTCCGAATGTTTATTGTTAGTGATCTGCATATGGATAGCAAAAGAATAATGCAATTGTATACTACTTTTTCCCCTACTCAAGGGCATATTCCTGGTGGGCAGGCAACATGCTATATATATATATATATATCTTTGTGTTCTAGTTAGTGACTACTGTAGTTGGGGAAATTAAATAATATAATACCTTCAATGTATTTAGCAGAGTACCCAGCATACTTTAAGAGCTAAGTAAATATTTTCATATTTGATTTTGTTGCTTTGATTATAATATGAGCATTTTTACCATAAAATATTTAGGTACAGGAAATTTTTAATATTTTTGATTCTCATTGAATTACACAACAAAGTAAAATCATATTTTATGCCCTTAAAATCCATTATGTTTGAAGTGATGTTAAAAAATTAGAGTTCTTATCTGTTTAAGGCATTTTAAGTAAACGAGTAAAGATGAAAGAATTCCAATTAGTTAAAAATTACTCAGAAAATGTCTTGTTAGGCATATGAGGATTCATGATTCATAAAGATAATATCTTTAATGAAAATATAAAACTCTTGTATAATATCAACTCAAGTTCACTTATCCTTAGGTAAGAAACAGACCTCAGAGCTGTGTGACCACTGAAATTTGAAATCTGTACCAATGCTGAAGGGCTGTAAATCCTAAAATTAGAATGTGACTTCTTTTAGGAGATATTCCACAGAGAAAGTATATCCAAACATTAAAAGAAATGAACCACAGTCTATTTTTTCTGAGGATTCCAACAATGTTATCAAAGATTTTTTTTTCTCAACTCTTACATGTTCTATAGCACCTTTCCCCTCTGCTACTTTTCTATTCTATAATTAGCAGATAATTATGTGCTCTTTCACAGTGGAAAGACTATTCTTTTATTAATGACTCTTTGAAAAGTTCTTTATTATTTATCTTTGAAAGTGAGTTCGAAATCAAAAGCCTTTCATGGCTCTTTTCTTTTTAACTTAGGAGTTCTTTAAAGTAATACACTAGATGCTTACAGATGTTGTATGCAGTCATTAAGTTTTACCTTTAGGTGAGAAGTAGGGCTTGGGAAACAAATGTTGCATCCTCCTTTCTCTGCATAAATGTTTGAAGTTTTGAAGAGCATGTATGCAAAATATTGATGCTCCAACAAGGCCTGTCTATGCTATGCCTTTTCCCCTTGTTAGGACAAATAGAAAATGGGTTATAACAATAAGCTTCCTGAATCTAGTACAAAGACAGAAGGAGGATATAATTAGCATTTATGGGAAGTACAATGTAAGTTCCAAATTAGTCTTAAATGAGGAATTCACCCAGCCCCTGATCTGTAGTCAATTCTGGAAAGTATCATGCATCTCTGCTGAGGCCAAGCAAGCCTCATTGATGTTTTTGGCTGACTGCTTCTCTTCTAACATTAAATTTACCAGAGTACTCCAGATTGGATATGGGCAATTATGAGGGAGGGTGTATGTTATTGCAAATTTTAATCATTTCTTGAGCCATTTTGCTTGCAGTGTAATCCCACAAGATCAACATATTCTGCATAAGAAACCCAAATGGCTTTTGGCTGAGAGCAGCTCTTCAGTTACTTTATAACCTATTCCTGCTTAACTTCTAGATGTTCCCATTTGTGGCTGCTGCTGCTGCTAAGTCACTTCAGTGGTGTCCAACTCCGTGTGACCCCTTAGACAGCAGCCCACTAAGCTCCCCTGTCCCTGGGATTCTCCAGGCAAGAACACTGGAGTGGGTTGCTATTTCCTTCTCCAGTGCATGAAAGTGAAAAGTGAAAGGGAAGTCGCTCAGTCGTGCCCGACTCGTAGCGACCCCATGGACTGTGGCCTACCAGGCTCCTCTGTCCATGGGATTTTCCAGGCAAGAGAACTGGAGTGGGGTGCCATTGCCTTCTCCGCATTTGTGGCTAGGACCTGCCAAATCAGGGCCTCAAGGGCTTGTTGGCTCCCCACAGTCATGGCTACCTTATTCAACTGGATAGTAATACCAGTGGTTAGAACAGTAATCAGATTTCTTCTCAACAATATTGCTGCTATCTAAGTATGGCAGACCCTACCTCTATCCAACACTTTCACTATGGGTAAAGTAATGTGCCAGAACTGTTTCAAGAATTTTTCTTATCTCCTGTACTTTTGGGGCTATTTCAACAGAGATGGCAGAACAATAACAACATGGTGACCTTGGGAACTTTTCTTCTTTGGGGCTTCGGGGAAATTCACCCACGTTGTTGTGTAAGCCAAACTCACATTCATAATTTAACATCATTTTGCCCAGCCATTTGAAATGCCATGATGCTCCTTTAGGTGAAAACATCTAAGTAGCTTCATTTTCACCAGCAATCTTTTTACTTGTGAAGCAAAAAATAAAAATAATTTACTTTGATTGTATAATCAAGAAGCTCCTTCTTTCAAGCCTTTTATCTTCTCTTATATATAATGATTTTTCCTTTTTAAATGAGAATCAAAGACTCTCAGGCTTGGAAGGAATTATTAAAACATAATTTAATACAAACATCTACTGTTTCATGAAACCTTTCAACAGTGTCTTCCAGGAGGTTTTACAGCTGTTCTCCAGGGCAAAAGAGATGAAGGAAAAATAAAAAGGGCAATCCATTGTAAGTACATTAATTATATAAACTTATAATTAAAATAAACCAGAGGATCTAGATGTGGTCTTCCCTACTCACAAGCACTCAGTCTTTTATCCATCTTGTTTAATTACACTAGGAAGAATTTGTGAAGAAGAGACTCAATTTTATTTGAACTCTTGATAATATGGCCAAACAGGGAGTAAAGCAACACTTGTGAAAGAATTAATTACAAGAATTTAGATCACATGGTCCCAACCTTTTCATTTCAATGTTCTGAAAAGCTAAAAATATTTTTAAAGGTCTGCTTGAACAGAATTATAGTAAGTTTTAATCACAGTTATATAAGTTAAATGAGCTAGTATAAACTATGGGTTCAGAGGTTAGGTTCTGCAATAAAAAATGTATAGTTTGAACCCTAACTTCTCATTAATTAGCTATATGACCTTGAGAAGTCACTTAACATTTTAAAGCTTTGACTTACTCAGCTGTGAAAAGGAGATAATATTACCTTCTTTACCAGGCTATTAAGAGGATTAAATAAGCTAATTCACATGAAGCACGTTTTCAGTATATGACATATATTTTACGTATCTAATAAATGTTAGCTTCATCATTATCCACTCATTTAATAAAAACATAGAGCCTTTTTATTGGAGCATAGTTGCTTTAAACTGCTGTGTCAGTTCCTACCGTACAGCAAAGTGAATCAGCCATACATAAACATACATCCCCTTTTTTGACTTCTTTCCCATTTAGGTCACCAGAGAGCGTGAATAGAGTTCTCTGTGCTGTATAGATAGGACGTTCTCATTAATTATCTGTTTTATACATAGTATTTATATATATATGTCAATCTCAACCTCCCAATTCATTCTACCTCCATTCCCCAGCATTCCTCCTTGGTATCCATGTGTTCTCTACATATGTGTCTCTATTTCTGCTTTACAAACAAGATAATCATACCATTTTTTAAAACTCTCCATGTATGTGTTAATGTATAATATTTGTTTTTCTCTTTCTGACTTTACTCTGTATGGCAATCTCCAGGTCCATTCAAAACTCTGCCTATTTAAATTTAAAAACTTTTGCACAGCAAAAGGAAACCATAAACAAAACGAAAAGACGACCCTCAGAATGGGAGAAAATATTTGCAAATGAAACAGCTGACAAAGGATTAATCTCCAAAATATACAAACAGCTCATATAGTTCAGTATCAAAAAATCAACCCAATCAAAAATGGACTGGAGACCTAAACAGATATTTCTCCAAAGAAGACATGCAGATGGCTAACAAGCACATGAAAATATGCTCAAAATCACTAATTATTAGAGAAATGCAAATCAAAACTACAATGAGATATCTCATCACACCAGTCAGAATAGCCATCATCAAAAAAATCTACAAACAATAAATTCTGGATAAGATGTGGAGAAAAGGGAATCCTCTTGGATTGTTGGTAAGAATATGGAGAATAGCACAGAAATTCCTTAAAAAAATAAAACTAGAGCTACCAAATGATTCAGCAATCCTACTCCTGGGATGTACCCAGAGAAAACCATAATTCAAACAAGTACATGCACCCATGTTCACTGCAGCACTATTTACAATAATCAGGATATGGAAGCAACCTACTACTGCTGCTGCTAAGTCACTTCAGTCGTGTCCGACTCTTTGCGACCCCATAGATGGCAGCCTACCAGGCTCCCCTGTCTCTGGGATTCTCCAGGCAAGAACACTGGAGTGGGTTGCCATTTCCTTCTCTAATGCATGAAAGTGAAAAGTGAAAGTGAAGTCATTCAGTCGTGTCCGACCCTCAGCGACCCCATGGACCACAGCCTACCAGGCTCCTCCGTCCATGGGATTTTCCAGGCAAGAGTACTGGAGTGGGGTGCCAGAATTTCCATAAATAGAGGAGCAGATAAAGAAGCAGCTGTGGTACATATATACAGTGGAATATTACTCAGCCATAAAAAGGGATGAAAACCATAGATGTTAGATGAATCACTACTTTAAAAAAATTGTTTCATAATCAAATCTTCACACATTTCCATGAGTGTTATTTTAGACCAAGGATTAATAATTGGGGGAGCGGATTTTCATGCTATAAGTAGCTTATAAGGAAGTTTTATATTGCTAGAATGATTTTAACAAATCAATATGGGTTATATCATGTGCTAACTGAATAATACAATTATTCTAATTAACTGATCATGCCCTCCATGGATTTTAGAAAGGAGTGTCAGCATTTAACTGACAAGTTAGAGTCGTGATTCATTTGACAAAATATAACGTTATTATTTATTATAAACTTGGTTACTTCTGTGTATGGCTGAATACACAGAAAATACACTAAAGATATTACTCAACATTATATATCTCATGGGATTTTAAATTAATCCTCTTGAATATGTCCAGACAAGATTTAAAAAAAAAAAAATAAGAAACTGCTAATGTTAAATAATACCCTAACTAGTCTCTAGTTTAATGTTACTTTTTATAAAACATTATTATCTTCTAGTCCCCAATTATCCAATTATAAGCAATAGTCAGCTTTCCCTTCAGAGCAAAAATCAAAATAAGACAGAACTTTCATCTGCTGATTCCACAAAGAATTTAAATTCTGCCAGTCTACAATATCCATTGGAGGTAATTAGAAAATCAAAGAATAAAAGTATTTTTCACTTCTCCCCAGAAATCAGTCATTGCAAGGTGAAATACATCACCATCTGAAGAGCATTCCTTTTATACTGACCCTGAGATTTGAAAACTCCACTAGGTAATTCATTACAGTGATTACAAACGCAACCATTAGAAAACTATTTATTGATCCAGAAATTAGGGAGGTCAAAAGAATTACTTTCATAAAAATGAAAGAATATTAACTAGGAAATGTTTATTGAGTCATAAATAAATTCTCCTTTTTTTCAGGATTTATTCAGATTACTATCCATCAGAAGAATGAGGGATTAGGGTCACCTCCCCAGCATTTAACATGCATCCTCCGGCAGGGGTCGGAGGCGGTTCACATTACTGTGAGTATCTTATCAAGGAATAAACAGTATTTAATTATTAGGTAACACGACAGTTGTTGGCAACCTACAGATGTTATTCTGAGTGAAACAAAAATGTGCTATGAAAAAATGAATAGGGAGAAAATGAGGAAAAAATGTACCATGTAAAACTGTACCCTCTCAATCCTACAACCACTTAAAGAGGTCACTGCACGTGCTCCATGCTCTATGAATTCAGCGATCTTTAACTTTCACAGACTGACTGTCCACTTACCCTAGTTGTTTTCACTTTATTCCCAGAGGAACAGCTCCATCCTTTCCGATCTGGAAGAACTTTACATTCCTCTCCCTCAAGACATGGTTGCATATGGCACCACCATTTCTGTTCCACTATGGAAGCTATAGATTGAAAAAAAAAGCAATTCAAGATTTTCTATTTGGGCTTGTTAATTGTCTGGGTGTGCATGCTTTTTTTTGTTGTTTTGGTCCAAAGGTAGTAAATTTTTATAGATTTTCTGACTAAAAATATTTTTAATTCTAAAAAATTTTACTGTGATAAGAATACTTAAAACTTTAAGAGGGTAAATATTATTATATATGTTCAGTGTATAATACAGAATTGTTAATGATAGGCACATTTTTGAAGGGTTTTTCATACAAACACATAGGTTTCATTGAAATTAGCATATTAGAAACAAATTATGTGGATGTAGTATTATGTTTATGTATAGACATAAACATATAAGAAATTGAGTCTATGACCAGTTTAGAATCAATATTTTAGAATCAATGTCATATCTCCCCCAAGTAGACTAAAATCAGGAAGGCATTCAAATTGATGTCTTTTTTTTTTTTTTTAAACTATGGGCAGTAACGATCATTGCAAAGAATGCATCATGAAAATATATGAGCACTTAACAAAATATTATTTATGATCACATCAATTATACAGATCCACATAAATATTTATATCCTATTCGGTGAATCCTCCAAGAAAGAAATTAACATTTTGATGAATCTCTATAAAAATATTTCATGTGACTTCTATCCACAACTAAACATTCATTCATATGTATGATATTTATTTTTTCATTCTTAAGAACCATCCATGGGTTTAAGGACCCAAACTATTTAATCATCTATTTTTATATTGCCTTTGCCAATTAATTTACACACACAAACATACACACTGGCCCTCCACTAGCAAATCAGTATTTCATGGTATCAAAGTAAGAAGTACATGGACTTCTTGGAACCTGATTATAGTGCCTTTTGCTATAAGACTGTGCAAGTCCTTAGACCTTCTTTCAGTGGATTTTAAATTTCAGAATGCTGTTCAAATGATCTCATGCCAACCATATGATTGATGGTGTGGCCCCCCAGATGAACCCCAGAACTGAGAATCACTGTGAGATTCCAGTTCTATGCAGTCCCCAGTTACACTATCACAAGAGCAATGGAAAGCCTCACCATCCACACAAGATGGAGCAGCTCGCGTGGTGCCCGCCACCTGCCCAGGGAAGCAGGAGCACTTGACTGTTTGTGACCGTTCTTCTATCTTGTTCTTATTACAGCATCTGTGGAGTGCCACCACTTCGCAAGTGCCTGTTTTAACATGGTGAGCTGCACACAAAAAAAACAAAAGATGAGACAACACTGAGAAAGCTTTGGATACTTCCCTCCCTTTTTAATTAGAAGTGCATTAAATATAGCTCTATAAAGGGTCCACCATGCATGAAACTAGAAATACAATGATGCTGACTCCATAAGGCAGATTTGATTTCTTTGCTAAATGTAGTAGGACCATTTCTATCAGTAAATGCCTGGTGAAGCAGGAACAGTTAGTGGCTAGATTAGAATGAGCTGTTAGAACAAACAGTCTGAAATATAGAGGCAATATGTGGTGCCATCAAAAATATATTTATTTGCATGTGGCTTTTTTTTTTTTAACACCTTTTTGTTCAATATGTTGATCAAAGTAGGGTCACTCCATAGACAAAGTGCCCTCTACTGGGGCTGAGACAAGCCTTATTCTCAAAGTGGGTGGGCTGATAAAGGTGATAGTCTTTAGGTTATTCTCTCTCGGGTTGAGGCTAAGAGTCAGGAAGGGAATTTCTTTTCAGAACTTAGGAAGTCTGAGGGTGGGAACCCACCTCCTCAGCATTCTTCTGCTCAGTTTTCTTGGAAATGAACTAACTGGGTGATTTTTTAAAATTGCTGCCATTTTCCTGAAAGTCCCATCCAGTCTCAGGACCCACAGATCATTCCTGCGGATTTTGCCTGAGGGAACAACTGCCACCAAATGGCAACAACCACAGCCAGAATGTGGACAGACTTATATCTGCCCTGGCAAAACCCAGTCCAACACGCTGTGAGGCTCCACTGGCCGTTTTCTCAGCCTCACAGTAAGGCTACCCAGCTGCTGAGGTGATTGACATTTTTGGACCCCACTCATCACATTAGGATAGGGTTCAAGCTTGCCTTCATTGTTTCTTTTTCCCCAGCATATCTTCTTCAAAGTAGTAACCCTACTGTGAAACGATAAACCAAAAGTTCCATCTGCTAAAAATAAAAAACAGCTTAAAATCAAATGTTTGTTGAAATGTTATGTTTTCAGAAATTTTAAAGCATGTGATTGCTATAAAAACAGAGATTTAAATAGAAAAGTAGGACATCTGAAGTTATTTAATGTTATAAACATATTAAGACCCATTTTGTAAATAAGGTTAGGACATCATGCATTTATATTAATTTTCCCCTTAGAGATGGGGAACCACTGAGCAGGGACTCAGGCTAGACTGTTTAGATTTTTCTCGTGAGAACAGATCACATTCACTGTCCACCTCCTTCCCTATGTGAGACCAAAAGACTCAGGTATAGCTTTGACACATAATCCTCAAAAGAATTGCAAGAAGCAAGTACCATTTCCAATGTCATGAAGGTTTTTCTGCCATGGTAGATACAAACAGGGATTTCTCTGTGTGTGCTTCAAGCAGAAGGCTATCTCTACAAAAGGTAAAAACTTGAAAGCCAAATTTCTGTTCCTTGTGCTCTAGACAACAATATTTTCTTAGCTAATAATGATTCACTTTCTCTCAATTTATTGAATGCTTTATGTAATATTCAGGTCAAAGTACTGCTTTCTACACTGAACCTCACTTATTCCCTTTTCTTACTGGAGTATAATTGCTTTACAATGTTGTTAATTTCTGCTGTACAGCAACGCAGATCAGCTATATGTATATGTATATCTCCTTCCTCATAGACCTCCCTCCTAACCCACTGTCCCACCCTCTAGGTCACCACAGAGCACTGAGCTGAGCTCCCTGTACTATACAGCAGGTTCCCACTAGCTATCTATTTTACACATGGTAGTGTCAGTCAGTTCAGTCGCTCAGTTGTGTCTGACTCTTTGCCACCCCATGAACTGCAGCACGCCCAGCCTCCCTGTCCATCACCAACTCCCAGAGTCTACCCAAACTCATGTCCATTGAGTCAGTGATGCCATCCAACCATCTCATCCTCTGTCATCCCCTCTCCTCCTGCCCTCAATCTTTCCCAGCATCAGGGTCTTTTCAAATGAGTCAGCTCTTCGCATCAGGTGGCCAAAGTATTGGAGTTTCAGCTTCAACATCAGTCCTTCCAATGATCAGTCCTTCCAATGATCAGTCCTTCCATGGTAGTGTAAGTCAGTCCTAATCTCCCAGTTCATCCCACCTTTTCCTTCCCCTCCTGTGTACACACGTCTGTTCTCTATATCTGTATCTCTATTCCTGCTATGCAAATAGGTTCATCTGTACCATTTTTATAGATTCCACATATATATGTTAATAAACGATATTTATTTTTCTTTCTGACTTACTTCACTCTGTATGACAGACTCTAATTGAGTTACTACCACATATCAGGGATAGTTCTAAGTAATGGGGATGCAACAATGCATAAGATGAATAGAGACCTGCCCTCGAAGAGCTCATACGCCTGTGGAGAAAGTGAATAATCCTTAGGGACTAATAATTAAGTAAGAAAACAGTAGATTTTCTAGCTTCTTAAAAGAGATGCAATAGGGTAATGTGATAGAGAGTAACCAAACAGGGAGAGAAGGCAGAATTGTATAAGAGTCTCAGGGAGGACCTCTCTGAGGAAGTAATCTGAGTGATGACCTGAGTGATGAGAAAGGAAGCCTCCATGATGAAGAGCTAAGAAAGGAATAAGTTTCCAAAGGGATGGAGCAGCAGATGACATGGTTCTGAAATGGGGAAATGGCAGCAAGATGACCAGTGTGGCTGCACCATGGTGGAACAACTGAGAGGCTGAGGACAATGTGTCAGAAACAGAGGGAAATGGCTTAGGGGCAGGTGTGCCACAGTAAAGAGATTGAATTTTTTTCTCGTTACAAGACAAAACCTTTGAGTGGAAATGTTATCTCACTAGGACTTCTCCCGTAACTCAGATAGTAAAGAATCTGCTTGCAATACATGAGACCTGAGTTCGATCCCTGGGTTAGGAAGATCCCCTGGAGAAGGGAATGGCAACCCACTCCAGTAATTTTGTCTGGAAAATTCCATGGACAGAAGAGCCTGGCAAGGCTACAGTCCACAGGGTCACAAAGAGTCAGGCACATCATCTCATTAATGCTTTAGGAGTTTACTCAGGCCACTCTTTAGAGAAAAGACTGAAGAAAGCAAGAGTGGAAGCAGGGATACCAATCATGAAGGGGCTACAGGAGTTCAGGAGATGAAGGATGGGACACAGACTAGACTAAGAGTTGGAATGAAGTGCCAGATGAGGAGGTATTTCAGGGTAGAGTTGGTTTGAATGGACTGAATGTGAGCTGTGAGGGAAAGAGGAGTTAAAGATTATTTTTAAGCTTGTCCTAAGGAATTAAAAGTTGGTGGTTCTGGAAGATAGAAGAGGCCTGGGAAAGAGGTGTTTGTTAACAGTTGGGTTGGGTCAGAATTGCTTGCTTCTGTTTTGTCTTTGTTAAGTCTGAGAGTCTTATAAGACACTGGAGGAGAGGTGTAAATCAGGCAGCATCATTTACACAGTGGGGTTCAGGAAAGAGATCTGGACTGCAGATAAACACTTAAGTGAGTTAGGTTAATAGGTGATATTTAAAGTCATACACTGACTAATTACCATGAAAAGACTACTGATAGAGAAGCAGATAAATAATAGTCTAGAACCTAATTCTAGAATTGGGGAGCAGAACATGAAGTAAGAGGAAAAGAACATGAGACAAGGCATGGAAAACTAAAGAATAAACTGTTTCAAGAAACATAGATTGGTCAGTTATTCAAATGCTGCTGAAAGCTTTAATAAATAAAGCAAAATAATTGTCTACTAAAGCAGTATTATGGTGCAAACAGAGGTTCAAACAGAGCCTCCAAAACCAGAGTGCACGTGTGCAAAGTCGCTTCAGTTGTGTCCAACTCTTTGAGACCCTATGGACTACAGCCCACCAGGCTCCTTTGACCATGGGATTCTCTAGGCAAGAAGTAGTTGGGTTCACATCTGCTGCTGCTGCTGCTAAGTCGCTTCAGTGTGTCCGACTCTGTGCGACCCCATAGACGGTAGTCAACCAAGCTCCCCTGTCCCTGGGATTCTCCAGGCAAGAACACTGGAGTGGTTTGCCATTTCCTTCTCCAGGGTTCACATCTAAGCTCTTCTAAATAGTAGTGTGACCTTGCCCAAGTCAGCAACTATCTCTGATTAGCATTTTTCATATCTAAAGGATGAATATTAATAGCACTATCTTCATATGACTGGTTAGAGGACTAAATGAGTTAATATGTACAAAGTATTTAGAGCATTCCCAGCCTCATAGCAGGCACTCTGTGTTAGCTATTATTAGCACTTGATCCAGATGAAAATCATTTTAATGGCATGATGGAGATAAAAGCATGATTAAAGTAAGTTTATTAAAGAATGAGATGCAAAACTGTAGACAATTATAAAAATTTCTTTCAAGGAGTTTTTCTGTAAAGGGAAAAAGAAAATGAAGCAGTAGTTGGAATGAGTCTAAGGGTCAGGGAAATTTTTTTTAATGGATGCCATAAAAGCATGCTCGCTTGCTGGAATAATCTAGTAGAAAAAGAAAATGACAATATAGAAGAGAAAGAGGGTAATTTAAAAAGACTGTTCTTGAAAGGGGAAAAAAAAGAATTAAGATGCAGGGCATGTGGTGGGGTTGGCATTAGATTCATGTGGGGACATTTAATCCATTTTAACAAGAGTGAAGGTGGGATGCGTGAATTTAGTCAGGTAGGTGTGAGCCGTTTAGATGGTTAGAAGATAATGCAGTTTCATATCTGATGTCATCTCATTTGCTATGAAATATGAGAGATGTTTGAGAAAAAAAAAAGAACATGAAATATGTATTTCAAAGAGGAAGAATAAATGTACTGGGAAGGAGTGGTGGGAATGCCTGGCAGGGAGCTGGCTGATGCACACGGTAAACTGTAGAAGACATAGTGGAATGAACGGAGGGGTGGGATTATAGCACAAAACGGAAATAAACATCTGTGTGATGACAGACTACCTGGGATGCTTGGACCTCCAATAGGGATGATGGGATGTGTCCTGCAGGTCTTTGAATGGAAGCCAGAGACAAGAGATTATTAGGGTTTCTTAAGATAGTGATGCTATTAGGCAGAGCACTGATCTGAGACAGCTTCAGGGAGAGCCAGATGTTGGCTCAGTTCTCTCTCACAGAACCACAGAAGACAGGCGCACACAGTGAGGTTCCATGGGTCCCTACCCTGAGACAAGAAACACCATTTCAGCATTACCCACCAGGGCCATTCTATCATCTTTGTCATATGGAGATTTTATCATAAGTTGGAAAAGAAAGTTGGTGAAAAATCTGCATCTGGTTTCCCCTTCCCAATGTCAAAATTCTTTTCTACTTTGCCTGACAAGAAAAACTGTACTTCTCCACCCCGTTAATTATATTTAGATGTGGTGATGGAACTTGCTTTGGCCAATGAAATGAAAACTAGACTTATGAGCAAAAGCAAAGGATATCAGTCTGTGAGGACATATTAATAGTATTCATTCACCAGATTTTTCCCCACCAGCCAGAGCAACAAATTATACAGAAATTACTTAGTGACTGAGCACAAGAAAGGGATAATTAAATTTAAAAAAAATAGAATAGATGGTAGGTAGGTTGATGATAAACACTATACCAAATTCAGTTCCCAAGTTAAAAAACATGAAACAGGGCCCCCACCAACCACATGGACATAAGAGTAAGACATAAACCATAAAGTGTTACAAGACTCTAAAATTTGATTGCTTGTTAATATCACAAAACAGCCTACCCTGACAATACCGTAGTACTTTCTACTGCTTCCTAGGTTGTTCAACAGGAGATAGATAGAAATATATATATATATATACACACACACACATACACACACACACACACACACAAATGCATTGGTGAGTGGACAAGTCAGTGAAGAATGATAATCTCAAAACCAGATCATTCTAGGGCATTGAGTCAATGAATAAATATATATAAGAAAATGCTGTTTAGACATTTATATAATTAAATGAATTGTAATAAATTATTTCCAATTGGATAACGCTGGGAAGGATTGGGGGCAGGAGGAGAAGGGGACGACAGAGGATGAGATGGTTAGATGGCATCACTGACTTGATGGACGTGAGTCTGAGTGAACTCCGGGAGTTGGTGATGGACAGGGAGGCCTGGTGTGCTGCGATTCATGGGGTTGCAGAGAGTTGGACATAACTGAGTGACTGAACTGAACTGAACTGAATGCTGGCTAAATTCTGTATGTCAGAGCTCTGGTGAAGAAAGTGTGCTTCTTTCTTCTTTGAGGAGAAAAAAGGTGAAATGGTGCCCATATGGTATAAGGAGAAAGATAAGGTTGGAGCTGCGCTGAGAAGAAGAGAGGCATGTTTCCCTTCAGAGAAGATGGGACTAAATGTTAAGGGATTCATAATAAAGGTGACCTGGAAGACCGAGCCTCACAGACCCACAGCTTTTCTGCCTATGAATAAAGTGCACAGACACACAGATTGTTTCCTTGTGAGAAGTGGGATTTTGTAAAAAACAAGCAAACAAACAAACTCTATCAACCTTTGTTCTTTTTATTAAAAATTAAAGTTGTAAAGTTTCTTCAGGGGAATTAGAAAGGGATCAGAGAAGGAAATGGCAACCCACTCCAGTATTCTTGCCTGGGAAGCAGACAGAGGAGCCTGGTGACTGGAGATCTTCGGGTCACAAAGAATCAGACATGACTTAGTGACTGAGAACAAGAAAGGATAATTACATTTTTAAAAATGGAATAGATGGTAGGAATATATGCAGGTAGATGTGGAGGGTTGGGTGGAAGGATGGATAATCCTACACTCAAAGAGTTTGAAGACATGGGTAGGGAGAATACTGGCTGTTCAATATTTTTATATATGCCAGTTAATGTGGTAAACAAAATGAGATACTTCAAAACAGACAAGTGAATCTTCTAGCAAAATTTAATTCACCTAAGCATGGCACCTGTCTCCTGAGAAACCTGTATGCAGGTCAGGAAGCAACAGTTAGAACCCTTTATGGAACAGTTGATTGGTTCAGGATTGAGAAAGGAGTATGGCAGGGCTATCTGTTGTCACCCTGTTTTATTTAACCTATAGGCTGAGGACATCACGAGAAATGCCAGGCTGGATGAGTTACTAGCTGGAATCAAGACAGGTGAAATAAACATCAACAACCTCAGATATACAGATGAAAAGTGAAAATGAAGTAGCTCAGTCATGTCCGACTCTTTGCAACCCCCGTGGACTGTAGCCTACCAGGCTCCTCCATCCATGTGATTCTCCAGGCAAGGATACTGGAGTGGGTTGCCACTTCCTTCTCCAGGGATCTTCCCGACCCAGGGATCGAACCCGGGTCACCTGCATTGCAGGCAGACGCTTTACCGTCTGAGCCACCAGAGAAGCAATACACAGATGATACCACTCTAGTGGCAGAAAGCAGAGAACTAAAGAACCTCTTAATGAGAGTGAAGGAGGAGAGTGAAAGAGCCAGTTTAAAACTACATATTAAAAAAACTAAGATCATAGCACTCTGCCCCAATACTTCATGGCAGATAGAAGGGAAAAACCTGGAAGTAATGACAGATTTTCTCTTCTTGGGCTCTAAAATCACTGTAGATGGTGACTGCAGCCATGAAATCAGAAGACAATTGTTTCTTGGCAGGAAAGCTATGACAAACTTAGACAATGTGTTGAAAAGCAGAGACATTATTCTGCCAACAAAAGTCCATACAATCAAGCCTATGGTTTTCCCAGTGGTCACATATGGTTGTGAGAGCTGGACTGTAAAAAAGGCAGAGCACCAAAGTATTGATGCCTTTGAACTGTGGTGCTGCAGAAGACTCCTGAGAGTCCCTTGGACTGTGAGGAGGTCAAACAAGTAGATCTTAAGAGAAATCAACCTTGAATACTCATTGGAAGGACTGATGCTGAAGCTCCAGTATTTTGGTCACCTGATGCAAACAGCTGGCTCATTGGAAAAGTCCCTGATGCTGGGAAAGACTGAGGGCAGAAGAAACAGAGGGCATCAGAGGATGAGATGGCTAGATGGCATCACCAATGCAATGGACATGAACTTGGGCAAACGTCAGGAGATGGTGAGGGACAGGAGGCCAGGTATGCTGCAGTCCATGGGGTCGCAAAGAGGAGGACACAACTGTGCAATTGAACAACAGCAAAACATTGCATAGGTGTTCCCATATATAATTCTTATTTTTCTGCTATATAACTTAACTCTTACATCAAATTCTTATAGACAAAGGCTAATTTTTCATGTAAACTGCTCAGTATGTGGTACATGTTTAATAATTAGTAAACAAGTAATAAGAAGGTAAAACTAATTTCTGTGGTTTTCCTTTAAAAGCTTAATGACTGTAAAAAATTAAAGCAGTTACTAGACTTCTCTACCCAGAGTCAGGCAGAGCTCATGATAAACTAATCTAGTCAAATATTAGGCCTTTCCAAATTAACAAAATAGACTTCACAGACAATCAGCATCATACTAAAATGATGCAAGACACCCTGGAGAAGATTTAAATGAAAAAAGAACAACCAATTTCCTTGATGTCATAATCCCCAAGTCACAAAAGATAAAACAACAAGAACAACAATAACAACAACAACAAAAAAACCCTCACGTCTTTCTGCTACTTTCTCCTCCCTGGACATAATGCAGAGCACAAAATGTTGCCTCTTACACCTTGGTGAAATGACACTAGACACACATAGGCTTAATTCCTATGAAAACAGGAATACCAAGTCTTGCCCAACTCTAATTGTTGCCTGCCAAGGTTATTCTTGCCACCTCTTATTAATCTCTTCTGCTTCTGTTAGGTCCTTATCATTTCTGTCCTTTATCATGCTTACCCTTGCATGAGATATTCCCTTGATACCGCAAGTTTTTTTGAAGATATCTCTCTTCTTTCCCATTCTATTGTTTTCCTCTAATTCTTTGCATTGTACACTTAAGAAGGCAGTTCAAAGCCTCCAAAACCAGAGATCATCTGAATTAAATTTGCCCATTCTCATTGCTTTGAGTTCACTGATTCCTAAGATGTCAGTGTTCACTCTTGCCAATCTCCTTCTTGACCACATCCAATTTACCTTGATTCATGGACCTAACATTCAAGGTTCCATTGCGATACTGTTCTTTACAGGATCGGACTTTGTTTTCACCACCAGACACATCCACAACTGAAAGTCATTTCCACTTTGGCCCAGCCTCTTCATTCTTTCTGGAGCTATTTCTCCAGTCTTCCCCAGCAGCATATTGAACACCTTTCAAACTGGGTGGGAGTTGGGGGGTGGGGCTCATCTTCCAGTGTCATATCGTTTTGTCTTTTCCTACTATTCATGGGGCAAGAATACTGGAGTGATTTGCCATTCCCTCCTCCAGTGAATCACGTTGTCAGATCATATATCATCAAGGGAATATCATATGCAAGGAGGAACACAATAAGGGACAGAAATGATAAGGACCTAAGAAGAAACAGACAAGCTTAGGAAGAGGTGAAAAGAAAACACAGAAGACCTATTCAAAAAAAAGGTCATAATTACCTGGATAACCACGATGGTGTGATCACTCACCTAGTCAGACATCCTGGAGTGTGAAGTCAAGTGGGCCTTAGGAAGCATTACTATTGAATAAAGCTAATGGAGGTGATGGAATTCCAGATTAGCTATTTCAAATCCTAAAAGATGATGCTGTTAAAGTACTGTAGTCAATATGCCAGCAAATTTGGAAAACTCAGCAGTGGCCACAGGACTGGAAAAGGTCAGTTTTCATTTCAATCCCAAAGAAGGGCAATGCCAAAGAATGTTCAATCTAGTGCACAATTGTGCTCATTTCACATGCTAGCAAGGTAATGCTCAAAATGCTTCTAGCTAGGCTTGAGCAATACCTGAATGGAAAAATTCCAGGTGTACAAGCAGGATTTAGAAAAGGCAGAGGAACCAGAGATCAAATTGCCAACATGCATTGGATCATAGAGAAAGCAAGGGAATTCCAGAAAAAAACATCTACGTCTGCTTCAATGACTACACCAAAGCCTTCAACTGTGTGGATCATAACAAACTGTGAAAAATTCCTAAAGAGATTAGAAATAACAGACCACCTTACCTATCTCCTGAGAAACCTGTATTGAGGTCAAGAAGCAACAGTTAGGACATGGAACAACAGACTAGTTCAAAGGGGGAAAGGACTACAACAAGGTTGTATGTTGTCACCCTACATATTTAATTTATATGCAGAATACATCATGCAAAATTCTGGGCTGGATGACTCACAAGCTGAAGTCAAGATTTCTGGGAGAAATATCAACAACCTCAGACATGCAAATAATAACACTCTAATGGCAGAGGATGAAAAGGAAGTAAAGAGCCTCTTGATGAGGGTGAAAGAGGAGAATGAAAAAACTGGCTTAAAACTGAACATTCAAAAGACTAAGATCATGGCATCTGGTTCCATCACTTCACAGCAAATAGATGGGGAAAAACTGGAAGCAGTGAAAGATTGATTTTCGTGGGCTCCAAAATCACTACAGCCATGAAATTAAAAGGCTCTTGCTCCTTGGATGAAAAGCTATGACCAATCTAGACAATGTATTAAAAAGCAGGGGCATCACTTTGCCAACAAAGGTCCGCATAGTCAAAACTACAGTTTTTCCAGTAGTCATGTATGGGTGTGAGCGTTGGACTATAAAGAAAGCTGAGCACCAAAGAACTGATGCTTTCAACTTGTGGCACTGGAGAAGACTCTTAAGAGTCCCTTGGACAGCAAGGAGATCAAACCAGTCAATGCTAAAGGAAATCAACCCTAAATATTCATTAGAAGGACTGATGCTGAAGTTGAAGCTCCAATACTTTGGCCACCTGATGCGAAGAGCCCACTCATTGGAAAAGACCCTGATGCTGCAAAAGATTGAGGACAGGAGGAGAAGGGGGCAACAGAGGATGAGATGGTTGGATGACACCACCAACTCAATGGACATGAGTTTGAGCAAACTCCGAGAGATAATGAAGGACAGGGAAGCCTAGCATACTGCAGTCCATGGAGTCAAAAACAGTTGGATACAACTTAGTGACTAAACAACAACAAGCTTACTACCCTTGTATCTCATTTCAACAATAGGATATGGCCCTACTGGTTCCCTAGAAACATGGCCTTAAGAGACAGCCTCTTAAATCATATCTCAAGATTCTTAAATGTTATTGCAAAGCCATTGTGACTGAGATGAAATCTTGTAAGACATTTTACTAAATCCTTTGTTTCTAACTACATTTCACCTTCTCCACAGGATAAAAAAATCTGAATAGCATTTGGTTTGTATGTGTGCACAAATTAAATATATATATATATGCAGATACCTATATTTACACATAAAATTATATATACATATTGTTTATATATGGACTTTATATATGTGTGTGTGTGTATGTGTGTGTGTGTGTGTTAATACAGTCACATTTTATTCATTACCTATGAACCAACTGAAAAGAAAATACAGTGAAAGTCTCTCAGTTGAGACCCCATGGACTGTAGCTGCCAGGCTCCTCTGTCCACGCAATTCTCCAGGCAAGAACACTGGAGTGGGTAGCCATTCTCCTCTCCAGGGGATCTTCCCAACCCAGGGATCAAACCCAGGTCTCCCGTATTGCAGGCAGATTCTTTACTGTCTGAACCACCAGGGAAGCCCAAGAATACTGGAGTGGGTAGTCTATCCCTTCTCCAGAGGATCTTCCTGACCCAGGAATCAAACTGGGCTACCCTGTACTGCAGGCAGACTCTTTACCAGCTGAGCTACCAGGGAAGCCCTGCTAGAAATACATAAATATGAAAAATGGATTCACAGTAGAATAATATTTATGCAAATCATTTACCTTGAGTAGTGGTTGCTTGCCTTTAGTTAATAAGAACACAAAGCTATGCATACCACATTCTAAATGTAAGAATAATCCATTCACTCTGGAAACAATTCAAGGGATAATTACCATGGCCTACATCTATAGAATATTCACTGTATATTATGCATTATTCCATTTTATTATCACAGCAACTATTAAAGAGGAAACTATAATTATCCCCAATTTACAGATGAAGGAACTGAGCCAGGAAACGGTAAGTAACTTGCCCAAAATAAAATAGCCAATAGACAAAACCAGACGTGAGAATTCAGGGCAGTTTGCTTTCAGAAGCCACGATCTTCAACTCTGTCATGTAATGCCTTTTCTATGGAGCTCTGCACACCATGCAGTAAACTATAGTTTCCGATGATGTGAAGGAAAGCACAAAGTGTATCACTGTCCCTACAAGGGATGCTTGGTAGCCTTGAAAGGACGAGGGCACTGGAACTGAAATCCTTCAGTACAACTCTGCCCTGTACTGCACTATACTTGAGTGAATGTTTAAGTCTATTTGCCTTTCACAGAACTGCTGTTCCTCTCTAAAATAGCTCCAGAGTCCTTATAAAGATTTAAATGAGATAATGTATGTGAAACTGCTTTTAAATTGTATACCATTAAAATTTTTTATTGTAACTATTAATGAAATGAATATCAAAATGATTCAACATATATACATTTTAAAAATAGAGCTGAGAAAGATCCATATTCTATAAAAGTTCTAATTTCATAATATATACTTAATTATGTTGACATGAGATGCTTGTAAAAAGAATCTGACACAAGCCACAGAAGAGAGTAAACTTAGCATCAAGTTGTGAATTTTTCCAACTTGATTTCCTCTCCATTAGATTTCAGTTCTTATTTGTATTCTGATTTGTCTCATTGATTCTGAAATTTTGTCTCCATATACTTCTTTTGAATAGTTTTATCATCTTGACTAGCTCCCCAGACAGTCTGCATTACAATTTCTAAGCAGAAATAAAGCATCACCTACATTCACCAAAAGGTATCTGAAATGCAAGCTAGTTAGTGGACTTAGGTTGCTGTAAATCACGTTGAATGGAAAAAATGTGCTGAAACAAAAACTTTTTGAGACAGCTAGTTTCTCACGTTAATTCATTAGACTGAAAAAAATGGGCACATGTTTAGACTTTCATGCTCAAGCAATCTAATTGAAAGAAATGGTCATTTAAAAAACTCAATGAAATTTCAAAAGTTCACATAATTTATGAAGTCAGGGTGATCAGGGAGGAAATAGCCAAATGCCAATGACACTTTTACAGAGCTTGTTTTCTAAAACTGTTCCAGTTTCATATGGAAAAGATAAAATCATTAGGGAAAACCAGATTGCCACTAAACGATAATAATCCTAATAACAGTACAGTCTCCATTAACAAAAGCAAACCCTCAACCAGGGGATGTCCTGCAATCTGTTTTAAGAGAAAGAAGCAGAAAAAAAGATTTATTCTTGGAAGAGTTTTAGATTTATTGCCCCTCAGCTCAATCATGAACACCTTCCACTATGTTTTAAATGAGAAGTGATGTTGAGGAAGGTAAACCTCAAGGAATATTGGTCTCTTTATAAACTGTTCAGCAACTTCTGCTGGTAAGGCCTGCTCTGAAAAAGAGGAACTGGACCCATCAAATCCATCTCTCTAAAAATCTGAACTCAGACTTACAGAATTGTCCCCTGGAAATGGACCCTTACATCCAAAGGCCATTTGGTGTCAGGAGTCACACCTTGACCTGTGGAGAGCTTTTTGCAAGATTCATGGTGTTGAGAGATAGGGACTCACAAGAAGCAGGTAAGAGCAGGAGCTAAGCGTGAGGGCAGAAGTAAGAGATAAAGAAGTAGGTAGTTCTACCATCCACCCTCGTGTCTGCCTTTCCTTAGGGCTTCCTGAACTTTTCCCTCAATTCCTGAAACATTTTATAGAATAGGTTTCAATAAGTCCCTTTTTCCTGATATAATCTGATGATGTCTCTGTTCTTTGACCCCCAAATAATATACTGACTAGGCTATTTCTCCTTTTTAAATAAAGTTAAAATTAACAAAAGCTAATTAGCAATCAGAACTATTGTATGGCACTGGGAACTGTATTCAATACCCTGTAATAAACCATAATAGAAAAGAATATGAAAAAGAACACACACACATCTGATTTACTTTGCTGTACGTCAGAAACTAACACAACAATGTAAATCAACTATACTTCAATTAAGAAAAGAAATATTTTCTACCCCCACTTCTAAGAGCAAAAGACAAATTTCTACCTTCAAAGTAGGATCTGGGAAATTCACAATTCAACCATCTCACTTTCTATATTTATCTCATATTGAAAACTGACATCTCAAAAGATGACTATCACCAATTACTATGAGGGGGACATGGTCCATTATTTTCTTTTTTTTTCTTTTTTTTAAATTTAATTTTTTTTTAATTTTATTTTATTTTTAAACTTTACATAATTGTATTAGTTCTCTAAGTCACTTCAGTCGTGTCCGACTCTGTGCAGCCCCATTGACGGAAGCCCACCAGGCTCCCCCGTCCCTGGGATTCTCCAGGCAAGAACACTGGAGTGGGTTGCCATTTCCAGACACTTAAAAATAAACTTCCTGTTTAATCCCAAATTATACCCCCAAAATGTGAAGAATCATAACACCCTCAATTCCTAAATACTATGAGAGTCAATGCTATTCTTTTATGACTGTTAGTATTCCTATAAGTGCTTGTAGGAAGAAGGGCAGTGCAGCCCAAGTGCTTTTTGAGGAAAATGATAGAGTGAGTAACAAGAGCAGTGAAAAAAACATGGGATTTTTGTCCCTGAAGAGTGAAATGTTGAGTGTTTGAGTTTCTTTCCTCATCTGCAAAATGAAGAAATCAGACTAGTTTTAGAGTTAATTTAGAGGTTCCCTCCAATTCTAAAATGCTGTGAGTTTATGAAATGACAAGTTCCATTATAATGGGTACAATATGTTAGACCTAATAGAAAGTGAAAGTCGAAGTAAAACATATTTTAATTGATCCAAACTCACAAATTAACTTCATTAAGTCACTGAACTTAATGAGAAACTGAGAAGAGAGTTTATGAAATTTATATTGTGAATGTATTTCTTATCTGTATGAAGCCATGAATCTTAACTGCACAGTATAATATTCACTATAAAGTCAACCTGTATCTTCATCCTGCTTTATGCACAAAATAGTTTGATTACTGTTGATTCCATGAGAGCAATCAAGTCAGAATATTATATATAGCATGGTGGTTTGGGTGAGGAGTCTGAAGTCAGATGGTCGAGGTTCAAGTCCCACCTTTAAAAGCAAGTATCTACCTATTCACCAAGACTCCCTTTTCTTTCCCACAGGGAACACAAGTAGACTACATTTTCCAGTCTCCCTGGCATGCAACACATGGAATAAGGGCAGGAGTGAGCTATACTTCTTCATGATCAGGTCTTCAAAAACCCTCCCCCATTATCAGCCACTCTCTGTCTTCCTCTTTCAGATAGAAGTCAGTATCAAGGGTTATCCTGAAGAGTCACCATCATCCTGCGACCCTGAATGATGTATAAAGATCTACCCTTTGATACTAACTGGATTCACATGCACAAGAAATAAACTTAGGCTTTGTTAAACCAGTAAGATTTAGAGGTATCCACCTGCAATGCAGGAGACCTAGGTTCGATCCCTGGGTTGGGAAGATCACCTGAAGGAAGGCATGGCAACTCACTCCAGTATTCTTTCCTGGAGAATCCCAGTGGACAGAGGAGCCTGGCAGGCTATAGTCCATGGAGTCACAAAGAGTCGGACATGACTGAGTGACTAAGCATAGCTGTTAGAATAGCACATATTAATTAGTATGGAATAATATTCCTAGTAATGGATGTAGGAAGGAGTTGGATGCACTCCAAACATTTGATAAGAAAAATTACACAGAGAATAAAAAGAGCCTGAATGTTTGTGTCTCCTCTCCCACTCAAAATTCATATATTGAAAACCTCATGCCCAAGGTGATGGTATTAAGAAGAAGGAACTTTGGGATCTTTGAAGGTGATTAGATTTAGTGCTTTTATGAAAGAGACTCCCCAAAAGCTAGTTTACTCTTCTGTAACATGAGGATACAACATGGAGTCTGAAACCCAGAGGAAGGCCCTCATACTACCACCTGATATCCTGATGTTAGACTTCTAACCCCTAGAACTGTGAGAAATAATTTTCTGTTTTTTATAGGCTACCTAGTCTTTGGTATTTTGTCATAGCACTCCATGTGGACTGAAACATGAAGACAAAAGATGTGATTTTTAAAAAATTACCTAACCTCTCTAAGCCTTAGCTTCTCATCTGTGTAATGAGAATTACATTATCATCTAAAGGGTTATAATGAAGATCAATTGAGTCAACATTCATAATGATGCTTATATATGAGAAAGAGTAGATCTTAGCTATAATTATTAGATGCTAGGTAGAATTATTATGGATACCTTATTTAAACCCTTGAATCTATTCATATACAATGCAGATATCTAAGAGAGAATCATTGATTTTTAGAGACTTCTAGAATAATAAAGTCCTTTGTTGTTATTTAGTTACTCAGTCATGTCTGACTCTTTGCAACCCCATGGACTGTAGCACACCAGGTTTCCCTGTCAGAAATTGATGGTGAGAAAACATGTTAATTCAAGATCAGAGATTAGTACTCAGCTCTCTTAATATTAGTCCAGTGTCACTTCCATTACCAACCCCCACATTTCTGTTCACCAAATTCCTCTCTTCTGCCTCTTTTAAACCTCCTTATTTTCTCTCTCTCCTCTACAACTTCACTTCTACTGTCTTAGCCAAGCTATCCATAGCAACTTTTCCTTAAATAATCATGAGGATCCCTATTGGCTAGATCATTCCCTTACACAAAAAAACCACACACCATCTACCTTGGTAGGTCTTTCTAAAAAAATTATAAATAGATAATAAAATTAAGGCTATGGTTTAAAAGTATTCTTGGCTCTTTATTTTTCATAGGATAAATTCAAAACTCTTGGGCATAGCATGAGCATCCTTCCATCAGACCAATTCTGATTTCTCCAGCCTCACTTTCCTGGGTACTCTTGACACAACCTACACAGAAGTTATATAAACTATTTTTATAATCTTATTATATCTTTGCTCAGCACCTTTCACTCTTTCTTGAATACTGGCCCACTTTTTACTCTAAGGAAACACCTATCCCATCTTTAAAGTTCAGAAAACTATGAAGCTGTTAATCAACCTCTCAGGTAGACTGTACTGCTCTGTCCTCTGGTTAACATTTTCTTATTTTGCCACACTTGTCGCAGTTTTCTATATTTACATTTTATATCTCTCTTTCCCTCTACTAAATTGTGAGGCCCAAACTCATGATTATTCATCTCTGAATCCCTAGCTTGAGGCACAGTTTGAGATCCATAATAGAGAAATCAATATCCTTGATGAATAAATGAATAAATAAATGCTTTACTATAAGAGTTCTCAGGAGAGGGAAAAAAACAGTAAGTTTTAATCATTTTTTTCAAGTCCAGTCTTAGATGAACTTATTAGAATTGTAAAAACATTTGACCTTGCTATATTGAAATGGATACATGAATATGTGTTTAATTTGTTCTATCGGAGAACCAAGTAGAGTTTCAAGAGGAAAGACACATTCAATGAGCCCTGGATTAGGCAGTTGGAAGCCCTAAATTCCATTTCCAGTACTATCACAGTACTGGGCTTCACTTGTGGCTCAGCTGGTAAAGAAACCACCTGCAATGCCAGAGACCTGGGTTCGATCCCTGGGTTGGGAAGATCGCCTGGAGAAGGAAAAGGCTACCCACTCCAGTATTCTGACCTGGAGAATTCCATGGGGTCACAAAGAGTTGGACATGACTGAGTGACTTTCACTTCACTTCATTTCACTTCACTATCACAACTAATTGTGAGTAAATCACCTAATCTCTCTAAATCACAATTTATCATCCACAAAATAAGAAAGTTGGCCATATAAAATAGGAAACTATTTAATATCATATATAAGGAAAATAATATGTCAGCTAAAAGCATTTCAACCAGTAGCATTTGTACATAATAGAAGAAAGTTCCAACATAATCACCAAAAGTCTGTTCATCAGAGAAGTCATGTGATGATGTACTTTGACACAAGAGACCTTAACTTTGGTCTCAAATTGGTCAGGAAAGCTCTTTGAAAAATCATTTTACTTATTTAGACTGCAGTTTCGTCAACCACACAATTAGAAGGATCTCTGTTTCTTTTCCACTCTGAAAATTTACTGTAAGCTACATACAAATCTAGATAGAGGCACTAAAGTCATTTAATTTTAAGAAATGATTACCCCTGAGAGAAGGTTGAACTTCTATTTCCTGGATCTAATTTTGCAGATTCATAATTCCACACCCTTCAGTGTACTAAGAGGTTTTCTACATTGGAGGCATTTTGTGGGGCCAGCAAGATATCTATAAACAGAAGTAATCAACATTATTCAAGAATGAACAAAATCTCTGGCTTCCAACAAAATCTTTTCTCATACATGGAAGGTTTTCTTTATTCCCAGTGATTGACATGAAAAGCAAATTTAGGTTTTCTTTCCTCACTACTTCAGCAATTTCAATATGGAACTTCTGGGTTCTGAGTGTCACTCTAGATCAAAAAGATATAAATCCTAAGTCAAATTATTAAAGCAGACTAGACAAGGCTTTTTTTAGTTTTCAGATGCCAGTAGCTCTTTGAGAAATTATATTCCGTACTACCTAGTCACTGGGTAAGAACTTTACACTGTCATAAAAACCAAATTTTATGGTTGTTGATAGCTTCTTAGATAATGTCTTCTTTAAAAATGTGTTCAGAATTCACATTTGATTGGAAATTCAAATTAGAAGAGAGAAATAGCAAAGTGTAGCAGAAGGATCATTGCTGGATGAGTTGGAAAAATCTATGCCCTCCTTTGCACTCCACTACCAACTAACCCTGCATTCACACATGGAAGATATACATAATACTGATTATATCTCAGGCACTGTGCTGTCTCCTGAGAATATAAAACCAAAGGGAAAACAACTCTCAATGAGTTCAGAAGGCAGTAGAGGAAGAGAGCCATGTGCACAAAAAGTAAAATAAAGTGATTAAAGGGCCATGACACTCATAGCCACAGATTGTACTAAGATAATCTAAATCCATGAATTCTACCCAGGAAGGGGCAGGCATGAGAAGGGAAATAGGAAATAATTTGTAAAGAAGATGTTTAATCTGAATTTTGCAAGATGCTTGAAAGCTTGCCAAGCCAAACTAGCAACACTGACCTCACTTAGCTTCCTGATCTGGAATAGATGGTCTCTGAGGTTCCTCTGGTTTTAAATTTCTATAATTTCATTGACCTTTTCAATAAAAATATAGAAAGGTTTATATTGATTTGGTTTACTTTGCCAAATATAAATATGTGTATATTGAACCACAGAACATGTACCATCCAAAACCATATATTAAAATACTTAGAATATAAACCTTTCTAAAACACTTGTCCTGCTTCTTTAAACATTTATCTCCTAAGTATCATTTTACTTTCAGTATTAATCCTGGCCATGATTGTCGGCTTCCAGCCCTCCGATGTGCTGAAGTGTAGCTTTACACAGATGCGAAAAAACACAAGACTCAGTGTGAAATGTAGCAGTGAGTGAATACTAACCGGGTGACATCCCAGGAATGTTATTTAGTGGAAAAGGTCCCTGGTGTCAGTTTGTTCTTTGCATAATTTGACTTTTTCTCCTAAAAGTGATGTGAGCATGTACAGTAAGGCCCTCCTGGGTAGTGTAAAATGGACACCATCCAGCAAAACTAATTAATGAGTCAGAGGCTCAGGCGGTCTTTTGCTAGGGGGTAGCAGAGCATCTGGTGATTTCAAGAGGAAATCAGACAGATGCCGGCTTTGCCACAGCTGAGTCTTGCTGTGTGACTTTGAGCAAAGTTCTTACAGTCAAGCTGCAGTTTCCTCATCTGCCAAACAGGAATAATAAAGCTACTTCACAATCTTGTTAGGAATATTCAATAAAAGAAAGTAGGTAAAGCTCTTAGCACTGTGTCCACCACATAGACAGTGTTCAGTGGTTATTGGCTATTATTATCAACAATATTATTACAAATACAGGGCTCCTATTATCCTTCTGAGGACAGTCGTCAGGATAAGAGCTAGGACAGATGGCAGTGGTTTTAACTGAAACAGTAGCATTGATATATATATATACACACACACTACTATGTCTAAAACAGATAGCCAGTGGGAAGCTGCTACACAGGGCAGCTTGGTGCTCCATGATGACCTAGAAGGATGGGATGGGAGTAGGTGGAAGGGAGGCTCAGGAGGGATGGGATATATGTTTACATATAGCTGACTCACTTTGTTTTACAGCAAAAACTAACACATTGTATAGCAATTATACTCCAACAAGGAATAAAAGGAAACTAATTTATGGATCTAGTCATCAGCAAGTTACTCTCTTCTCTAAGTCAGTCAGTTCAGTTGCTCAGTTATGTCTGACTCTTTGCAACCCCATGGACTGCAGCACGCCAGGCTTCCCTGTCCATCACCAACTTCTGGAGCTTGCTCAAACTCATGTCAATCATATCTGGTTGGATGGCCGGTAAGGCCATCCAACCATCTCATCTTCTATCATCTCCTTCTCCTCCTGCCTTTAATCTTTCCCAATATATAAATAATTGCACATAGCATAGCTGACACTTGAACAACATGGGTTTGAACTGTGATGGTTAATTTACACACAAATTTTTTTTCAATAGCAAACAGTATAGTACTGCACCATCCATGCTGGATTGAATTTGCACAAGTGAAATCCTGAAGGTACCGGAACCATGTATAGGCAGGGTGGACTGTAAGTTTTATGGGAACTGTTGACTGCTCCGAGTGTGGATGCCCCCTACTGCCACGTTGTTCATGGGTCAACCATAGCTGAGAACACAAATCTAGAGGCAGACTGTGTGTGTGTGTGTGTATGTGTGCATACATGTGGTCAGTCATGTTCGACTCTTTGCAGCCCTTTGGACTGTAGCCTGCCACTGTCCATGAGATTTCCCAGGCAAGAATACTGGAGTGGGTTGCCATTTCCTCCTTCAGAGGATCTTTCTGACCCAGGGATTGAACCTGAGGCTTCTGTGTCTCCTGCATTGTAGACAGATTCTTTACTGCTGACTCCAGAGCCAGACTGTGTGTTAGTCACTCAGTCATGTCTGACTCTTTGCGACCCCATGGACTATAGACTACCAGACTCCTCTGTCCATGGGATTCTCCATGAATGAATACTGAAGTGGGTTGCCATTGCCTTACTCAGATTCAAATTCCAGTTCTGCTCTTTGCTTGCTGCATAACCTTTGACAGGTTACTGAATGTCTCCATGTTTCTGTTTCCTCATTTGTAAAATGAAGAAAAATCATAGTATCTGCCTCACAGCACATTTTTAGGGACTTAATAGCTAATAAATAGAGAGCATTTGCAACAACAGTATCTGGCCACAGTACATATTCTGTAAATGTTTGCTATTGACATAAATGATGATTTGCTTAACACCTTTGGTGAAGCAGGAGGTAGTGTCATTGATGAAGGATGAGTGGGGAGTGAGGGGGAAGATGTGGTTGGTGGTAGGTAACTTCTTAACTACGCAAAATGATATTCTCAAGAAGCCTTCCTGAGGAATAGGATAGCTGAGAGGTCATTCTCTAGGGTCAGAAACACCCGGATTAGAAAGCTAACCTCACTGAAGTTACTTCACTTCAAATTCTCAAGGGGCTCAGTCATAAAGTGGGATACAAACTATCCACCTCATGAAAATGTTGTGAGGATGAAATGGAATACTGGATGTGAAGTAGTTACCTCTATGCCTTGGGAAATTCTTTTTGAAGGCTTGACCTAAGGACTATGTCAATTCAAAGCCCTCAACTTAACCACTGCTGGGCATTGTCTCTCTAGGCTAAGGCCCAAGAAAGCCACTCAGAAAAACTGTCAAACTGTTCTGCCACAAAACCCCACTCTTGAACCTTATTCATCACTATATCATCTCTTCTTCCTTCAACCCCAAGCTGAACTTGCTTCTTACCTTGGGTTCTTAATGAGAGTCCTCATGACACCTTGTGAACATTTGCCAACAGGCACTTGCCATCATCCTTGGCCTTTTGGTCCAATTCTGTTCCCACCTACTCACCCTAGCTCTTATCTCTCATCCTATTACCCTTCTCATGCATAACTTCAATTATTCACTCATTTATTATTGACTAATGACTTGTGGTATGCTAAACGTAGGGAGGCCAAACTCTGCCTTGGTGGAGAAGACAAATTTTGATCAAACTATGATAGAGCTGGAAGGCAGTACAGGGGAATGATTTGGGATACAGGCTATGGAAACTGATTGGGCTTCTGAGGTGACACTAGGGTTAAAGAACCCACTTGCCAATGCAGGAGACATAAGAGACATGGGTTCAATCCTTGGATTGGAAAGATTCCCTGGAAGAGAGCATGGCAACCCACTCCAGTATTCTTCCCTGGAGAATCTCATGGACAGAGAAGCCTGGCAGGCTACAGTACATAGGGTTGCAAATAGTCAGACACAACTGAAGCAATTTAGCACCCATGGAGTCAGATCAGCCCAGGTCTTCATGCTTATTAGCTGTCTTCAATGACCTATGTCATTGCTCTAAGATTAAGTTTCAGCTGTGGGGACATGTGAATACCAATGACCACTTGTAACTAGAAGACTAACCCTCTTACATTTACTTACCTACTACTTGTCTTGGTAATTTGCTTAAGACCAAAAAAGGAAAAGAAATCCTTTTACCTGTGACCCTTTGCTTGCAAAGACAGATGGAAGAGGAAGCTTATTTTAAAATATGATCTGATAAAAAGGAAAAAAAATACGTTTTCAAAGCTTTGGCTATCTTTCTATAAATAAAAGATCACCACCACATCTCTGTTTTTTGAAAACACAAAGCAATGAGCTCCACTAGAGAATGAACTGTGCTTAGTGTCATAATATAAAGCTCTGAGTTCACCTTGGGCAAGTATCTTTGCACATTATGTTGCATTTAAGAAAACATTTTTCTTCTTAAATTATGCTTAAAAGGTAGTCAGACTGAGAAGTACATTCTTTGTAAGCATTCTTTGTACATTCTTTGTAGCATTGTACATGTCTTTGTGTGTCTGTGTGTGTGTGTGAGAAAGAATAGGAGAAATTTTAATCTAATTTTCACACATCTGAAATCAGACAGAATGAGGAGTACTTTTACTATACACTGGTATAGGAGTCAAGGACCCACAGAAAAAATCAATACTTAGAGTGACAAAGTTCAAAGGACCATATCATTTATTATCTGACTCAGGACCCATTCAAGAGTGAAAGGTTTGCTATTAATGATTATGCTTAAATAATAGGTATTAAATGGAGCTGGCTGTATGCAAACTGGAACATATAATCATAGCCAATGCTCACCCTGAACCAAAGCCTTTGATAGGAATAGTCTTACTCTAGCCTAAATACCCAAGCTTTTAGAAATGTGCTGCTGTGGATCATTATGTCTTATGAACTCTCATGGTGGGGATTAGGGGAGACTTAAATTCCAGAAGAGACTAAAAGCAATTGGGAAAGTACAGGCTTCCCTAAATGGGGATGGAGAATTTTTCACTCTGAGGAATCAGTCACTGTTTCTTTCTCTGAAAAGCATATGCTGGGCTCCAGGTTTTTGCCCAGGTACAATCAAGTAGTTTCCTCTCACTGCTGCTGCTGCTGCTAAGTCGCTTCAGTCGTGTCTGACTCTGTGCGACCCCATAGACCACAGCCCACCAGGCTCCCCTGTCCCTGGGATTCTCCAGGCAAGAATACTGGAGTAGGTTGCCATTTCCTCCTCCAATGCATGAAAGTAAAAAGTGAAAGTGAAGTCGCTCAGTCGTGTCCCACTCTGTGCGACCCCATAGACGGCAGCCCACCAGGCTCCTCCGTCCATGGGATTTTCCAGGCAAGAGTACTGGAGTGGGGTGCCATTGCCTTCTCCTGAGGCTTGCCATTCTAGGAGATGTTTGCACAAATTAAATGGTCTTTTTACTTTGTTTCCACATCTCCACCTCATCTCTGATCCATAAAAGAACCTGGCATCCAGACTCTGACAAGATGGTTATTTTGAGACATTAGTCAGCCATTTTCTCCACCAGCCTGCTATCCAAATAAAGTCCTATCCCTTCACTCAATACCCCACCCTTCAGATTCATTGGCCTCTCATAGAGTGAGCAGAGTAAGCTTTGATTCAGTAAGAAAACTGTGGCATCTGCAGTGTCTTTGTACTAAATCCGTGCTTTTCCTTTGTTACTATAAACATTAATACTCAATAAGATAACATCTCTATTAATGAAGAGAATACAGCCCAAATGATATTGATCTTAGGCACAACTTTACAACCAGAGGTGTATTTTTGTGTTCAAAGTGTGTTTGAGGAGATCAGAAAAGGACCGTTACAATGTGAAAAGTCATTAAATGCCCATGAAAACAATGTCAAATCTCCCTGAACATAATATAGGTGATTCCAAGGCATAGAGCCTATGGAAAATATGGCAGAGCTCAGATCAAAAGGGTGGGCAGGCAACATATACAGAGAAGATAAATGCCAACAGGCACACCTGTGCTAGTGCAGGACAAGGGTCACAAATGGAAGAAGCTGATGGCTCAGTGGGTAAAGAATCCACCCACAATGTAGGAGACATAGGAGATGTGGGCTTGATCCTTAGGTGGAGGAAGATCCCCCTGGAGTAGGAAATTTCATAGACAGCATAGTCTAGTGGGCTACACTCCAAAGGGTCACCAAGAGTTGGACATGATTCAGCAACTAAGCACATAAATATGCAGGGACATGAGATCAACTTCAGTGAGAACCAGAAACCTTCATATGTTTTTCAAAAACTGAAGAGCTTAGAGGTGAGGTTAGAAAGGGAAAGAATGTGGAAAGTGGATGGCCAGAAGGCATCAAGTTCTCTTCAGCTTGACTAAACTTGAGATGGATTTTTTGCACACTATACTCCCCTGACTGTCCTTTTTTTTTTTTTTTTAATAGCTGTTACTGTAGCAAATTTGCAATTGAAAATTCTTCGTTTCCTCCTTTGAGATATGAATTGTCTCCCAGACTCCTGCCAGTTTTACCATCCAGGAATGTTTTTCTCAAGGATGTAAAAGAAGCCATCCTTTTGAAATATAATCATCAAGGAAGTTGGAGCCTGTCCCAGTCCCTGTGGGAGAGGAGGAGCTTCACTTTAATCTGTACCAATTAGCAGATGCAAAGGAACACAGATAGACCAGTCTCCCGATAATGTCCTCCAGTACTTTTCCTCCAACTCAACCTCTTCCTCCCAGCCCTGCTTCCATTGTTTAAAAATTCTCCTGCCTTTTTTCTCAGTGATATTCCATCTCTCTTCCCTTGGCACTAGTCTTGAATGAAGTCTTCCTTGACATTTTTAAAGAAGGTTGAGTGCCGAAGAATTGACTCTGGTGCTGGAGAAGACTCTTGAGAGTCTCTTGGACATCAAGGAGATCAAACCCATTCATCCTAAAGGAAATCAACCCTGAATATTCATGGAAAGGACTGATGTTGAAGCTGAAGTGCCAATACTTTGGCCACCTGATGTGAAGAGCTGACTCATTGGAAAAGACCCTGATGCTGGGAAAGATTGAGGGCAGGAGGAGAAGGGGATGACAGAGAATGAGATAGTTGGATGGCATCACCAACTCAATGGACATGAGTTTGAGTAAACTCTGGGAGATAGTGAAGGACAGGGAAACCTGGCATGCTGCAGTCCATGGAGTTGTAATGAGTTAGCGACTGAACAACAAAGCACAAAATTTTCTTTCACAGGCTCTCAATGTACAGCAGTGCTTGGATACTGAAAACATTACAAGGTCTAAATTAACTTTGTGTGACCAGGATAAATGTGATTTCTGAGGCTCCTGAGAGCCTCCTCCTAATCTCACTTTCCAGACAATCTCTTTACTAGCTTGCTGAGGAAACAGAGTATTCCTAACAGGGAATAAGCCTGTCCTACAATCGGAGAGAAAAGTCTGGCTGATGCAATGCTTCAGTGTGAAGGCATTTCAGAAGTGTTGTAATCAGTCAATCAATAGGTATAAATAGGTCTTTATAAGATACTTTCCTGTTTGGATTGAGGAGCAGGAAGCATGAGAAGAACAGAAGGACAAAGGGGAAATGGGGAGGAGGGGAAAAGTCAGAAAAAGGAGGGAAAAGACAGATACCACAACATTTACAGCTTAGCCTAGAGTCTGCCTCATCTACCTCCAGCTGGGTGGGATAAAAAGAAGTTAGGGGCTGAGGTATTTTTGTCCTGCAGCTGCAAACACAGGCTGCCACACTCAGCTTGATTAATGAAGATGTTCAGGGTTTGTTTTATTAAACACTCTGACTTCTTGTAAAGTAGCTTAGATTTTAGAATATCACTGTACTTGAAATCTGACATGGTTTTTCCACTTTTCTTTCTATGGCACGAATCAAATTTGTGGTATGTGTGTGTGTGCACACATGTACAATACAGCCTCAGGCAAAGCAAAAATTATCAATCCCCCTCCATTACAGACAATGTCATGTTGGAAAAAAAAAGCCCTCAGTGTAAAAGTGTTAGAAATAAACCACAAACATATATCTTAAAGTCATTAGTGAATCTTATAGAAAAAATATTGTAACAATAATATGTTACTACAAAAAAATTTTACTGAATAACCTATAACAAAATAATTGAACTAAAATAATAATAATTACAATTTAAAATTCAGAAGAGTAGCAATTTTACTTTCACTTAGGGATAATTGCCAATAGAAGTAAAAATGGCAGTTTATGAGGTTTCTTGTCATTCACCAACCCATAAAGCTCATAAAACCATTTCTACCTGTTCTGAATTTTGTTCTTATACCTCCTGAACTGGGGTCCTCCTTAGGAAACAGTGGGATTTGGGCCAGGAGGGATCGTGTATTAGACACAGTGGTGGTGTAAATGACTACTAAAAAAAGCCTTTTATCCCATGTAAATATTTGAGCCCAAAAGTACAAGGTTAAATTCTTGGCCTAAAAAAATAAGCTTGTAAAGATTTTCCCTGTCCCTTTGTTATTTAATCAGGTTTCAAACTCCTCTTAATTCAGGGAAGGTTTAGAAGAGGTTTTAACTAGTGTTGACATTGTATGTAATACAGTATTTATGAGCTTAGGTGAAGCAAATATGTTTACTTTCTATTCATTTAAAGTATTTAGGAACATTTGAAAGAGCTCTTTTATTTCCTGATAATGAAGACCAGAGCTGACATTTATATCTATTTTCCAGGAGGTCCTAGAATTTAATCTTAAAGCTTGAGGAAAATATTTGTGGAGAATCTATGCTAAAACACTTCACATATTTTGTTCTCAATATACTGTACTTTAATAAAAGGGTCAATAAGTTTTTTGAAAAATACTTAGATAAAACACTGCTTACAGATCAGTAACTACCTGATAAGCAGCCTCAGGCAAGGAAGTTTGAAGTGTTTGGAGCCCACAGAAGATCAATCAGAAATATAAAAACCAAACTATAAAGAAATATTATAAAGAATACAAAAATTAGTATTCACTTACATGGTACTGTTGAATAATACCTCCCTTTTTTGGTTAAGACAAATTCATATGAATAGGCCTTGATTTCATAATGTCTAATTATACATGACAGAATCAAGTCTATTTCTGATAATAATACTATCTGATAATAAACTGTTTCTGATAATGAAGAATTTGGTACCACTCCTCTCTGTCCTACTAGTGTACTTAGTTATCAAACTCTGTTGTAAAAATTGGCTTCCTCTGCTAAGACAGGGATTTCTTAATTTGGCACAGAGTAGTGAAAATGGAACTGGCTGCCATGTCAATAAACAAGGACATGACAGTCATCAGTGACTGCAGCCCTTCAAGGTGAGCTGGTGAGCCCTAAGGGCACTCGGGAAGAAGACTAGCAACAGTCTGGTAGCCATCAGACTGCAGTCACTCCCTAAGGTGAGCACCAAGGGAGCTCAGGATGTGAACAACACAGGATACTGGCCCTGATAGCTGAGATGAATATGAAAGAAATTTTATTTCAGTGAGCCCAGACTCTTGCATCTTCCCATACACAGAAAAACACTAAATTCCTCAACTTGAAATACCTGGTTTTCTTTAACAATAATATTTTGATGTTCAGACTACCTGCCCTTTGCTTCAAACTTCTATATAACCTAGTTCCTCCCTTCACCTGCTCAGAGCAGTTCTCTCAGGGTTACTTGAGATACTGTTTCTTGGGTTTGACATCCTAAAATTTCCCACTGAATAAAACATAACTCTCAACTTTTAGGTTGTGAGTATTTTTTATGTAGACAGTAGGTTTTCAATAAACATTTACTGAATAGAAATGAATGAACATTAAGGATATGCCAGACAGGAAGCTAACAAAGCATGCTTCACCTTCTATTCCAGACTTGACATTACTTACTTTATTAATAAAAAATTACTTCAGAAAAGGGAAGCAGCCAATAGAATCTGCTCTTTAAACTAGTAGAGCACAGGTGGTCTACTAGCTGATCCACTGGACAATGGTCCTCATTGTGTCTAAGATCAGAAGTAAGAACCCTGTCTTGCTGTAGGTTGTATAGACTGCATTCCTTCTGAAATAATTTTAAACTATTTTAAATGTAATTCATTTGGATTCTTAAGTTCCAAGACAAAATCAAGACCCCACTAAAAACTGAAGAATTCAGCACCCTATATTTACAATTTTAAAGTCAGTGTCATTAAGAAGGAACAGAAGTATGTCTTTTCAATATTTATATAGCTTAATGTTCCATTTCAAGGCTTTTACTAGTAGTTCAATCAGTCAGAGAAGATGAATATAGTGGTAATTCTACATAAGTAACCTAAGACAAACTTAAATCATGCATAAACAGAAGATCAAATGGCAGTCAGAGACATAAAAACAGCATGGTCACTTTATGAAGCCTGGTGGGCTGCTGTCTATGGGGTCGCACAGAGTCAGACACGACTAAAGCGACTTAGCAGCAGCAGCAGCAGCAGCAGCAGACTTTTGTGATCAAGGTTTATCTAGGTGATCATGCTTTCTCCTGTGAGATAGGCCTTTCCTGGAAAAGAGTGGAAAGATAGAGACGGAAAGGTCATAGTCTAATCTTTTTGAGAGTTTGAAAATGAGTCCATCCCATGCAGAAAGAAAGGAAAGGAAAGAGGGGGAAAGATGGTAAGAGACTGAGCAGACTTCATCAGTTTGGGCTTCTACAACAACGGTATTATAGACTGGGTGGTTTAAACAACAAACATTTGTTTCTCACAGTTCTAGAGGCCAGGAGGTCCAAGATCTAGGCCCCAGCAGATCCAGTGTCCAGTGAGAGTGTCCTGGCTTGAGGACAGCTATCTTTTTGCTATATCCTCACACGCCTGAGAGAGAGTGAGGTTATATCTTTCCTATCTTTTTAGTAAGAGTGCAAGCCCCATTTATCAGGGCCCTACCCTCAAGACCTAATTACTTCCCATAGGCCCCATCTTCTAATATCATCCCATAGGGGGCTAGGAGGTTCAATACGTGGATTTGGGGAGCGAGGACATAAGGCTTCAGTCCACAGCAGAGACTGCCTCTCGCTCTAAATCTTTTGAAGTGTGGATGATTGGAGAGGCTCTGAGAAATTTTCTTGTTAAAAGAAGGATCCAGTACCTAGGATCAGCATAGCAAAGAATGCTAAGCACATCAAGAGAAGTGACATAAAAGAAGCTCCCTGAGAAAGGTGTAACACATGGTTCACCCCTGGTCTTCATTGTATCTAAGATCAGAAGTAAGAACCCTGTCTTGCTGTAGGTTATACAGACTGGGTTTCCTCTTTCCCCTTTCACTGGCATAGTATCATCTTCATGGAATTGTTTCCAATCCACAGTTTGGAAAAAGAGTTTGGGGAGAAACTTTTCACAGTCCAGTATAGGGGGAGAAAATACTTTAGAGATAAATTTCAAGTGTTCAATAATTTATCAAAAGAGAAGAAAATTAGATGGGAGTTCATCACAAGTTCTAATTTAATGAAACGGGACATTCAAAGTGTCTTGCAATATCTTCTTCTCATTTTTCAAAAAATTGTATTTCAAATTTACATTACAGGGAAGGAAAGCTTTATATATTTAGTCTTTTTACATTCTCTCATTTAAAATTATTTCCTTTTTCTTCTTTTTAAATTTAATTTTCTGACTCCTAAGAAAGGAATCCTAACAGGAAATGAATGTTACCACATTTTACTACAGTGTAGTTTTTCCATGGAACCAATGCCCAGATTATTCCTATTTTTTGGCAATGCCGTATTAACTGTAAATATGAAAGGGGAACCTCATCCCTTTTTGTAGTCAATGAAGTGCCAATCATGCCTAGAACTGTCTGTATGGATGTGGAGTATAACACCTCTGGACTTTGAGTATATGAGCACATTTGTATTATATTTGTTTACTGATACAAACATATTTACTCTGATGCAAACCAAAAAAAAGTCATTTGTATATACACATGCTCCTTGCAAAATCCTATGAAAGACATGTTGGAAAAAGAAAATAACGATCAATAAAAATGGGAGATATTGGAAGTTTAAAAAATCAAAAATTGAGTACAAAACAGAAAAAGTGCTTTACCAAATACATTGTTTATAAGAGGATTTAAGTATTAAATACTTTCCAAGTTACAAAATAAATATGCCATATCATCTAAACTTGCTGTTCTGGCACTAAAATAAAATGCATACATAAAAGTAACTTTTATCCACCAGTCTCTGTATCATAACTCATACTTAATTTGTAATGATTGAGTACACTGGTATATTATCATTTAAACCAGATCTTTTTCCTCAACTGATATCCAGGAAGAAAAAAAAACAAGTATTACCTTTAAGAAGAACCCAGAATAGCATATTGAATCTGTTTTTATACCTATTATCTCATATAAACTTTATAACTTCATAAAAGGGAAAGTTCACAGTTTTAAAACAGGCTCAAAGAAGTTTGGTTTAGCAACTTGTTCAAGGCCAGGTTTCAAATTCCTCTTAATTTAGGAAAGGTTTAGAAGAGGTTTTAACTAAAGTTGACATTGTATGTAATGCAGAATTTATGAGCTAAGGTGAAGCACATATATTTACTTTCTATTCATTTAAAGTATTTAGGAACATTTGAAAGAGCTCTTTTATTTCCTGATAATGAGGTGAGTAAGTAAGTCCTGTCAGAGTCAGATACGACTGAAGCGACTTAGCAGCAGCAGCAGCAGCAGCAGCAGGGGAATATACGGAGAAGGCAATGGCACCCCACTCCAGTACTCTTGCCTGGAAAATCCCATGGATGGAGGAGCCTGGTAGGCTGCAGTCCATGGGGCCGCTAAGAGTCGGACATGACTGAGCGACTTCACTTTCACTTTTCACTTTCATGCATTGGAGAAGGAAATGGCAACCCACTCCAGTGTTCTTGCCTGGAGAATCTCAGGGACGGAGGAGCCTGGTGGGGTGCCATCTAAGGGGTCGCAGAGTCAGACACGACTGAAGCGACTTAGCAGCAGCAGCAGAACCATGTACAAAATGAAGCATTAAACTTAGAAAATAGAGAGGAAGATCCCAGTTAGAAACTGTTGATTCTTGGTTGAGGAGACAGAGTTGTGAGTCCAGGAAGGAAAAAACAGCTAGAGTTTACAAAACAGTTTACCATAGAGGAGAAGCTACACAGAGAGAGAACTCGAGTAAAGAGCAGAGTAATAATCAGTACATGCTTCTGAAGAAAGTATCTGAGGCAAGGAAAAGAAACACCCAAAAGGATTAAAGGAAACAGTAGCTAGAGATCACACAGGACTGGGAATAGTGCCTGGTTTCAACAGCTAGACTGGAAAACCTTATAATTCATGAGGTATTGAATACTCAGAAGGACCTTACCTCAGTGGTAGAGGATAATTAGTTTTAGACTAAATGCTGCCCTGGTCCTGCCTTACTAATCTTAAAAAGCAAGACCCAGAGAATATAAAACTATTTCCAAGTAACTTAACAGTGTACCAAAATGAAGTTTAACAATATTTATAATTTTAAAAAATCCAGCACCCAAAAGGGCAAAATTCATAAAGACTTTCAACCAGTCAAAAATTAACAGACATGTAAAGAAACAGGAAAATACGACCTATAAAAAAGAAAATAAAATAATGAAGCAAATGAAACTGATCCATAATTGACATAGATGTTAGAATTAGCAGACGAACCTCAAATCAGCTATTGTATTTGCATTCCAAATATTTAAGAGGTGAGAGAGAAAAAGACTGAAAATGTTTTGAGAAAAGGAAAAGACAAAAATAATTCAAAGTGAACTCTGAAATATGAAACCTGCAATGTCTGGGATGAAACAATACACAGGATAGGATTTGTGGTGGCTTAGACTTTCATGCATTGGAGAAGGCAATGGCAACCCACTCCAGTGTTCTCGCCTGGAGAATCCCAGGGACGGGGGAGCCTGGTGGGCTGTCATCTATGGGGTCGCACAGAGTCAGACACAACTGAAGTGACTTAGCGGCAGCAGCAGCAGACTTGCAGAAAGAAACAATACTATAAAGGCAGAGCAACCCAAAATAAAACACGAAGCAAAACAAAGACTAAAATTATAAACCATAAGTAGAGAGCCAGCAAGCTGTGGGTCTAAACTATGTGTAATTGGAATTTCTTTAATTATATGTGTGTATGTTTCAACTACATTTATTTATTTGTCTTTCATCCACTTTGAGTTTCTGAAGAAAGGGAGTGAGGTTGAAGGATAAAGAAAAATATTTTAAGAACTAATGGATAAAACCCCCCAAATTTGATTAAAAATTTAAAACTACAGATATCAAAAGTTCACCAAACCCCAAGAAGAAGAGACATGAAGAAAACAGCAGCAAGGAACAATATAATGATATTACTCTGATAAACAGACAATCATAAAAGCTTCCAGAGAAGAGAGACTTATAAGCTCCAAAAGAACAAAGATGAGGAAAATAGAAGATCACTCATTGGAAACAATGCAACTGAAAAGTAGTGGAACATGTTTTCAAGGCTGAAAGATAAAAACTGTCATACTGATAATTCTATATCCAGCAAAAAATATCTTTTAAAACTGAAGGCAGAATAAAGATATCTTTAGAAATACAATAGCTAAATAATTCATCGCCAGCAGAGCTGCACTACAAGAAATGTTAAAGGAAGTCCTTTAGGCATAAGGAAAATTGTACCAAATGGAAATATGAATCTATGTAAAGGGATAAAGAATATAGGACATAGTATGATGTGGGAAAATATATAGGATTTTTCTTATAATTTAATTATTTAAAAGAGTGACTTCTTATAAACAGTAACAATATAGTTTGAGGTTAATAACACATGTAGATATGAAATGTATGTTAGCAATAACACAGAGACCAGAAAGGGGAAGCTGAAGTACACTATCGTAAGATTTTCACAGTATTTGTGAAACATAATATCACTGGAAAATAAACTGTTACCTTTAGTTAAAGATGTGTACTGCATACTCTGAAGCATCCACTGCAATAACAACAAAAGTTATAACTAGCAAACCAACTAAGATATAACGGAATCATAAAAGTACTCAATCCAAGAGAAGCCAAAAAAATATTAAAAAGGAGTAAAAACTATATAGGACAAGTAGAAAACAAATAGGAAGATGAGTGATTTAAACAACCATATAAATAATCAAACAAAACTGTTTAAATACGCTGATTACAAGGCAGAGATAATTAAATTAGATGAAATTTCAAGATAACTATTTAAAGATAAAATAGGTTAAAATTAAAGGGTAGAACAAGCCATACTAAGCAAACACTAATCAAAACAACTGGAATGAGTATTAATTTTGAACAAAGTTGATTCCAGTGCAAAGAATATTAACAGGGATAAAAAAGAATACAAACAGCGATAAAGAGGTCAGTTTATCAAGAGGATATAACAGTTGAGTTATACAAAGAATATTTTCTGGACACAGTGGAATTAAATTAGAAAGATCTAGAAATTGCCCAATTATTTGGAGACAAGATAACATACTTCTAAGTCATAGGTCAAAGAAGACATGCAAGAGAAAGTAAATTACTTTTAACTGAAATTTTAATGAAAATGAATTATAATCTGCCAAAACTTGTGGGATGCTGGGAAACTAACAGCACTAAGTACCTACATTATAAAAAGAATAAAAATATATTCTTATTTATTTAATTAATTAAATATAAATTATTATATATAATAATATATTATTATTGTATTATCTTATATTACTTATATATAATAAGAATCTTAAATCAATGCCCTCAGCTTCCTTCTTAAGGAACTACAAAAAGAAGGGGAAATTAAACACAAAGTAAGCAAAAGAGAGAAAATACTAAAGATTAGAATTAAAAATAAGTGAACTAGAAAAATAGAAAAACAATAGAGAATATCAATAAAAACCAAGAGCTGGTTGAGACATTTATGCAATTTAATAAAATTCATAAACCTCTAGCCTGGATTATGAAGAACAAATGTGAGGAGAAAAAAATTACCAATAACAAGAATGAGAGATGTGACCTCACTACAGATTTTATAGATATTAAAAGGGGAGAAATAAAGAAAATAACTTTGGGCCAATAATGTTAATGGCTTAGATGAAATGGACAAATTCCTTGAAAAACATAAGTTAGAAACTCTACTTAAGAATTGGATAACACAAATAGCCCATATCTATGAAAGAAATTGAATTTTTAGCTAAGAGCCTTTCCACAATGAGAACTCTATGCCTGGATGACTTCACTTATTAATTCTACAAAATATTTAAGGAAGACATAATGCCAGATCTACCAAAACCCTCTGAAAATTGAAGAGGAGAGACTATTTTCCAATTCATTCTCTGAGGTCCATATAATCCTGATAACTAAACCAGCTAACTCATTATAAGAAAACTATTGTTCATCCCTCATGAACAGAGAGGTAAGAATTTATTTATTTTTTTTAGAGGTAAGAATTTAAAGCAAGATTCTAGCAAAATAAATCTAACAATATATTAAAATGATAATACAGATTGATCAAGTAGGGTTTATCTTAGCAATGCATGGTTTGTTTAGTATTTGAAAATCAGTGTAATCTACCACATTAATCAAGGAGAAAATGATTTTGATAAATACAGAAGAAGAAACTGACTAAATCCAACATCTATTCCTGATTTAAAAAAAAAAAAACTCTCAGGAAATTAGGAGTAGGAGACAACATATTAAATTTGATAAAGAGTATCTATGGAAAACCTACAACTATTCTATGTAACTGTGACATATTAAATCAGAAGAAAGACAAAGATGTCCATTCTCACAACTACTATTAACATTTTACTGGAAGTTCTGAATAGTTCAATCAGGCAAGGTAAAAATATGAAAAGTATCCAGATTGAAAATGAAGATATAAAACTGCATTAACTGATAACATGATCACCTACAGGGGAAAAAAACCTATAGAATCTACAGAAAAGATACTAGAACTAAGTGAATTTAACAAGATTGAAGGATACAACATTAACAGACAAACATAAATTGTATTTCTATATATGAGCAACAATTAAAAAAATGAAAAATTTTAAATAGCATCAAAAATTATGATTACTTTAGCAATAAAAGCAACTAAGGAATATCTAAATCAATGGAAAGATATATCTTATTCAGGAATCAAAACATTTAACATTGTTAAGATGTCAGTTCTCCCCTTACTGGTCATTAGATTTGTCGTGATCTTAACCTATCAGAAGATTCTGTAGAATCTTATAAATGCAGCTAAAATTACTACAGAAGTGCAAAAGAGCTAGAATATTGAAAATAACTTTGGAAAACAAAACAAAACAAAAGCTACAGAACTAATACTTCTTTTTTAATTTATTATTATTTTTTTTTTATTTACAATATTGTATTGGTTTTATATAAAGGTTTATTCATGGGAAATAGATGGGGAAACAGTGGAAAGAGTGTCAGACTTTATTTTTCTGGGCTCCAAAATCACTGCAGATGGTAATTGCAGCCATGAAATTAAAAGACACTTTACTCCTTGGAAGGAAAGTTATGACCAACCTAGATAGCATATTAAAAAGCAGAGACATTATTTTGCCAACAAAGGTCCATCTAGTCAAGGCTATGGTTTTCCAGTAGTCATATATGGATGTGAGAGTTGATCTGTGAAGAAAGCTGAGCCCTAAAGAATTGATGCTT